>NC_063046.1:25449434-25788258 GCF_018812025.1 Megalobrama amblycephala
CTTTCCTGTCCTTTCTTTCTTTCTTTCTTTCTTTCTTTCTTTCTTTCTTTCTTTTTGGTATAGCAAGTCTTTTTGCCAGCGAATATATATCCACATGTGAATGCCTGATGAGCTGTGATACTGAAGCTTAACAGAGGTGGAGAGGGGTTTTTTTGGCCAATACTGAGCCGCAGTTTGGACATAAAAAGTGCTGGGTGTAAGCAGTGTATGAGAATGACACAGCAGAGATGTTTTTGAATAAAGTTTTTTTCTTTTTTGCACACAAAAAGTATTCTCACTTCATAAAATCAAGGTTGAACCACTGCAGTCACATGGACTATTTTATTTGTCTTTAGTGGAAGTCTTTTTGGAACTTGAAAGTGGTGGTTAAATTGCTGTCTGTTGAGGAGTCAGAAAGCTGTTGGATTTCATCAAAAAAAAAAAAAAAAAAAAAAACTTGTGTTCCAAAGATGAACAAAGGTCTTACGGGTGTGGAACGCCATGAGGGTGAGTATTAATGACAGATTTTTCATTTTTGGGTGAACTAACCCTTTAAGAATCTTTATGCACTGATTTGCTGTGTGGTTTGTCCCTTATCTTAATGTTGGATTTATTATGGTCTCTTATTAACTGTGTGTATTTAATTGGTAATTTGTTAAGAGGATCATTTGTAGAACGTTTTAGAATTATTATTATTTTTATTTATTTATTTATTTATTTGTGTGTGTGTGTGTGTGTGTGTGTGTGTGTGTGTGTACGCGCGCATGCGTGTGTGCGTGCGTGTGTGTGTAAATTTGTATAATTTTGGACAGTCACGTCTCTGTCTTTAATCCAATCCGAACCAGCAGGGTCCTTCATATTATTGTGACAACTTTTAGTTTAATTCTTTTTGGGGTATTTTTATTTTATTTTCCTGGGTGGAGAAATAACCTAGGTGGCATAGTCGGGTTTAGTACTAATTCTTTAATGTACTTAATTGAAAATTAATTGAAAATATATTATCAAGAGGATTGTATTGTATTGATTTAGTACTGAATTATGAGTACCATTAATGTTTCTTTAAAAAAGGAACTAAAACTCAATATGAACAAATTAAAGAGGCTCATGAGTCCAGTGTTTCTATACCTCTGTAAAAGCTCAAGGTTATGGTTTATGCTCAGGGAAGCAGATCAAAATAAAAGAATAACCCTTTAGAGCATTATAGTAGATATGCTGTATGGGAAATTAGTCTAAAAGTCTGCCTTTCAATCTCTGTGATTGGTGATTCTCATCAATCTCTGTCCCCTGTTATACTGATAATGTTCCTCTTAGAGGAGGCTGGAGGCAAAGTACTTCATTGCCTAACCCTATTCCTTTCAGTTTAGAAAATATAAATGAAGTTGACTGTAAATTTCCATATCCCTTACACTATATAGGTAAATATTATTGCAGGTATAGTATATTTCATGCAACTTTCAGAAACAGAAAGATGCATTCTATTTCTTCTTTCCCAGAGTTGCAGGAATTAGTTAAAATTAGTTGCCCTATTTGTTAAAATGTGGAACATGAGTTTGGATGTGCTGTTCTTACTAGGCTACAAGCAGTTGTTGAAATACCACTGAAAGCAAGGATGCTGCCAAGACCCCTTTAGGCATCTTCCTTCATGCTCATTCAACAACATTACTGCGAAAACAAATTTTGCATGTAATGTGACATGTTTGAATGTGCTCTAAGGCAAGGTTATTTTAAAAGTGGTTTCTTGCACTGATTGTTAAATAATCCATATTTTGTGTTAAGTACTGAATGATTATCAAGTGATCTCTCTCTGCTTTTAATGACAAGGTATATATGGACGATTAAGTAAGGTTAATGAACTGCACATCAGGCTTCCCTGTGAAACCTCAAATAATTAGAGGGGAATTCCATCACGATATTTGAGTGCCTCTGAAGTTCTGCCAGTGGGCTGCCTTGAAAAGATAGGGGGAAAGAAAGCCTGATGTGAATAAGCATGAGAATGCAGCCCTAAAGGATGAAACAATAATAATAATAATAATAAAAAATCAATTAATTAATTAATTGGAAAAAAAAAAAATCTAGCTCAGAAGGGATGTTCATTTCTGTGCAGGATGTACTGTAACATGTTGTTTCCTCTGACTGGATACAAAATAAATAAATAAATACTTGCTCCGTATTGGTAATTAGTGCAACACATTGCTAATAAGTGAAGACTAGCTGATTCTCACAACCAGACAAGCTTCAATATGTCTTCAGATCCCACCTACTTGTCTCACATCTCAAACTGACCTCACATGAATAAAGTGATTATAAAACATTTCATTAACGGCTGTATAGCAGTATTTTGCTGTCAAAATTAGTGTTGTCAAAAGTACCGACTTCTGTACCCAGTCAGTACTGAAATTTTAAAAATGTGACAATACCAGCATTTCCCCCTAGCATTTTGAGCACTGTTGAGGATTCTTAAATACCTCTGATTAGCCATTGTGTTTACACGCTCAACAGATGTCTGTGATTGGCTACAATTATTAACGCTTCAAAAACATGTGTAAGTGCTTGTTGAAGAGCATGTCTATTTACAACGTTTATGAAGCGTTGATCGTTGTAGCCAATCACAGACATATCTGTTGAGCACATGAACAAAATGGCCAATCAGAGGTGTTTAAGAATCCACTCAACAGCGCACAAAATGCTAGGGGGGAATTTTGGTATCATCACATTTTTAAAAATTCACTACTGACTACTTTTGACAACACTACTATTAGTTAAGAAATTAAATTTGCAGTTGTTTTGGGTTTCTTATGTGGTTTGAGTCCTGGAGTATCTTGCAATGTGCTACCCTGGTCATTGCATTGCAGCATTTATGAATTTTATTGTCACTTTGGAAAGAAACATTACACAGGCACACCTGTCAGTGCTATTAGACTTTTACAATACTAGTAAAGGATTTCCAGATTGTGAATTGTCCTGCCAACTTTTATAACAGTATTTTGTCACCTCTGCCACCTTGATAAACCTAACTTATGTTTAGCTCTGCATTTCCATCCATTGTTTCCATAGAGAAATCCTTCAGGGTGCAACATTACCATAGAAACAGGCATTGCTGAAGAAGACATATACATTTTTCCCCTTTAAATTAAATAAAATATTCTCGCTTGAACTGAAAAGACTTTATTGTAGTGCAGATGTGATGCAGGTCACACATAAAGCAAACAGCTCTGCTTATTGTGTGACCAGCATATCAAGTCTTTAATGAGCTCTCAAGGCATCTCATGCAAAAAAGGTGATTTGTGTCAGGCTGAATGTAGAAAAAAGATGTCATTGCTGCCACACTTAAGCACTGTGGGGTTTAAAAGGTGTGCTGATGTGCTGAAGTTATTTATTTGTAGATTAAGTGAGAAATGTGTCTAAATTGGTTTATAATGTCATTGAAACAGTGGCAGATTGTGACAGTTCAAACTTTTCTACTATATTGATAAAAAACAAAAAAAAAAAACACACAAAAAAACACTTTGACAAGTGTGACAATGGTCACAAAAACAACAACAACAAAAAAGGTTAGCATTATTTTATTATTTTTAATAACTGTATTAGTATTAGTCACAATAAGGTTGTGCCTTTGGGAGGGCACAGCCATAAAAAAAGGTTTTCTAGTGCCTGTGTGACAGCCCTACTATTATAGACTGATAAAATGTATATTTGTACATCACCCTGCCTGGATGTGCCTATAAATTACCCTGTCTATAACCCCATCTGACCTTTAGTATTCTAGGTTGAAGTATGGTTTGTACACATCGAGTAGTCTCAGACGTCACGCCCACGGACTTTTGGCTAAACGTCTGATGCATATGGCACACAAAATTGGAAACATTGCAGGAGTTTAGAAATCGTCATCTGATTGGTTGAATCCTACAGGATTTCCAATAGATGTGTGTCCCATTCGTTAACGGTCTGCCCTGGAACAAAGATGCTGTGATGCCAAACCCTCTCTTGGAAGAAGAAAGGCGTCATGTTTACAACTGTTACAATGATCAAGATCAACTAATCATTGGATTTTCAAAAGTGTGTGAAGTATGTAAAGATTGCGGCATAGACTCTTTAAAATATGTCCAAGAAAACACACTGGTCTGTTATTGTAGGGACATCGACATTATATTTTCATGCCTCTAAACATGATATGGAACAAAATGAACTGTGATTGGTTGCTTTACATGTCAGTCAGACAGCCTCTGGGCGGTCCTTGGCCAGTGAAAGCTGATAAGATGTCCAGACCTTCTGCCGTCAGTCTGAAGGTCTTGGTAGGCAAGACTACACATCCAGTGCTCAAAGTGGGCCCGCTATATTTTAATCTATAGTGTACCCTCACTTTTTTTCGACCCACAATCCCCCTGCTTCATACCACAGTAATGTTAATAAAACTTTAAAACATCAATGAACATGATTTCTGCTTGAGTCCTGTCGGATTGCTTTCCATCGACTGTGGAAGTGAAGACAACTATTCCCACGCTCATTCACCACATCACCAAGCTACGCCTTGGTTATTGTTTTGAATAAGATGGTGTTTCCCAACACTGTTCCTGGAGGCACACCAACAGCACACATTTTGAATGTCTCCCTTATCTGAACCATATATTTCTGGTCTTGGAGTTTCTACTAACGAACTGATGAGTTGAATCAGGTGTGTTTGATTAGGAAGATTTGGAAAATGTGTACTGTTAGTGTGCCTCCAGGAACAGGGTTGGTAAACACTGAAATAAGAGACCTCTAGCGGGCGAATCTTACATACTGTGCCTTTAATGGAATACTTAATCATCAGAGTATAACATATGTATAAAATAGTAAATAAAATGTTTTTTATATTTTAAATAAAATATATTTTAGGCGCACTTAAAGCTACAGCATAGAATGCAACAATACAATGCATTTGTTCACCCAGTAAATTGAGACTGATTTTGAGAAAAAAAAAAAAAAAAATCCCAAAAATCATCTCTATTTTACTTCCTTACTGAGCAAATCCATTCAGAATGTCCCAGAAAACATTGAGATACTATGGTAGATTTTCCCCTACACACCTGACTTAAGTTTCCAGTCGACACCTGAGCATCTACAGTTGACACTTAACATTATATTTATATTCTAGCACTGTGTCTACAGTCGACAACTGGCTTTGAGTCGGCTGATGTCTCAATCTGTTTGAACACTATCACTTGGGAATAAGGACTTTAGTGTTCCCTAACTTGCTGCGCAGCAAAAACCCAGACAAACTCCAGCCAATGCCTTAGAATATGCTTTAATCATGGACCTTGTATCAATCACAGAGGATCCCACCAGCAAAAAGAATACAACAGTTTATATAGGATAGGAACATGGCAAAGTATTCAATATGACTGGTTATTCATATGTCAAACCTTTCTGTTACTAGGTAGAGCAAGATCTGCCCAAATCATTGTTTTATTAGTTTGTTGGTTACTCAATATATCATGGAGCTATTATATTTAGATAGTTGTCTAGTTTCAGTTCCCCTTTTCTTATATTTGGACATCATTCAGACACACATTGACTTAGGCCCAAGGTTTTGGGACATTTAGGTTTAAAAAACAGATAAATGTTATTCCTGCTAGAAAAGTTGTTAATTTTTTAATTAAATATTCCATCACAATACTCTCAACTGCTCTTTCAAGGGACAAATTTTTAGTGTTGTGAATGCAGACATAAGAAAGCCACAGAACACTTCAACTGCATGTCCAAGGTTTTGATCCACCCACACTTCAGTCACTGATGATTTTGATGGCAGGTAATACAGCATGTCACAGGCAGAATTGTATTTATTTATACAGTACCTCCATGTTTCACGGTGTGCTTCTCATTCACCTTTTTCTCTAATCATCAGTTCACTTCCAAGTATCCCCTTTGTGAGAGAAGCATGTCCTTGGCCAAGCTGCCACTATTGTTCTCTCTTGTGTATGCTTTACCATGAGAGGGATAGAAGAAAATCAGCTTGTCAGACAGCACTTAGGCTTTATTCTCCCCTGCAGGCTCAAGCAGGGATGTCAGTGTAGTGTTGAATGTGCCCTCTCAAGACACTGTGGCGAGCTGATAGCCAGTGAGGCCCCTTGGTCAAACTTGCCAGCCAATTAAGGCATCCTGATCTCTCACTGACAAGCATGTTTCTGCTTGTAGAATGCAGAACACAATAACATAGTTGCTGTTTTCTTGAACTGTTGCAGTCAATGCTTTAATAATGAAAGTGTCAGGTTTAAGTCAACAGCTTGACGACCTTAAAGTGTTACTCAACATGCTGTTTATGGTTCCAACAAACTTTTTTAGCTCGAAAACAAATGTTCAAGTTCTGCGTTACTAAATGAAATTGAGGTCAAGGTAGCAGTAATGAAAGTGAATGGAGATAAAGCACAGAGGGATATTTTTTAAATGAATGAAAAATTCCATTAACACTAATACACAAGTAGTGATCTGACAACTGGTCAACACATACTCTACAACAACAACAGTCGGCAAGTTTTTAGTGGGTTTCATTGCTATGGTAACTTACGCTACACGGCTATTCTGGATTAGAGATCGCAAACCCAAACTGGACCAATCAGCTTTGAGTAAAGTGACAATGCAATAAAGCCACTCCCCTTGTATCTCTCGCTCCAAATTAAAGCAGTTTATAGTAAAAACATTTTAGAGACAAAATTGCTCATCTTTTGCTGCTAATTATGTATTATATTTATATTATATGAATTATGTATAATTCATATAATAGTATATTCATATAACTATTATATTACTTGACAATTAATATTTAACTTTGCTTTTAAATTGATATAAACATAATACATGCATCGACATATAAAGCTTTTAAACAAATTTCACACTCTGCATCTTCCGTGTGATTGGCTGTTTGCCACACGTGTCACACTTTCAGGTGCACGCACTTCAGAGTTAATCGCCTGAGTTGACAGAGAATGTTTATACCAAGCGTCGTGCAATATCTGATCCTGATCTTTACCAGTTTTGATTTATCTGGATTTGTCAACTCTGAACCTACTTTGAAACTCAGAGTTTGTTCAACTAGCTTCATGCAACAGGCCACAGGAGTCACAATGGAAAATGACACTAATGGCTTGTTTCCACTGAGCGGTACGGTTCGGTATAGTATGGTATGCAATTTTTGCCGTTTCCATTGTCAAAAGTTGTGAATGGTACCCTAATTCAGAACCATACCATACCACTTTTTTGGGACCCTTCCGTTGGGGTACCAAGCACGATAGTACCGTACCAAAAGGGTGGAGAATGTTGATTGGTTGAAAGAGAATCATCACTTGTGCTTGCTACAAGGGGAATGACAACACAAGAGGCACCACACAAATGTGGTCCAGGCAACACGTGCATTGATTATCTTCACTTCATGTAGGCTATATAACAAAACAAAATATAAAACACAACCCTGCCTCTTTTCGTTTTCATTTAAAAAATATGAAACCTATTAATGTGTGGTCCAGGCAATATGTGCATATGTACTCTGATTAACTTCACTGTATGTAGCCTACACGTAGCCTATAATAAAATGAAATAAGACAAAACAATCCTCTCTTTTTGTTAAAAGTCAGTTTTAATTATCAATAATAACCATTATAAAACGTCTCAGGTTACAGATGTAACCCTGGTTCCCTGAGTAGGGAACGAGACGCTGCGTCATGACGCATTGGGAACCTTCTGCGTGATTACGTTGTATCTAACCAATCGTGTAGCGAGATGTCAGAGGCGGGTGACGTCACGGACCAGGAAACTATAAAGCATACTGGGATTCAGAGAACGCTAGCTTCTGAAATAAGTCTGAAGTAAGCGCTCGCAAGTATGCTGGGGGTACGGCAAGGTGACGCAGCGTCTCGTTCCCTACTCAGGGAACCAGGGTTACATCCATAACCTGAGACGTTCCCTTTCGTGGGAACTGTCGACGCTGCGTCATGACACATTGGGAACGCAATCCCAACTAAGCCTTAACGTCAAGTACTTGATTTATGTTAGCTTGACAAGACAGACGACCCCGGAGTGGAGCCAACATCAAGGTTGTAAAACCTAATAAATGTGTGCTGTCATGACCATCCAGCTGCATCACATATATCATCAATGGAAATTCCAGACATCAAAGCCTTTGATGCCACGATACCCCTGGTAGAATGGGCACGGATAGCCAATGGAGAAGGCTGTCCGGCTGCTTCATATGCAAGTGAGATGGCCTCGACCACCCACTTGCTCGTCCTCTGCTTAGATGCTGGGCCCCCTTTCTTAGGGGACCCATAACAGACAAATAATTGATCTGATTTTCACCACAGGGCAGCTCTGTGGACATACGCATCCAAAGCCCTCACTGGGCAGAGCAGATTAAGTTTTTCCTGATCCGAAGATTCAAAAGGAGGAGGATAAAAGGCCTGGAGTACAAGCGGACCTGGGACATTGGTGGGGACCTTTGGCACATAGCCAGGTCTAGCATGAAGGAATGCTTTCACCATTCCTGGAGCAAATTCGAGATAAGATGGAGCAACTGAAAGTGCTTGTAGATCTCCTATCCTCTTCAGATAAGTGATAGCAAGTAGGAAGACAGTCTTTAGAGTGAGGAACTTTTCTGGAACCTCCTCTAGTGGCTCGAAGGGAGCCTCGACTAACCCTTGCAATACCACGGCCAAGTCCCAGGCCGAAGTTCTTGTACGCCCCGGTGGCCTCAACCTCAGTGTGCCACGGAGGAAGCGTGTAACGAGGGGGTCTCGTCCTACCGAGGAATCCCCCTCAAGAGGAGCATGATAGGCTGAGATAGCCACAACATAGACCTTCAAGGTTGAAGGAGATAAACCCTCCGAGAATTTCTCTTGGAGGAATCATAGCACGAAGCTAACAGAAGAGTGGACAGGGTCCGTATTATTTTGTCTACACCAAGTAGCAAATATATTCCATTTATAGGAATACAGCTTCCTTGTGGAGGTATTCTTCATCGGACACAAAGAGATTAATTTCGGACATGGTGGGAACTTAGGGCGGGTCAGATGCTGTCAAACTGTCGAGGAATATGGGTGAGGTGGGTGAGGAACTCACGGTCGACTCTATCATAGCTTCCATAGTTCTGGGCGAGGATGTATTATCGTGCCGCCCGCTTGAGACAGGAGGTCCTGTCTGAGAGGAAGCTCCATTGGGGAGCCGTGTAAGAGGGACACTAGGTCCAAGAACCATATTCTGGTTGGCCAGTACGGGGCTACCAGTATTAGGCTGGCCCCTTCCTGGCGTATTTTCTCCAGAACTCCCGGGAGCAGAGCGAACGGGGGAAATGCGTACAGACGTAGCCTCGGCCACGTCTGCACCATGGCATCCAGATCCAGAGGTGCTGGATGTGTTAGGGAGTACCAGAGTGGACACTGGGTTGACTCTCCGAAGCAAATAGGTCAACCTCCGCTTGACCGAAATTTTTCCATATGAGATCCACCACTTCTGGGTGGAGTCTCCATTCCCCGGGCCTCGGCCCCTGCCTCGACAGGGCGTCTGCTCCCACATTTTGATACCCTGGGATGTAACCTGCCTTTAGTGAGAGCAGCTTCCCCTGGGACCATAGGAGGATCCGATGGGCCAAGTAATATAGTTGGCGAGACCGCAGATCCCCCTGATGGTTTATGTATGAGACCACTGACATGTTGTCCGTGCGGACCAACACATGCTGGTCTCTCAGGTCTGGGAGGAAGTGTTTCAATGCTAGAAACACCGCCATCATCTCCAGCCGATTTATGTGCCAGGAGAGCTGATGGTCCTCCCATACACTCTGAGCTGAGCGACCACTCATGATCGCCCCCCAGCCCGTGAGGGAAGCATCTGTCGTAAGCATTACACGATGACCAGAAGCCCCCAACATGGGTCCCTGGGACAGGAACCAGGGATTTTTCCACATGACCAGAGCACGAAGGCATCGTTGCGTGACTTTGATCATGCGAAAAGGATTTCCCCTCAGAGAAAACCCCCTGGTCCTGAGCCACCACTGTAAGGGTCTCATGTGCAGAAGGCCAAAAGGTATGACGTTGGACGCAGCTGCCATCAGACCCAACAGTTTCTGGAACTGTTTTACAGTGAGTGACCAGCCTAACTTCACCCCTTTCACGGCTACGAGAATGGAACTCACACGAGCGAGGGACAGATGTGCCTGCATCGTGGTGGAGTCCCAGACTACACCTAGATAAATGGTAGTCTGAGCCGGAACTAGCACACTTTTTTTTTTTTGGCATTGAGCCTCAGCCAAGCCTTTTCATGTGGGACAGAACAGCATCTCGATGCTGGACTGCCAGTTGCTCTGATTGAGCTAGGATCAACCAATCGTTGATATAAATGATGTTTTATTAACAAAATTCGGGAGGAGTAACGTTCAAATAATCTGACTCATCATCACGTCATCTCGGCCAGCTGTCAGCAATCAGTAATCAACATATCTACCCAATCAGCACGAGTGAAAGCATACATATAAGACACGGTCGACTCACCCATATTCCTCGACAGTTTGACAGCATCTGACCCGTCCGAAATTAATCTCTTTGTGTCCGATGAAGAATCTTTCGTCCTCTTTGCCACAATCCTCTGGCCTTACTAGGAGCAATTACACCGCCGCCGATTCATCTCGTCAGCCCAAACAAACAGGTCCCCGCATGCCAAGACGCCGAGGGCGACTCTCGTCACTGTGGTCGAAACATCCGCGATCTCCTTCCGTGTATGTCCTAGTCCTGCTCATTCTATCATTCCTGCCATAAAGAAATGGACAACAAGGCAGTCGAGCACCAAGCTCGAGTCTCGGGTAATGCCGCCTCTTCTCGCGAAGGAACGGGCCTTGTTCCAGCATCAGGCCGCCGCCGCAGGCCTTCAGCAAGCCAGAGCCGTGCCGCAGCGCAGATTCAATCCCAGCCAGCTCGGACTTTCCTCCCCATCGGCTCAACCCCGTAAAAGCACAGTTAAAATCCTTCTCGTTTTCCGTCCCTGAATTAATTTCCACATTATGACATCTGTATCAATGCTGATCGGGGGAATTCACGTTTTAAACTGTTTCTGTAAAGTTTGCCGTTCTAATTAATGTGCCGCTTGTGGTTTAAACACTCAATCAGCTGTTATATGCTCGTAGCCTATGACGTTCAGATTGCACGCACGTTCGCATAGATTCATTAAACTCAGAACTTATTGTCATCGCTGTCCTGCGATTCATCAACAAATCGCTTAGAATATGTATTTCTGTTTCGAAGTATAACCACAGCTTCACTATTGGAGACACAGAGACTGGTAGGACAAATTCTTTTCAAATCGTTATTTTGATGCATTTAAATAAATCTTACCATCCCCTTTTCGTCTGTATCTGTTTTATAACGAGCAGAAATCTGTAAGTAACTTAACAAACCATAGACAGATAACCAATGAATAAACTAATTACATTACAGTTTGGAAAGTATGGAATTGAGTAATTTCCAGGTCTGGATGGAAAATATAATAAATATAAATAAACAATATTAAACAAGCAGCATGTCCATGGTTAAATGTAAGTGATTGTTGAAACAATTGAATAAATTCAAGGTGCACATTTTTATTATGCAAAGCTCTGTCTTTTACAAATGGGTCTCTTTTGAGCTTCACTAAATGAAGGTGCTTGTGACTCAAACCAGCAACAGTTAAAGAACAAGGATCATCCAAATCATATTGTACTTTGTTTGATGTTGAATGATCATCAAACAGCAATGTTGATAGTACAAACAGTACTGTCATTTACAGTATCAAACCATTGTGTCAGAGGCGAATATATGCAGGTTTAAAAGATTTCAGGCTGCTTCTGAGAAAATAAAAATATGTACAAAGTTTAATAATCTATCTCTCGGCCCTGCACTGTTTCGCTGAGCCCAGGTTTCCAATCGCCCCGGATAAACGATGGGTCCAGCCACGTCCATTGAATTTCTGGGATTTAACTCGAATACAGTTAATTTCCAGGCATAAGGAATCAATAGGACATTCATGTTCGCTTCCACCTTCCTAAACAGTCCAAACTGTTCTAAACAGGAATTACTATCTTCGCTCAGCTACTTAAACTTCATGATGCGAGTAATTCCACAAGGCCAGTCTTTCATCCTTACATCCTCACTCTTGTATCTTCAATTCATGTGCTAGAAACAAGTGTCAGGCCACAGCAGCAGCAAGCCTGGGTCGTGCCCCAGATTCCCCACTTTCCTCCTCCCTCTGCTTAGCCACACACCGCGGCTTTCACCGGCGCCGCACACCATCCAACAATGCTGCCCCTCTTGGTGAATGCCTTCCCTCCTAACGTGAGGATGCCTCTACTAGCGGAGCAAGCTCAGCCGTCACAGCCATTTCACCCCACCATCTCTCACCCTACCTCTCTTTTGTCTTTGGTCTACAGTGTCAACTACGGACCTTAGCGTGAGGCTGCCTCCGCTATTGCCGCAGGCCTAGACATCCTATTTTCCCCAGCTTCCCTCTTTTTCTAACCACCCTGTTCCTTCCCAGGCTCCAGCGGCCAACCCGAGCAAGAGGCTGCCTCTGCTAACGGTGCAGGCCCGGACACCTCAATTTCCCTTTCTCAGTTTCCCTCTTTTCTAACCTCCTTATCCCTCCCCTGGCTCCAGGGGCCGACCCGAGCGTGAGGCTGCCTCCGCTAACGGCCTCTGTCCCAGCCTTTCTTCCTCCTTGCACTTTCCCATAAGCAAAACGCCGTTCACCCTGTCTACTACAATACTGATGCCCATCCCACCAAATGCTAGAGCCCTGGAACCAAACCCCATTGCCAACAACATCAGATCCTCTTAGAAATTCAAGCTGTTGGCAAGAATTGCCTGGAATGTGGACCCATTCCCAACCCCTGTACCTTATTATTCAGAGCTGATATTTCCATAAACCACCCACTTAAAACTCTCCTTGACTCTTCTCTCAACTACATTCTTCAAGCTGTCTCCCCTAGAACCCTACAATCCATTCTGCATAGGAGCAGCAACTACAGCCACCCAAAAAGGCCTCTCCCAGCATCAGATTCAAACATTTGGTCGCTGGTCATCAGAAGCTTTTAAGAACTACATCCAATCTAATCGCTTCCATATTAAAGAAACCCAACGAACACCTATCAGCTAGTTTCAGCTCCAGCTCGTTCTCTCACACATACCTGCAAGCCACCATATCCAACTCAACTAATACCATCATTCCAATACAACGGAAATTTTCTATCATTGTCGCAGCAGTGATGTCGCCTCGGCTCCCGCAGGAGCTCAGTTCTTCTGGCTATTCTCTCCACTGTTGCAGCAGTGATGTCGCCCCGGCTCCCGCAGGAGCTCAGTTCTTCTGGCTAATTTGTCCACTGCCGCAGCAGTGATGTCCCCTCGGCTCCCGCAGGAGCTCAGTTCCTCTGGCTATTCTCTCCACTGTCGCAGCAGTGATGTCGCCTCGGCTCCCGCAGGAGCTCAGTTCTGGTTAATTCCTCCACTGCCGCAGCAGTGATGTCACCTCGGCTCCCGCAGGAGCTCAGTTCTTCAGGCCAATTTCTCCACTGCCGCAGCAATGATGTCGCCTCGGCTCCCGCAGGAGCTCAGTTCTGGCTAATTCCTCCACTGCTGCAGCAGTGATGTCACCTCGGCTCCCGCAGGAGCTCAGTTCTTCAGGCCAATTTCTCCACTGCCGCAGCAGTGATGCCGCCTCGGCTCCCGCAGGAGCTCAGTTCTGGCTAATTCCTCCACTGCCGCAGCAGTGATGTCGCCTCGGCTCCCGCAGGAGCTCAGTTCTTCAGGCCAATTCCTCCACTGCCGCAGCAGTGTCGTCACCTCGGCTCCCGCAGGAGCTCAGTTCTTCAGGCCAATTTCTCCACTGCCGCAGCAGTGATGTCGCGTCAGCTCCCGCAGGAGCTCAGTTCTTCTGGCTATTTCCTCCACTGCCGCAGCAGTGATGTCTCCTCGGCTCCCGCAGGAGCTCAGTTCTGGCTAATTCCTCCACTGCCGCAGCAGTGATGTCGCCTCGGCTCCCGCAGGAGCTCAGTTCTTCAAGCCAATTCCTCCACTGCCACAGCAGTGTCGTCACCTCAGCTCCCGCAGGAGCTCAGTTCTTCTGGCTATTTCCTCCACTGCCACAGCAGTGATGTCACCTCAGCTCCCGCAGGAGCTCAGTTCTTCTGGCTAATTCCTCCATTGCCGCAGCAGTGATGTCGCCTCGGCTCCCGCAGGAGCTCAACGCTGTCCAATGTCTTCATCCATATGACGATAACTCTACCGGTCCTTTACTAACCCTCCTAGCAGCACATTCAGCCTAAGCAAGGCAATTTTGGGGGTCATCAGTAATGTTCTGGCTGCTGTCCTGCATTGGTTTGCAATTTTTGGGGGGAGTAATCTGGGTTCGGGCCAAAATACAGAGCTCGGAGCCCTCTCCTCGGACAGCACGCCAAATACGCATACTACTACGCATACTATTTTCTATCTGATTATTTGTAAGTGTGAACTCGTGAAATGATGTTTTATTAACAAAATTCGGGAGGAGCAACGTTCAAATAATCTGACTAATCATCACGTCATCTCGGCCAGCTGTCAGCAATCAGTAATCAACATATCTACCCAATCAGCACGAGTGAAAGCATATATATAAGACACGGTCGACTCACCCATATTCCTCGACAGTTTGACAGCATCCCTCCACCACCCCGTCTCCTCACACCTGCAC
Source organism: Megalobrama amblycephala (assembly GCF_018812025.1). Taxonomy (NCBI): domain Eukaryota; kingdom Metazoa; phylum Chordata; class Actinopteri; order Cypriniformes; family Xenocyprididae; genus Megalobrama; species Megalobrama amblycephala. Next base: position 25,464,126 of record NC_063046.1, read on the forward strand.
TGGTTACTTTCCGGAATACTAACCAGAATGGGGGGAGTAATCTGGGTTCGGGACAAAATACCGAGCTCGGAGCCCTCTCCTCGGACAGCACGCCAAATACGCATACCACTACGCATACTATTTTCTATCTGATTATTTGTAAGTGTGAACTCGTGAATTCAGTACGCGGATGCCCTGGAGTCTCAACGGAGCCAGAGCTGCATCCACACACTTCATGAATGTGCGGGGTGATAGGCCGAAAGGAAGAACCCTGTATTGGTAAGCTTCACCCCCGAAAGCAAACCTGAGGAACTTCCTATGATGAGGATGGATAATCTGTTTGAGTGTAAGCATCTTGAATTTGAGCTTTTGTATGGAGCGATTTAGCACACGTAAATCTATGATAGGACGTAGTCTTCCATCCTTCTTTGGAACAATGAAGTAACGGCTGACAGCTTGCTGGGAGGAGGAACCCTTTCTATCGCTCCTTTTTGCAAGAGTGTCATAACCTCTTGTTCCATAACCAGAGCCTGCTCGGGGGTCACCACTGTGGGAAGGACCCCGTTGAATCTGGGCGGGCGAGACCCGAACTGAATTCTGTAACCCTTTTCAATGATGAGCAGCACCCATTTCGATATATTCGGGAACCAGTCTCTCGAGACTGGCCTCTGGTGTTTTTTGAGCACTTGATTCGACGTTCTGAAGCGGCGCACACGCAGAAGACGAATCAAGTGATGACTGGCCATCCTCGGAGGGTCGGTGGAGACCGCTGCGCCCTGATGCACACTGGGTGGCAGGGTTAGCAGAACGGCCCCCTGAGGGCGCCAAAGGGGGATGGGTACCAAGTATTTTAATACCCAACCCTCTCTGGAGGGGGCTGCTCTCCAATGTCCCACGCCACTAGCATCAGGACCTCTTCGAAGCCTTCTTGGTGATAATTACAGTCCGCTGATCTGTGTTACCCCACAAAGACTTCAGCTGTGTCGCCTGTCCCTGTCCCCAAGCTTTCTGCGGGGGAGCACAGGTGGCGACACTTTCTTTGGATGAACGGTCAGATCAGTGCCCTGAAATGGCAAACTGGCAGGGAACATCTGAATCTGAAATTCCTCAGAATTTAATGTATTCAATATTTCAATATATATATATATATATATATATATATATATATATATATATATATATATATTTTTTTTTTTTTTTTTTTTTTGAACAGGCTGAATATATTTAGAATACAGCAACACTTTTCACGATTAGTTAACCTTAAAGCTGTAATAGTAAAAACACGCTAAAAGAGAGAGTAATATTAGACCATTTTATATGCAAAGATGTTCACAGCAGTGGGTGTTTACACTGAAGTCTCACAGCAGACACGCCCCTTAAAACAGAGCGCTCAAACCAGAGGGCAAAAATCAGGGTAGGAAAAATGCCTTTTATTTATAAATGATGACAATTTTGGATGTAAAAAGCATACTAACATTATAAGTGCACCCCAGGAAACATTATAAAACAATTAACCAACGCAGTTCATGACCCCTTTAAGGACGTTGCCTAGTAACGTTCCCAATACGTTCAGAGACGGTCACGATGTAGAGTTCTTTTAAGGGTTGGGGGACGTTATTTGGCAGACCTTCAGGGAACATTCAGAATGTTCTCTGAAGATTTAGGGAACCACATTTTATTTGTGGTGTTCTCAGAACATCCCTGCTGCCCTTGTAAAAAAAAAAAAAAAAAATTGAATTGAAACTGGCTAACAAAAATGGCTGTTCAAACAAAAACTATTTTTTCTTAAATGTCTTACAAAAAAAAAAAAAAAAAAACTTTACTGGTATTTCCTGGATTATTGTTATGAAACCTTTTATTTAAAATGCAAATCTCTTGCAATCAGCTTGTTAAGTAATGACGTAAGGAACGCCGTTTCCGGGTCCAAGCCTCGTTTCACTTGAGAATGCCATCGACGGCTGTTTATGAGTGCTATTTATTCATAATAAACATCAAACATCTTAAAAAGTTAAACATTTTAAATACTTACAGTCTACACAACAGTCTCCGTGCTCACAGCGTCACAAACATTAATATTTTAACGATTTATAAAAGATGAATCATTGTCTGGCCATCTGGGATTTTGGTATGGAGATAAAGGTTATTATTATATATTTTTTGTACTATTACACCACATCATGTGTGTGTATATTAGCACCATTTGTTGTTTTCTTGTGGTATGAGATAGAGCGTTTGGACCCAGAAGCGCTACCGCGTGACGTCAGACTTAACAACCAAATAAGTCATTAGCTGACAACTGGCACAGGCGCTACTCTCCAGCACAATGGTAACCTCAAAAATCTCAGATAACAGAAACAGAACATTAACAGATCTCTCTAGATCTAAGCATCTTCACTTATTACAAACCAGTCTGACTTTATTTCTTTCATTCAAAACTTCTTAATGAGGTGTTGAAGTCTTATTGAAAATAATAAAGTTTGAAGTCACCGTTATGGAGGTAAGCGCTTGCTTTAATTGGGCTCCTGACCCTTGACATTTTAACTTTAACTTTTCTCCAATTCTTGTAACTGTGTGTTTCTAAAACACATTTATTACAAAAAAAAAAAAAAAAAAAAAAAAAAAACTGATCAAATGAATTTGGTTGTTCATTGTTCATGATTTTATCATACAGTGGTATTAATCAATAATCTGTGAATGTTGTATTTCTTTCATTTTATTGTAGCACCTATAATATTGTATAAAATCCTGTCCTGCTTTGATATTTTTAAAGTTTTTTCATTGTGTAGAAATTATTAAGACAGGATCATGTAGACTCACACAGACATCAAGATTCTGTATATGAACCTCAACAATGCTGACAAAATTTTCAGATAAACAGATAAACTCTGAGCATCACAAAACAAGCTACTGTAAGGGTGGAACTCCAACAGGGAGTTAGCACGTCATTTGTAATTGAAAGGGTTTAACGACAATATCTGATTATGGTAAATAATTACAAAATAGATGTATGAGATGATAAAATCATATACCATTAATCGTACACAGCATATATGAAAAAGGTTACCTGAGAGATAGAGTGAAAGAGAAAAAGAGAGAGAGAGAGAGAGAGAGAGAGAGGGCCAGAGAGTGCCCAAGAAAAGCCAAGAATCAAAAAGAGACAGAGCAATAGTTACAATCTTCTTTTATCCCTTCCTTGACCATGTGACTAAAACCCAAATGTGAGACACTCAAACTGACCAATCAGAAGATTAAAACTTCCCCCACTGTACTAAAGGTGTGACCATTTGTAGAACCCCAATGTACATACATTTTGGCCTATAGGGCTTGATCACTATCAGCACATTTGTGCCTTCCAAATGGCCCTTGTAGCAAGAAAGAGGGGGTTGAAACAGTAAAGCAAATGTCTTTGTTCATTTTAAAATATCTTTGGATATTTTCAATCTTACACTACTAAAGTCACAAAAAAGATTGTTGTTTATTGTCACCATTGTTGAGGTTCATACGCTGATTCATGATATCTGTGCGAGTCTAAAAGACACTGCTCAAAACTCTGTCAGGATAATAATTAAAAAAAAAGATAAAACTTGTAAAATAAGAAAAAAAAAAACTACAGTTAATTAATGCAAAACTATCTGAGTTATAACACACTCAGAGTTTAGACTGTGGAGAGGATCATTGAATCACCATCATTAAATAACCAAATTCATCTAACTTTCTTTTGCATTTTTTTCTGTAACATGCATGCTTTGAAAAAACAGTTAAAACAGCCAGAGAAAATCTAATGTTAAAATATCAAGAACCAAGAGCCCATCTAAAAGCAAATGCTCACCTCAATAACGGTGACTTTATTATTTTCTATAAAACACCAACGTAGAAGGTGTAGCATATGCACACTTATCAGGACAGTCAATAAAATCTGGAATCTTCAGGATGCTTCTCGCATGCTGGACTGTGTTGTAATCTGACCTCGGCTCCGGCCGGTCCAGAGAAAAACAGACACTCTGACATTTTTGTTACCCTCCGAGGTAAGACAGAGGGCCCAATTTCCTAGCTCCTAGCTCATGTGAGTGCCAGATTACATTCCAACACACACCACACGCACACAGACACACACAAAAACACACAAACATGCATTGAAGACTGTATATGTAAAATATAACTATGCCAAAATGTACCCGTCTTATATCTCAAGCGTATGCATGTTTCCTAGTGTTTAGACTTAGTTTAAATAACTGTAGTTGAGTTAGCTTTAGTTTTAATGATGGAATTTTGTCTGTAAACCATAACTTCTTTTATACGCTTTTCTTACATAACAAGCTTGGTGTCTATGTAAAGCTCTCCTCACGCCTCATTCACCTATGTATATCACATGGCTGTCAAAGGCATTGTTCTATTTGTTTAATGATATTGTGAAGAAAGTACTCCATCTCGAAATCCGATCTGATAGTCATCAATTATGCAAATTCAGCTAGGAGACCAGACAAAAGAAAAGCTTGCCCGCCAACTTTGCACCAATGTTATTGGCTATTCCACCTCAAGGAGGTGTGTTGGCTTATCTGTCATAAAAGAGGAGCACCAGGATTCTCCTGTGTGTTCTCCAGACTGCCCTGAATCATCCATCGCCCACTCACGCACGTCTCTCCCGGATGTCACAGCGACCGTGCTGCCATCGCGCTCATCACGGGACCACTGTCTTCCAGCGAAACTAACTTTCAAGTCCTCAGTTCAAACCTTCCCGCGGAACGAAAGAAGCCAACGAACTGCACCAGCGCTAAACCGAAACTCGACAAACAAAACCAATGCAAGTATTGCCGTTTCTCAATCTCAGATAATGAAACAGATTTCCGTGCTGGCTTCAAGGACTGCTTTGTAAGTTTTGCTACTTGCCTTCTCTCTTTCCTTTCCTACTTTCACTCTTGTATATATGTGTATACCCTATGTATACCCTTAAAAGAACTCCACATCATGACTGTCTCAGAATGTACTACACTCAAAAAAATAACTTGTTGGTCTAACTTAATTCAATTATGACACCTATTTCCACACAGTTGAACTGATTTATTTGAACTTAAGATAGGTTAATTGTACTGATGAGTAAAATTCATGGTAATTGAATGAGATCACACCAGTTTCATTTGACATATTCTGTGAATGTTTCCTGAACATAATTCATTCTTGTTGATCCAACCAGTGCTATTGCAATTCAGACTGGTGCCCTTGTGCAGTGTTGCTCAAGTTTTCTGCACTTTTAAGGAAATGGAAAGACCTGTTAGTGTTTAAGTGTTTAATGTTTAGTTATTTTGAACATTTAAAAGAGTTTGTAGCGTATATATATAAAAAAAATTTTGTTACCATCATGGTGAAGATGTGCGCTTGTGCTTAGGTTGTGAATAGCTGTTGTACACAGACATACATGTTTCATGACCATTGAGAGGGATAAAGCTGATGACCATATGTAGACTGTGTAAATTATGTGCTGGCCCTCAAACTAATTTATTTATATTTCTATAAAAACTAAACTAAAATATCACTTTTTCATATGCTAAGTAACATTTATAGCATGCAAGTAATGATCAGGTAAAGAACTTCTCATCACTGGCTTTAGCACAGTTAAAGCTTGTTGAGAACAACATAGATTTATTTCATGCAGCCACCCATAGCCTAACCACAAGGTCTACACTTCAGCATAATGGTAACCTCAAAAAAATCGACATAACAAACTCTTTTAAATGTCAAATATAACTGAACATCAAACTTTAAAAGGTATTTCCCTTTACTAAAAACACATTAAACAGCACTTAAGTTCAACATTTACTGTCCTGATCTTTCCCTACGCAAAGCATGCTGGGAACTAGAAATCCACTGCCCAGTTTCAATCAATGCAACATAAATGATTCATGTCATCCCAACACAAATGGTTTAGGTTAACCTAACATTTTGCAAATTTAATTTCATTTAACATAATACAATTGAGTGCAAATGCCAATTAAGTAAAAAACTAAAGATTTGTGTTGGTTCAGCTTATTTTATTTAAATAAACTGAACAAGCAGCTAGAATCATTTTTTTGAGTGTAGGAACGTTACTAGACGACGTCCTTAACACCAGTGGGGACGTTCTGAGAATGTTCTGGGAACGTTAAATTTCTAGCGGGGTAACCTGTCACCTGGTAATGTTCCCAGAATGTTAAGATACGGTCACGATGTGGAGTTCTTTTAAGGGTTGGGGGACGTTATTTGGCTGACCTTCAGGGAACATTACGGATGTTCTGGGAATATTTAGGGGACTATAACTATAGGACGTTCTGTTAACTTTCCAAATGTCCTCTTTGTAATGTTCTCGGGCGAACATAAAATAATCAAAATAGAACGTCCCCCTAAATTCATATCGGGAACATTATTAAATGACCAACAGAGGACCGTGTGGGAACATTCTGTTAATGTCCCAAATATCCTCATTGTAATGTTCTAATGTGACCATAAAATAACCAAAAGAGAATGTTCCCCTAAAGTCATATAAGGAACCTTGAACTGCAGCACTTTCATTACCAAAAGAGGACGTTTTAGGAACGTCCCTAATGTTCTGTAAAGGTTCGAAAATTTCATCACCTTTAGAGAACTTTTAGGGAAACGTTGTGCAAGGTCACGAGAACATCGCCTTTTAAGTGGGTGTTAACTCGGATATACATCATTGCTTACGTTGCTCGAGTGCTGAATTGGAACGTCCTAAGGCCTTGATAGCCGATTTCATTTGTCGATTTCATTTGTTAACACAATCACATCACATGTAAAGAAATAAAGTTCAGACTAAATAAATGGATCCAGTCATGACACAGAGTATGGTTTAGGGTAGGATGATTATTTCAGCATTGTGTAGGCAATCAGCGCAATGACTGACGCAATGAAATCTTTGAATCGGTTGCTGGGCGGGGTTTGATCTTACTCATTGTAGTTTAGGACAAGAAGAATAAATCAATCGACAACAACAATAAATCACACTCACGCAAAGAATATTTATATGTGTAAAGGCCCTAAAAAACGTTTATATGTGTAAAGTGTGCATGAGTCTGTTCCTGAACAAAATGCTTTTGGAATCTATCCACATACATAAGTGTACATATATATATATACATGTGTGTGTAGCTAAGTATGTATGTAAATAGAATCTACCACATATATGTATATGGTGAACATATTCCTAGTCTTTACACTGTGTCTACTGTCTACACCTGACACAGGAAGCATGACGTGACAAATCCCCTAAGTAAATGCCTCGTTCTATGAACAAGCAGCACTCGCAATACGTCTAATAGGAAGGACAAATGGATTTGCAACGGTCACTTTGTCACGCCTGGTGTAGGGAGTTTCTCGCTGTGTGGCACGGTAAGACGCGACAATGTTAGATGGTGTTGGTATTTAAAAAAAAAAAAGAACCGAAAATAACAGTGAGGAATCGTTTCCAAAAAATCCAGAATCTAACAGCCCTAGTAAACAAAGCTTGGGCACACCAGATAACACGTCAGCAGCGTCACTGTGGAGTCGTGAACGCGGATTGACAACAGACCCGGAAGAGAAGACAATGCTGAATAAAGTCGTAGCTTTTGTTATTTTTAGACCAAAATGTATTTTCAATGCTTCAACAAATTCTAACTAACCCACTGATGTAACATGGACTACTTTAATATTTTTATTACCTTTCTGGACATGGACAGTATACCGTACATACATTTTCAATGGAGGGACAGAAAGCTCTCGGACTAAATCTAAAATATCTTAAACCGTGTTTCGAAGATGAACGGAGGTCTTACGAGTTTGGAATGACATGAGGGTGAGTCATTAATGACATAATTTTAATTTTTGGGTGAACTAACCCTTTAAAAGAACCTTATATTCCATTCCTTCCATGATGAGGAGTCTTCGGGTTTCGAGCCACAGGAAGGTGAGCTTGGTTTTCCTGTATAGTTTTTTTCCTGTGCATGTGAATGAAAAAATAAAGGGGAATTTAGGGCTCTGAAGTTTCATTGGCTAGAACGATTTATTTTTGATGTTGGCAAACAAAATGGCCACCTTTACAGCCACCATTGGTAGAATAGCTTCTCCTCTGGTCATAGCTAGAGTTTGTTTTGAGATTAGCACTCTTTACTTTAGATTAGCACTCTTTACTTTAGATATATCTATGTTTAGCGTCAGCCTCCTGGGCCGCCTGACATTGTTTGGCTTTGGGTTGACATCCCTTGCTTTCAGACACCAGTTCACATGATGACGTTCCCCATATGCGTTTCAAATGCAGTGTCTCGTTCCCTGTTCTCAGGGAACCATGGTTACATACATATGTAGCGTCCACTACTTTTCTAGGTGTATCAACCCTTTTAGAATTATTGATGCTAGAAACCGGATTATTTTACTTGTGTCTCTCGACGTGATCTTTTATCCTTGATTTATACAACTGCTCTTCACTAAATGCAAGTTCTCTCTCTGTAAAGTACTTGTCACAAATTACAACTATTTATCTATGTAAGTGATCACACTATATTGTTGAAATAAACAATGGATTTATTAAAAAAAATAAATAAATAAATAAAAATAAAAATGCATTAACAAAAATTACCCAACTGAATATGAATACAATCAGCTCAATCAACTTCTAAATAAATCAGTATTTTCAAATGCAGTACTTGATTGGCTCTTGTTTTGTGCCCAACAACTGACACTTGAGGGTTAATCTTTTAAACTCCTATCAAAATAAGGTTTTCCATTGAATCGCCCTTTAAATTAACCTTCACTTCTTCTACACCAAAGGCACAAATTTGTTTTCACTTAGTGTAACCCAATATACAAGTGCAATTATGTATTAAAATACACTGTACAAAAATAAAGAATGTAAACAAACTTTAGTTTCAATCAGAAATACAAACTGTAACCCTGTAATATTCAATGAATCAAAGCAATCAGTGTTTAACCATCAGATCGTTCAACAGAAAAAAAAAAAAAAAAAACACCACATGCACGCGTGCGTGCACACACACGAACCAACCACTCGGCGATTAGGAGCCCTATCTGGATTCCTCCTCAGCGACTGTCAGTCAATGCAATAAAAGTTCTTTGCAATCGTTTAGATCACCCTGGTGCCCATACATTCGCCGATATACGTGATGAACTTGATTAAAGTTTCTCACCGGGACCCTGAATAGTTCAATTCACTGCAATGACGATCAAGCGTTAAACCGAGTTCTTCCGAATTACGTCGATTTGACTTCAGTGTGTTGTCGTGTTGACTTCACAACAGAATCCTGTGCTGCTTAACACTCAAACAATGCGGTTCAGATTATTATTATTTTTTTTACACAAATAAATCAGTGCGCTCTATGTTATCATGCAGACAACATCAACTACGCATTTTCTTTTCCAACTCCCCTCTCTCTCCTACCCTCTTTGAATGACATGAGCACTGATCAATTACAGTTGCCATAACTGACGTGAGGCGGGATCAAGCTGTTTTTTCAGCCAATAACGTTAAACTGAACATCTTACAGGCCTGGATATGTCTGAACATGTATACTTTTGTTTAATAATAAAACAAGCACACAATTCTGCATTTTGCCAAAATGAAATAAATTAAAATAATACATTTACATAACCTTGTATAAAATAACCCAGGGTTACACGTAACCTGAGACATTCTCCAACATTAGCAAGTAGGGAATTTCAGGTAAGATACAAACATTAAACATCCACTTTACAATTTAGAAAGCACATCTGATGATAAAGGCTTTGAAGACAGCAGTTCTCTTTAAATCATCATTCACATGAAACATAGAACACAGAATGCTGGCAAACATACATTATTCAAACAGATCAGTTCATCAAACAAAAGTTCATCAAACAGGTAAGTTCCTTTCACAGAAGAGCCACTTAGCTATTCCTATAGATCACTGCCACATGGGTAAATATCACACGGGTAAGTCCTTAGTCCTTGAAATCAGAACAGGAGGAGAGTTCACCAAGGCCAGACCCTGACTGAATGTGAGAGTGGAGTTTAAGTGCAAGTCCAAACGAGACAATAATAAGCTGCAGGTGTGGGTGATCAGAGTGAGCGTGAGCGAGAGACTGTGAGAGTGAGGCAGATTCCAGGGAGTGCATGACAAAAATAGTGCTTTATAATTTATGTTCTGGATCATTCATTTAATGTTGATTCCAATACCAATGCATAGTAGCTTCCTTTAAAAATAGTTGCCATAGTAACATTCCATGACAGTTAAATTCAGTTAACTGCATCAGTTAAAGTTAGTACAACACAGAAGGAACTTGAAGCAAGCCATTCATTTTGTGATCCTCTGTAGAAAGTATTGTCTGTAAGTTTTGTGATTAATTTGTATTCAATTTGTTAAATTTACTATTTATAAAGCTGTGTAATGTGGAATTTTATCCATTTTAAGAAATATATAAAACAAATTCATATTAGTGTTATGTTGTCGGAGATAAGTAAGTAGTTATATTATATTTACATCTCCTTTCTGTAGTTTCACTCTATTTCAACATATTCAGCATGGTGTGGAATAAAGCAGCATTCTCCCACAAGCCTACGTGTTAGAAAGAGTTTACCTATCTGTCTAACTTTGGGAAGAGAGATGCCATTGTGAGGGCAGAATAGTGAAAAGACAGACTCAACAGATTACAAAAACAGTGAATGAACTTCCCTTCTTCCCGAACAATCTACAATAAAATGCTATCAAAGGAAAATGTGAGCCTTGCATCCAGGTCAGTGTGTTCACATTCACACAAATCATCCAGATCAACACATTCAAGAAGATCAGCAGCCAGTCTTGTAGCAATAGAGGCTCGAGCTAAAGCTGAAGCTGCCCGTGCAAGAGCAGCATATGCACAAAGAGAGATTGGACTCAAAGTAAAGAAAGTCCAAGTGCAGGTAGAAGAGACATGCTAAGAGGCTACATTAGAAGCACTCCAACAAGAGAAAGAGACAGAAGCTGCCTTAGCTGAAGCTACAGCCTTTGAAGCCATAGTTAATGGAGCTGACATCGAAGAGTCATCTGAAAATGAATGTAAACAAAAGAGCTCAACTTTCTACTCACTTAAACAAACTGACGGATACGTTCAGGATCAAAATGCATAAAAAAACAAGCATCATCAAGCTTCAAAACATACGGTCACACCACTACAGAGAACAGCAAAATGCTCTTCCATCTCATAGGCAGTCTATTCAATATTCCCAAGAAACACCTCAGCATGTCTGTTCATACAGTGAGCAACTTATTCAGTCACAGGACCCACATGGCAGTTTTCAACCATTCAGAGTACCTGAAAAAGAAGCAAATAGTCAAGATACAATACCTCATTACTCTCAGCCATCAAATTGCTGTACCTCAAACAGGTATTACTCACCTAATGTAGGAAATGAGCCACATGGTGCAAAAAACGTGAAAACGCAGAGATATTAAATTTAGCCAAGTTCTTAGCATGCAGAGACCTGCTCACTGCTGGACTCATAAAGTTTGATGAAAAAACAGAGAATTACTTGGCATGGAAATTTTGGGATGGTTTTGGGATGGGTAATAGTAGGAGATGTCTGTCTGGATGGTGCCCACAAACCATTTGAAGTTAATACTTTCAAAACAAGAATTTTCATGAATGGACGCCCCAGCCAAATGAAACCCTGTGAAAACAATATCCAAATCAAAGAGAAGTTTTGCCATTACAAGCATCTGACTTCACTGCCCCCATCTTTGAAACAAAAACTTGCAACAACAAACACAAAGAGCAATACAACCGATATCTTCCAGTCCATGAAGGATGATGACACACTAGCTCCATCAATGAAAGATCTCATCTTTCTGAAGATGATGCAAAAAGAAGTATATCAAGATGAATCAATCAGCTAGGTTGCTCCACTTCCCTTTCGCAGTCCACGTCAAAGACTTCCTAATATCAGACAACAAGCAAGTAACCGTCTCCAATCACTCACATGTATGCTGAAAAAACACTCACACATGATGGACCATTTTCTGGAGTTCATGGCTAAGATTTCTGAAAACAGACAGGCAGAACCTGCACCACCTCTTTCCAAAAATGAAGAGTGCTGGTACCTTCTAATCTTTGGGGTCTATCACCCCAATATTCATTGTTCTGTAGTCAGAGAAGACCACTGCAACTTCTTACATTTCCTCTGGTACCATAATAATGACCAAGAAAATGAAGTTGTAGAATTCAGAATGCGAGTGCATGTCTTTGGCAACAGTCCCTCACCAGCTGTGGCCACGTACGGGCTCAAGAAAGCTGCCCTAGAAGGAGAGAAGGAACATGGTTCAGAGGCAAGACAGTTAATTGAGAGGAACTTTTATGTTGATGATGCCCTGGTATCCCTACTTACAGAACAAGAAGCCATCACACTCCTTAGAAATGCCCAAGCCATGCTGGCAGCTTCAAATCTTCGCCTACACAAGATACCCTCAAACAAAATTGAAGTAATAAGAGCATTCCCTCAAGAAGATTTAGCAAAGAACCTGAAGGACTTAGACCTTGCTGTCGACTTTCCCCATATGCAGAGAAGTTTAGGGGTTAGCTGGGATGTTTCAAAAGACAACTTCACCTTGCAGGTGTCAGATGATGAGAAACCATACACAAGACGTGGAATCTTGTCTACAGTTAACAGTCTATTTGATCCATTTGGATTTGCAGCACCTGTAATCATTAAAGGTAGATCTTTGCTCAGAGAGCTTACAATGGAGACATGTGACTGGGATGCTCCTCTGTCAGAGAAAATGTTCAATGAATGGAAAACATGGAGAGATTCATTGAAAGAACTGAAGAAAATGACAATCTCCAGAACATATGTGTGTTTTCAGTGATGCCTCTATCAATGCTGTTGCTTATTTAAAGACCACTGATTCAGATGGCGAAATAAATGTTGGTTTCATTGGTGGAAAGGCCAAGCTCGCTTCTCGTCCTGAAATTACAATTCCAAGGCTTGAGCTATGTGCAGCAGTATTTGCAATGGAGATATGGAGTTGAAACTGTCACAGATGAGATTGACGTCAAATTTGATGCTGTCACCTTTTACTCAGATAGTAAAGTTGTCCTTGGATACATTCACAATGAATCTAGAAGATTTTATGTGTATGTGAACAATCGGGTACAGCGTATAAGAAGATCCACCTCTCCTGAGCAGTGGAAGTATGTCCCTACTAACCACAACCCTGCTGATCAAGCTTCAAGATCAATCTCAGCTGAAAACCTAATGAACAGCACATGGCTGACAGGACCAGCATTCTTGTACAAGTCACTTGAACATGAAGCAACAACTTCAACTCTCATAGAATTAGTTGATCCTGAATCTGATGCTGAGATTCACCTCAAGGTCAGTGTTTGTGCCATTGAAGTTGTCTGCCATAAACTTAACACTTGCATACTTTGAGAAGTTTTCAGACCAGCAACATCTTATAATACTATGTCAAGGCTACAACACATCAATAACTCCTTCAGCAAAGACAACAAATCAAAGGAATGCAGAGGATGGCATGTATGTCATAAACCACATTCAGCAGAAGATCTGCAAAGTGCTAAGGAAATCATAATATGCATCCTGCAACAGGAGACCTTTCAGGATGAACTAAAGTGCCTTGAGAGAAAAACAGATGTTTCTAAGAACAGTCCTCTCTTTAATCTGTGCCCATACATAGATGTGTCAGGCCTACTCAGGATTGGAGGCCGCTTATCCCAATCAGCCTTTGAGAAAGATGAAGTCAACCCTTTAATCTTACCTGGTCGTAGTCACGTCACAACCTTACTCATTCGACATTATCACTCCCAGGTTCAACACCAAGGACGCCATTTCACAGAAGGTGCCTTAAGAACTGCAGGTCTGTGGATTATTGGTGGAAAACAAAGAATTAGTAGCATTATCCATTATTGTGTCACCTGCCGCAAACTGAGAGGGAAAGATAGAAACACAAAAAATGGCTGACTTACCTGTGGACCACCTGAGTACTGATCCCTCATTCTCTTATGTCGGACTGGATGTATTTGGACCATGGAAAATCACATCATGATGAACCAGAGGAGGTCTCGCTAGCAGCAAATGCTGGGCAGTACTATTCACATGCATTCTTCTTAGAAAGAAATGGAATCTGTGAGGATTTCCAGTCAGGATTTAGACCATACCATAGTACTGAGACTGCTCTCGTTAGAGTTACAAACGATCTACTCTTATCATCCGATCGTGGCTGTATTTCTCTATTAGTGTTATTAGATCTCAGTGCTGCTTTTGACACTATCGATCACAACATTCTTTTAAAAAGACTTGAAAACTATATTGGCATTAGTGGAATTGCTTTGGCATGGTTCAAATCGTACTTATCTGACCGTTATCAGTCTGTAGTAGTTAATGAAGAGATGTCGTATCGATCACAAGTTCAATATGGAGTACCACAAGGCTCAGTACTAGGACCGTTGCTTTTCACTCTGTACATGCTGCCCTTAGGAGAGATAATTAGGAAGCATGGTGTTAGTTTTCACTGCTACGCTGATGATACTCAGCTCTATATTTCCTCACGCCCTGACGAAACCTACAAATTCACAAAACTAATAGAATGCATAGCTGACATTAAAAACTGGATGACAAGAAATTTCTTATTATTAAATTCAGAAAAAACTGATATCCTAATCTTTGGACCAAAAACTTCCTCACGAAAAAACCTTGAATACTCTCTAACACTTGACGGGTGCTCCATTAAACCTTCATCCTCAGTTAGGAACCTGGGTGTGCTCTTCGATACCAATCTTTCATTTGAAAGTCATGTTTCTAGTATCTGTAAAACCGCCTTCTTCCATCTAAAAAATATATCTAAATTACGACATATGCTCTCAATGACAAATGCGGAACAGTTGGTTCATGCATTCATGACCTCAAGACTAGATTATTGTAACGCTCTACTGGGTGGTTGTTCTGCTCGGCTTTTAAACAGACTACAGTTGGTCCAAAATGCGGCAGCTAGAGTTCTTACTAGAACCAGAAAGTATGACCATATTAGCCCAGTTCTGTCAACATTACATTGGCTCCCTATTAAACATCGTATAGATTTTAAAATCTTGCTACTTACTTATAAAGCTCTAAATGGTTTAGCTCCCCAGTACCTAAGTGAGCTCTTAATGCATTATAGTCCTTCACGTTTATTGCGATCTCAGAATTCAGGCCAGTTGATAATACCCAGAATATCAAAATCAACTGAAGGCGGCAGATCCTTTTCCTATTTAGCACCTAAACTCTGGAACAATCTTCCTAGCATTGTTCGGGAAGCAGACACACTCTGTCAGTTTAAATCTAGACTAAAAACACATCTCTTTGCTCTTGCATACACATAACACATTATCAATACATTAACATTTTTCAAATCCGTTAAAGGATTGTTACGCTGCAATAATTAGGTTGGCCGGAACCGAGAACATTTCCTATAACACTAGATATACCTGTACATCAGAATAAGAATGGCATCTACGCTAATATCTGTCTCTCTGCTTATCCTGAGGTTTGCCGGGTGCTGGATCCAGGCCGTATCCAGATCAGATGGAGAACCTGTGTCTGGACCTGACTACAACATAGCCCAGGAGACAATGGGCCTACAGATCCAGTTCTGGCTGCATCTATAATTCAGATTTTTAATCCCCGTATCCGCTTACATATATTTATATATAATCTATTTTTAATCTCTATAATAAAAATGTATAATTCAGATTTTGATCTCCATATCCATTTATATATATTATATATATCTTCCAAGGGGTTTTTTCCCTCCTAGGACTTTTTTCCCAGTGTTAGCACGCTGGGTTTTTCTCCTAGGGGTTTTTTTCCACCCCTGGGAGTCAGCCGACATTGGCTTAATGTAGCACCATCTTGTATATGTTACATATTACCACGCTTGTTTGTACAGCTTATTTTTAACCACTTCCCTTTTTTCTGTGCTTCTAATATGTAAAGCTGCTTTGAAACAATTACCAATTGTAAAAGCGCTATATAAATAAATTTGACTTGACTTGACTTGCATGCGCACAAGAGCTATACACATTGAGGTGATTGAATCACTGGACACTTCAAGCTTCATAAATGCTCTACGAAGATTCTTCTCCATTCACAGACCAGCTAAACAGATAAGATCTGACTGTGGTACAAACTTTGTTGGGGCATATAAAGAACTCAAATTCAGTACACACACAAGTAACAAAGAAATACAGAATTTTCTATGTCACAACGAGTGCACTTGGAGTTTCAACCCACCACACTCATCACACATGGGAGGCAGCTGGGAACGTATGATAGGCATCACCAGGCACATCCTTGATTCTATGTTGCTGAAAATCAGTCAAGCAAAACTCACCCATGAAGTCCTTATCACATTCATGGCAGAGGTTTCAACTATTGTAAAGGCTTGTCAATTAATACCAGTATCAACAGATCCGAACAATCCACTCATCCTAACCCCAGCAACACTTCTCACACAAAAGACTGGCACGCTTCCACCTCCAAATGGCAACTTTAATGAAAGGGACCTCTACATCCGCCAATGGAGACAAGTTCAAAGTTTAGCCAACACCTTTTAGCATTGATGGAGAAGGGAGTATCTAAACACTCTTCAAAATCGCAGAAAGTGGCAAAGAGAGGAACGTAACCTTCAACATGGAGATGTAGTCCTACTCAAGGAAAGTCAAGTTAAAAGAAATTACTGGCCCATGGGCATTATACAAAAGAGTTTCCCATGAAACAATGGAAGAGTCAGGAAGGTTGAAGTTAAGACAATAAGAGACGGAATGCCAAAGGTCTAATTATGTCCCATCTCAGACACAGTCCTTCTCCTGCCTTCAAAGATGGAATAAGAGGTGTCATGTTCAGTGATGACATCCTACGGATGCTAGGCGGGGAGTGTTCTGAATCATTCGTTAGGGCCAGAGCACCGATGGTGTGAGGACCCTATTGTAATTGCTCGGCCAATTCTTCTTCTTCGCCGAAATTAATCGCATTTTTGAGGGCCTAAACATGCTCGAAAACTCATGAAACCTTGCACACGTGTCAGAAGTGGTAAAAATTTACGTCTGATATGAGTCTTAGAATTAGGTGTGTCAAAATGACTCAATAGCGCCACCTACAAAATTTCAATTAAGCGCCCTTCACGCTATGTTTCACATACAGGTATGAAATTCGGTAGACAGATAACAGAAACAGCCCAATTCCTACAAAAAATCCACCCCATGTTCAAAGTCTGTAAACCGAACAGGAAGTGAGATATTTTGAATTTTCTCTGCAAAATTTTGTCAGTTTTTGCCATTTCCAAAAGTTCTTTAACGTAAGTACTTTAACAAACTCCTCCTAGGGCTTTAATCAGATCAACGTCATATGTGTCAGTCTAATCTAAAGGCCTTTGAGACGTTAAATTGCGAAGATCTAGAGTTTTCGCTGAAGGGTGTATCCATGGCGGCCTTGCAAAGTTCGATGTTTTACCGTGAAACAGGAAGTTTTTGTAACTCGGGCATACAATGTCCGATCTGTCCTAAATTTCACGTTTTATTAGAGTCCTGGCCTGAAGACATCTACATGGAAATATTCAGTTACAGTCATAGCGCCACCTGTAGGTAACAGGAAATTACATGTTTTACACTGTGATTAATTCCTCATAGAGATTTAACCAGAAGCACATCATATATGGTCAGTCTAATCTTAAGGCCTTCGCAATGTCAAATTGCAAAGATCTTGAGTTTTCGTTGAAAGGTGTGTCTGTGGCGACTGACAAAGTCTGATGTTTCGCCATGAAAGGGGAATCACATTTTGAGGGCCTAAACATGCTCAAAAACTCATAAAACTTTCCAGATGCATCAGAAGAGGTGAAAATTTACGTCTGATATGGGTTTCAGAATTAAGTGTGGCAAAATGGCTCGATAGCGCCACCTACACAATTTCATTGCCCCTGACGCTACCTTTTACGTACAAGTATGAAATTCGGTAGACACATCTAACAGTCCCATACCTACAAAAAAGTCTGGAGCAAAATCTGAAAACCAACAGAAAGTTTGATATTTTGAATTAACTTTGCAAAATTTGTGCAATTTTTGCCATTTCCAGATATTGTACTTGTACTTTAACAAACTCCTCCTAGAGCTTTAATCAGATCAATGTCATATTTGGTCAGTCTAATCTAAAGGCCTTTGCGATGTTAAATTGCGAAGAACTTGGGCATACAATGTCCGATCTGCCACAAACTTCACATGTTTTATTTGAGTCCTGACCTGAAGACATCTACAATGCAATATTCAGTTACAGTCATAGCGCCACCTGTGGGCAACAGGAAATTACATATTTTACACTGTGATTAATTCCTCATAGAGATTTAACATCATATACAGTGGTGGTCAGAATTATTGGCACCCTTGGTAAATATGATCAAAGATGACTGTAAAAATAAATCTGAATTGTTTGTCCTTTTGATCTTTAATTCATAAAAATATCGAAAATCTAACCTTTCATTGAAGAAAAAGAATTGAAAGTGAGGGGAAAGTCACATTATGAAATAAATGTTTATATCCAAAACACATTAGCCCCAATTATTGGCACCCTTTTATTCAATAGTTTTTGCAACCTCCTTTTGCTAAGAAAACAGCTCTGACTCTTATTCTATAATGCCTGATGAGTTTGGAGAACACCTGACAAGAGATCAGAGACCATTCCTTCATGCAGAATCTCTCCAGATCCTTCAGATTCCCAGCTCCATATTGGTGCTTCTTCTCTTCAGTTCACTCCACTCATTTTCTTTAGGGTTCAGGTCAGGGGACTGGGAAGACCATGGCAGAAGCTTCATTTTGTACTCAGTGACACATTTTTGTGTTGGTTTTGATGTTTGTTTTGGATCATTGTCCTGATGGAAGATCCAACCACGGCCCATTAATGGATTTCTAGCCAAAGCGGTCAGGTTTTTGATCACCCTGGTGTGCTAAAAAAATGTAAATATGAATGGGAATATACTTCAGAGATATTTTACTCATAAAAAATTCTAGGGGTGCCAATAATTGTGGCCAACATGTTTTGGAGAAAACAATTTATTTCATAATGTGATTTCCCCCCCACTTTCTATTCTTTTCCTTCAATAAAAGGTTAGATTTTTGCTCATTTTATGAATTAAAGATCAAAAGGATAAACAATGCAGATTTATTTTTACAGTCATCTTTGATCATATTTACAAAGGGTGCCAATAATTCTGACCACCACTGTATGGTCAGTCTAATCTTAAGGCCTTCATGATGTTAAATTGCAAAGATCTTGAGTTTTTGTTGAAGGGCGTGTCTGTGGTGGACTGATAAATCTGATGTTTCGCCATGAAAGAGGAAGCTGTTGTAAGTCAGGCATACAATGTCCGATCTGCCCCAAACTTCACATGTGTGATAAGAACTCTGGCCTAAATATATCTATATGCCAATATTCAGTTAGTCATAGCGCCATCTGTTAGCTACAGAAAATGACATTATTTACACTATAATTCACTCACAGAAACACATTTCAATATGCTACGAAGTGAGTAAGATACTAGTAACACGTTAAATAATGCAACACTTGACTAAATGCTCATGTATGTGATTTATGCCATGAAACAGGAAGTTGTTGTAGCTTAGGCATACAATGTCTGATCTGCTCCAAACTTCACATGTTTGATAACAGTCCTGGCCTGGAGACATCTACGGCAATATTCAGTTACAGTCAAAGCACCACCTGTTGGCAGCAAGAAGTGTGGCACTTTGAAATGACTTTGCCATATTTCCCTTGTATTTACTCGCTTACATGCATGTTGCCCACTGTTCACTGTTTTCCTAAGGCCACCGGGTGGCGGTGAGTCGGGGTGCGAGGGCCCTTTCATCGCTGCTTGCAGCTTTAATTTAATGTTGATTCCAATACCAATACATAGTAGCTTCCTTTTAAAAATAGTTGCCATAGTAACATTCAATGACAGTTAAATTCAGTTAATAGGTTGTTTGCAATCACGTGGTTCGAAATTCCAGTGGAGGGCAAGCAGTGAAAATTAGAATGGAAGAGATGGAGAAAAGTCCTTTCTGTGCTGGTTTAGAAAGGTATAAACAGAAAATCACAACATATGTTGGATGTGATCCTTATGTTATGAAGAGGAGTGACTTTTCCACTGAATTGAAAGACATAGAAGATATAGAGGATGTAAAGCTGCCGTCACACCGCGTTCAGTTCTAGTCTGGGTTTGTTTATATTGCGCTGCCTTTCTGCTAGTGAAGTTAGGTATCCATATTCATTTCAGTATCAGCAGTGACGTCATGTGCAAACGACCTATTGCTTCAGTTAAAGTTAGTACAACACAGAAGGAACTTGAAGCAAGCCATTCATTTTGTGATCCTCTGTAGAAAGCATTGTCTGTAAGTTTTGTGATTAATTTATATTCAATTTGTTAAATTTACTATTTATAAAGCTGTGTAATGTGGAATTTTTAGCCATTTTAAAAACTATATACAATGAACTAATTGATACTACCATTAATTGAAGCGCCAAGTTAGTTTTAGGTGATTTGCTCTGTTTTGATCTGTGTTTGACTCGAGATCGCAATCTGTGGACACATTGATGTGGACGTGTCCAGATTAAAACATTTCAGTGGACTTAAACAGATCGCCCTTTACAGCAGATTTAGTTCACAAACAACTGACAGTTGTAATCTAAATATGATTTTAAGTTACAATAATTAATCCTAAAATTCAACATCAACTTACTTTTCGCCATCAGTGATGCACACACTCAGAGGATTCCCCAGTTCTTGCCTAATTCTCAGTCAGACTTGTAAATTCAGTTCACTGGAGACTCGCTCTGAATGGATCAGTGATTTGTTGACACGAGAACAGCTGCAATCCGATCAGTCCAATTTGCGAATGAATTGTTTGATGTGATTTGCAAACCTATTTAACAGGATGATTAAAAAGAATCAGTTTGTGCAAGAATCGAACACCGCTTATGCTTCGGAATGTGAAGTAAAAGTAAAAGTTATTCAAAATAAAAAAAAATACTCTAATAAAGTACAAATGTACTTCAAGGTGTAGTAAGCAATTTCTGAGAAACGTGGATTGGACCGAGCACCAAAACACACTTGTAGCCAATCAGCAGTAAGGGGCATTGGGGGGAGGTGCCTATGTTCCATAGTGTGTTTGTGAATTTAGATGCAGAGCTATAAAGATAGGGGTGTGATCCTTTTGGGTAGGGGCATGTTTGTTTTGGTGATTTGAAATATCAACAGCATTTCTCAGAATTGCTTACTGCACCTTTAAGTATAGTAATGAAGTAAAAATACTTAGTTACTGTCCATCACTGCAATTTACTACAAACATATAAAAAATGAATAGCGATCTATCTCAACATAAGATACTGAATGACATCAGTATAATTAAAGCAATCGCATAATCTGACCGCAGATGTAAATATGTACATTCATGTACCAATTGCTAGTTAAACATGCTTAATCACTCGAATTTAGTTACAATAACTTCAACACTCAACAATTATATGCAAGATTACAAGATAAACTTTTTCCTAAGTGTATATTAACAGTAAATAACTCACTTTATAGGATGCACGCCACGCACAATCCAACTTGGATCGGCTCGCGTTTCTTCTACACACAACACTTTGCTGCGTCATTTTTAAAAGGGGCAACAAGTCTTAAAGGGGCCATGCACGCAAGCCGTTTATACAAGGTGTGTCTACTCATGATGGAGGAGGAGAGAGACTGAGCAAGAGGGAGATTTGAAGAAAGTAAAGAGAGATGGCTGAGAGACATTACAAAAGAGAAAAGAAGGGTTATGACAAAGTCCCTTTAAGACAAGTCATTTCACTTGGCAGCCATCTTTGAAACGCCTCTCGGGCATGCAATTGCAGCTCCTATCTCTTTGAATGGGGAAACATCAAATTCTCCAAAGATGTTTGCCAAGCTTTCAATTAAATTTCATATTTGAAATCACCAATGAAATCTGACAACAACTGTCTCATAATTTTTTTTCCAAACGCTTGAATCATGACAAAAAAAAATGTATTTTTTAGGCTGGATCAAGCTAATGTGCATGCGCAAACCTAAACACGCATTTCTTGTGCCTCATTTCTGAGGCCCGCGTCTGACTGTTTCTATAGAAACCGGCGCTTCTAATGGCCGCTGCAGTGACGTGAACACTTTACCAGTCGGGGACTTATTTTGAAAGCGGGACTTATTCCGCCGTATTGCGCGTTACACTTTCTCCCATTCAAAACAATACGAGTGACATGTCTTGTGTTATTCTATAGTCTTTGGTTATGATCAGGCAACAGCTTTAGGACCCACATTGATATTAGAAAAGCTTTCCAGCACTGCAGAGACCTAAGCGGGAAGGCCTGAAAACGGACACATAGTTAGTGTTTTTTCTGCTCCATATGTGAGTAACATTGGTTTTGCTGTTTCATAGATCAAAGGTATGCTGTTGTTGTAATGTTCGTTATAGTAACAGGACAGTTTTGAGTGTCATTGATTGTCTAGAGCTGGTGTGCTGCTGGCCACTAACAACAAACTCTTGCTTGTATACACTGTTGTTTACACACACACATATTTATTTATTTTTTTTTCCACAAAACATTATTTTGCTTTGCTTCAACTATGATAAAGAGACATCCACACTTGCAATGCTTGTTTGTGTATTTTGAGGGCGGGGCAATGAAATGATCAACCGTTTCTCAGAAATCACATACTGCACCTTTAAGAAACTTTTAACAAAGTGTGAGTACAATTTACTTGAAACTCAGTATGTAAACTTTGCTTAAGACACATCCCAAATTGTAATTGTGTGTAGTCTTTATTTGAAAACATGCTGTTACATTTACATTATTTTTGAGTGAAAAATTGTTTCCTAGCTTTTTTCATGTAAATTGTACTCAATTTTTTTTCAGCATAGTTCCTCAGCCTTTTCAACATTTGCAAAATCCATGTCATTAGCTAAAATTACATTACTTGTAGCCACTAATTCTACATCAAGTTACTTGAAGAATGGTCTCTAAAGGCATTTAAGTTTTCCATTAAATATTAATCATTGTGCTAAAATGATAAAAGGCTTTAAAATATCTCCCTTTTTTTAACAAAGATATCACCTCTGCATCAATGTACTGTATATGTGTTCTGTCCTTAATCACTGCATTCAATGTTGATTTCTTTCAACACATTATATTAATAATATTAATGGTAAATCAATGTTCATAACAATCTTGAAGGTTTCAGTGGAATTTTCAAATGTGTTCTCATGCAGGCATTTACCTAAACAATTACAAAACAAAAACTGGTCATTGTCAAATTGATAGATTTTTTGGCTGGCCTCTGATTTGCAGGGATGAACTAATAAGCCAGAGGCACATTTCACCGAATAGCATCATTGCCATTATCACCACAAACACTATGATAATGTGCTTAAACACATTCCACAGACAAGGAAGCATAAATTATTGACACCGGGTGCTTACTGGAAGCCCAGGTGTGGAACAGTATGTATGTAGTGTATATTATATAAACACACACTCAGCTTCCTTAGCTAATTTCTGGAAAAAGCCATAATTGCTCGCTTTATAATTTATGAATGTTAGAGCAAGTCTGGCAAAGCACCATCACCTATTACTCACCAAGCCTCTAACTCTCACTGCTGTGCTGTCAACACACACACACACACACGGCATGGCAGTGTCTTAAATCACCGAGACAATTCTCTCTGCGGAGGGCTGGGTGGGATGTACTTTCCGTGTAAAAATGACATGAAATACAGATAAATACCAGCAATGTGTTTGCTGTCTTTGTAGAAGCGCACCAGGACAACTGCAGTCCTGTTTATTTCTCCCCAATTATGAAACCTTGGACAAGTTCAATTAATCAAAACTTCATGTCAATTTAAAAATATGGACCTGCCCTAAAATTCTCATGTTTTGGTCTGAGTTTTGGCTTATTTAAAGCCCTGAAGTGAACTGTTGATTTATTTTGAAAATATAAAAGTAATTGAGAAATAAAAAAATTGGAACAAAAAGGACATTTGAAATAATCTATTCTAATAAAATTTAAATCATACTCTATAGTTTTACTTTATTAGAATATTAACTTGTAAGCACACTAAGCACACAATCTCCCATAACATTAATCTCTGTCTGTTTTCAGCAGTATTTGTGCCAATCGCCTTCTGCAAATGTGACCTGGAAGATGACAGTGGCCACCTCACATAAGATCAATTGTCTTCCAACAATGAACAGAGCCTCCGTCGTGTCCTTTAAGTCAGATATGCTGATCACGTTAGGTGACCAGATTTTTGAAATGGAAACCGGGGACATTTCCTATTTGAGTGGTCAAAATATCACCGAAATATCTCATTTGTTGTTATCTATTAGGCTAATTAAAAAATGTGGACAATACATTTTTAAATGTTTTTGTTTTTTTACATTAATAATTATTATGATTTAGTTTGATTATTAGGATTTTTTGGTCTGGTTTTAATACAATTCACCAAAAATTATTACACTATGAATAGTAACCTAATGATTGTAAAAGCAGTTCAAAACAACATGCTTATTAGCCTATGTTATAAGTATGACTTTACAAAAGCATGACTTTCCAAAAGCACATTACAAAAATAAAACAACATAAATATAAGAAGATAAATAAAATGGCATTTAACAAATATTTTTAACATTGAATTTAATGTTTTCATTTTCACAAGCTGTTTGTACTGTAGGCACTACACAACTTTTTAAACTTTTAACTACTTTTAACTATTATTTTGCATTTTAGACACAAAAATTTAAAGCAAAAAGTAAGTTGCAAGTGTATTAGGCCTATTATTTATTTTATTTTTTATTTTTATCACACTGATGAGGCCTTATTATAAAACACATACTAACAGTAGGCCTATTACTTTAACCCTTAAATGCATACCTCGGGTCTTTAGTGACCCGGGACGTCATTCACTACCCTCCTCCTTGTTCATTTTTTAAAGTTACACATCAACCTTCTTGGTATTCCTCAATTAATTCATTATAAAGAATATAACAAGAAAAAAATCATAAAATTATAAAAGAATGCCTATTTTTGTATTCATTTTTTGTAAAAATTGTATAGGGTCGCAAATGACCCGAGGTGTGTATGAGTGTACGTATATTTTTTCTGCAGAACAATAATTGAATCTTAGATGATGGAATAAGTGCAATTCACCTTTATTCCACAAGGTGGCAATGTCTGATACACAATGCTGAAGTGACGACTCATTCAGACAGAAAACGAAATAATAAGAAAAACATGAAATGGCTCAGCGATTTACTTCAGAGCAAGTACTAAACGCAATCAAATTTGACTGTAACTGTTACTGGATGAATCTGATGAAGCTGTTAGCGCTCGAAATATTGATTTTGAAGATGTTGAAAATATAGTTTTGAGAATACGTTTGAGATCGCGAATGGGCTCATATTCGTGACCTCAAAAATAAAACTAGCCCGTTATTTGCTGAATTTACTGGGAAATGAGCTCTGATGAGGACAGTGTGATGGCATAAAACATCTGCTCAAACTGAGCCCTTTCAAGCTCCAAAAGGTAACAAAATATGCTTTATTTTATTCTTTTGTAATTGTTACTCTAATATCAGAGGAATTTTATATTATCGCGTCAGGTAGAGATCCTTCCGTGTTAGATATAGATCCAGGTCGATAAAGACCCGAATATGTAAGAATGATTGGCGAAACAGTCATGCAGTCATGCATTTAAGGGTTAATGTAACATGAATAGTTAGTATGTTACTTCCTTGAAACCGAAAACGATGTTTCTTTTGATAATTGACTATAATAGCACAATTATTACGTTCCTATCAAAAACTCCATATTACGTTCTTTTGAAATAACGGTGCGCGCACCACTAAGTGTAGTAGTGTAGGTGCACAGCCCCCTCTGTTGGTGAACATAATCACTACACGATTGCTCCGATAACTAACCGGTGTTGGTCGGGCTTTTTTGCAATGTATTTGGGGTTGTTTTGAAACAGTAGCGTGTTTACCCACCACACAAAGCGCGGGCTTGGGGGCCCCCCGCGATTTCTCCTGAGGGGGACTCCACGGTGGTGTAGTCTATGTAATACGCAGGTATAGGCCCTATACCCGCTAGGAAAGGTCAAGGATTTGCATATACCCGCTTTAAAAAGCACGAGGATACAGATTTGGAGAAGCGGCAGCCTGACGCGCACGTGAACTGATCCTCTCCTCCACTTTAATACCAGTTACAGTGCGAAATAAACATGAATGGACAACTAAAGGTATGTTAAAAGATACAGTTCAGCTTATCAAAATCCATATCATGTCTCGTGTAATCGCGCTCAATCATTGTTTCGTACGCGGAAAGACGGCAATAAAAACGCTGGTAAACAAACGTAACGTCACATTTACCTCAGAACAAACATATTCATCATGACCATAAACTCATTAGTCAGAAAGAAAAATGAACTCTAGAGAGGAGCATTTAGCTTAATGTGTGTACTATAGTAATATACCATATTACATATTAATTATATTTTTTTAATGTTCTTTAATATATAGTGCATGTTTGAATAAATCTATCAAGTTGACAGCCACCATTTTATATTTCAAAAAATGAATTGGAGTAGAAATAATTTTAAAGTTAGTAGGCATATTATAACTTTTTTTTATAACTTTTTGAACTATTGTTATATAAAAAAGTGTAATTTAAGTTTGTATACAAATAAGTTAATTTTAACCTACAATATTAATGTAGTACCAACTGATCCATGTACATTTTACAGAATTAGTTGATTTTTTTTCTTGAGAAAATTTGCCATGTACTGTACCTGATATGCAGTATATCCAAAATAACTGATACTGAATCGAACTGCAAGCTTGTGAATCAAAATGCATAACTATGATGACAGACTGGCAGGAAATGATGCAAAACAGAAAACAAAGTCCAAACAGGGTGATATTGTGACATACTGATAAGCCTAATCTTTCCATTATTGTTGCAACCTGCACTCTTAAATGTGCATTGAAAATTGCCAGCTGATAAACCCCCGAGAACGCGATCACGGGGCCCCCTCCTGGAGATTTGCTTAGGGCCCCCAATAACCTAAACACGCCACTGTTTTGAACGAGCTGTAAAACGGGGACATTTCTGGGGACAGCTCCAGTCGGGGACAGAACACCAAAAACCGTCACTGTCCCTGGAAAACAAACATCAAGATTCTATGACGATTTAACACCTCATGCCTGCATGCTTTGCACAACGCCGCCTACGTTTCGCTGGACACGTTGTTCGGATGAACGCAATCCGAAAGTGGCTATGATGTGGTTGCCATCGGCTGCTAAACGTCCACGTGGCCGACCCCGGCATACCTGGCGTCGAACTTTCCTGAACGACCTTAAGATCATCGATATTCCTTGAGACAAAGCAGAGGCGATCGCAGCGGACCGACAGCAATGGAGGGAACCCATTGCCCAATGTGCTCAAGAGCGGGAGGACTTAAGTTAAGTAAGTAAGCATGCTAGTGTGCAATTTATAGGCTATACAAGTCAATTCTCTTTTCTATTCATTTTTCTATTTACTAGTTTCTTTTTTCTTAACTTTCTATTTATTTTATCTGTTTATTTTACTTAAATCATACATGAAATGAACATTTTTCACAGAAATTAATTTTCAAAATCCCATTTGTTGGTTCCATTTTCCATTTACTGATTTCTGTTCTCTCATCTGTTGATTAAAGCAATCATATCACAATAAATACAATTTTGCTTCATACCATATCATTGTTCCAGTGGCTTTTAGGTTCCCCTGCTGGTCTAGGCCCAGGGAAAACTCCTGGTTGGGCTGTGTGTAAATCTGCATGTAAAATTGAAAATGTGATCAGGTGGATGTAACAGAGAAACATAAGAAACAATTAACCCTTTAAGACCTGAAGGTATTTTTAGAGTTGTTTAGATTTAGATTTTTTTTTTTTTTTTCAAGAGACATACACAAAAGTAAAGACTCGTAACTCCAAAACTCTGGCAAGGAGAGTCAAAAGGTAGGTATCATTTGATAGAACACTTTTTTAGAAAATATAAATTACATTACAATTGGACATTCTCTTGCTGAGAAACTGCTGATAAAAGACAAACTAATATAATTGTATTATAATTTTACATATCTTTCTAATTTGACATGCAATAATTCAGGAAGGAAATAAGATAGGAGGAAAAATATTTTTTGATGAGCTGCTGCATCTGGATCAAATTTTATGGTGATAGTAAAAAGTAATCAAAAGTTACAGCATTTGAAACCAATGTAGCCTTTTTGTTTAGCCCTTGACGGGCATTTTTTAATGGCGTTCCTCCATACGAAGGATCTCGTGATCGACACAATGGATTGATGATTTTGAAATTTCTATAATTTCTGCATGTTTTATGAAGCTATGAGTAAAAATGCCACTTGAAATCTACATATGTTTTTAGTTAAATTATGAAAACATTATTTTCTATTTATCAGCAAACAACTCAGCACTAATCGAATTGGCTACATGCATTGTAAAGTTCAGAGACTATGCTTTCAAATGACACCCACTTTTTGTTGATCAAGGCAGTAGTTTTGAAAAAAAATGATTATAAATTTTTTCATTGCTAGGTGATGCCCGTGGGTGGTATACTCGGGTTTATAGAGACTTAGGAGTTATCAAAATGGTTAGATCCATTAAAAAGCTGAGTCACTAAGCTTTAAAATTATACATATTTTGTGTTATTCCACATTGGAAAACTCAATTTGTGCAGACTCATTATAGGGTGAAAATAACACAACAGGAGCATGGTGGAGGGATGATCTGAATGTGTAAAGTCTTAGATTTTTTATGCAAAAAGAATTATTGTGCTACCTACTTGGTTTCAGCTTTTATTGGCTCTTAAAGAGAGACACAAGGGTTAAGAGAAAGAGAGAGAGAAAATCTAAGACAAGCCCTCTTTAATGTGAGATAACTGGCAATGAAGACAGAGTTCAGAGAGAAATCATAGATCCCAATAGTAATCAACTAATGCAGCTATGAATTACATAAATGCCCTCTGGAGAGTTAGCTGGCTACTTGTGGGGGTTGTTATGTGTTAATTGGTTATTAATATGTTATCAGATCACCTCAGAATCTGAATTCTTATTACTCCTGATATTTCAGCTTTTATACAATGTATTTGACAATAACTTAAACTAGATTTTCATATTGTTTACATTTTCTGAAGAAGAAAAAATGTGAGTGTTGCTCGCTAATGCATTTTATTGTCCACAAAGTGAACATCTTCACAGAAAACTAATACACCTCTCCTCAATAAGCTGTATGTTTCATCCCAAAAGGTATAGTTCATCATTGTCATGATTTACTCAACCGCATGTTGTTCCATACCTGTTTGACTTTATTTCCTTTCTTTCCTTTCTTTTCTTTTTTTTTTTTTTCATACAGTGAAAGTCAGTAGGGTCCAAAACAACATTGGGCAAATCAATAAAAACATTGAGGCATATTTCAGAATACAGCATCTTATTTTGTGTTATACAAGAAAGAAAGAAGTGCATACAGGTCTGGAACAACAATGATGATAGAAATTAAATTTTTGGGTGAACTGTCACTTTAAGGTGTCATTCATGCCTATAGCACAAACAATGTGAGATAATGCAAAGTTTAATATTTAGGATTGGGTTAAATCTTGACCGGTATTATGCATTTTTCAACATGAAGAAAAATGTGGATGTTCTTCAAAGTTTTTGATACTTGTTCATGTTAATGTTATTATTGATACTTGTTAATGTTATTCCTTTTATACCTTCAAGTGGTTGATATCAGTCACCACTGCAGTTCATCCCATCACAAATATCAATACTGCACTCCCATCGTCCCTTCTCTATGCCCCATCCCCCATAGTTAGTGTTGCTATTTTGGTCAAACTTTCCTACTGGTGCTCGTATTGCTGCCAGCAGAACCGCAAGTTAATTACAGATTAAGTAAATTACTTTAGGAAGTAAATAACATTGACATTTTGAATTAACAGTAAATTTATATCTAGCGATTGGCAGTAAAAGGTCTTGAGTATGCCACGGGAAGATTACAGCCAATACATGAAACCGGGTAAAGAAATATGTGAATTAAGGGTAAAAATTCAGAACAATGCCACAAATTGTGTCTGTTTAGAGAGTAATATAACTGCAATGCAGCCACATACAGCCAAACCTCACAGCACATCACCTCCATTAAATCATTCCCTTTAGAAATTAATAAAGTACAGGAAAATATGCAAAACATTTTGAAATTAAATGTGATTAGACCATCTACCATGCAATATAGCATAAGTCTGAACTATAAAGTTGTGTGGCATTACCCTTTCTGATTGTAGTTTCATCTGTCTTGTCCTGAACTTTGCGGTAAGGATGTCAAATCAACATCTTAATAAAACAATCGTAGAAGCCCATGACTTGAAGTAATTTAAAGACTACTTGAAACATTACCATCGGCTGGTCGATGGTTGGAAGGAATGTTGGATGTTATGTTAATGTCTTTGGTTACTGTGCTGAATGTAGTAGCACAAGTGAGAAATTCAGCTTGACTGAATCACAAGTGTAAATATATATATATCAGAATTTTTGTTGCACATTGAAGCTCTGTAGTACATATACCATATAAATATATATATATGAGTAAAGGTATATGTGCTACAGAGCTTCAGTGTGCAACAAAATTTCTGATGGACCAAGCAGGCTTGTCAGACAAAACTGCAATAAGTTTGGGAAAAGAAATAGAAAAATAAGCAGGCCTGCAGTCCTCTCCATTGCAAATGTCTGAAATAATGGTTACGACATTTACAAAGACTTGGTATGTTGCGCAAAAGTTGTATGTTTTGTTTGTTTGTTTGTTTGTTTGTTGTTCTTTTTTCTTTTTATTTTTTTAATTTTTTTTGGGGGGGGGGGGGGTAGTTTACATGATCGTCGGTGTGGTTATGAACACAGAAGTGAACTCCTATAGATGACGAAATATCCACATCTTTGCATACTTTTGGTTGCACTTTTTATGCATTATGAATTTCTCATAGCATACTCTGAGTAAACTACCTTGGCAGAGCAGCTTGTATTCTTCACATCTAATGCAATACCCCATGGCAGAAAAACAAGTGCTGTTCTGTGTATATACAATTTTTGTGGTAAATCCAAAGTGACAAAATCATGAATAAAACAATGAAGCTGACATCTCGTCCTGAGTCATCACCTAGTCACAGATGCTGCACTCACGTTAATGATGCAAATGTACTGAAATCGTATTCCAAATTATAATGCAAAAACTAGATCCACAAGGACAATATTAATGAAAATACTAAATAATACCCAGTATAATATGACTTAAAAGGAGTAATGCACTATCACTACTTAAATCAGTAAACAATTAGTAATGTCAAGTTAAATTATTATTTACCTCAGAGAAAATGTAGGTGTTGTAACTGGAAGCTCAGGTATACAAGAATGATTAATCCAAGTTCAACATATTAATGATGACAAAACTACTAAGATAACTTGCCTAAACATTACATAACTAAAGATGGTACAAACCAAAATCTATCATAGTACTTTTCACATTGAAATCTGTGCTTAAACATTCAAGATATCAATCACCACATGACAAAGAAACAACTATGGGCAAATAAATGCCTCTTAAAATGAGGATCCACAGGATGATTTCAAAATCAAGACATTTTCAGAGACAGGAGAAGCGATATTCTCATGATCACTGTGTACCGGATTTTTTCAAACTCAACAGAACTTAGTAATAATACAACATAAGCCGATCTGAGAAAGCTGTGACTCGTAAACATACATGACTATTCCACCACGGGGTGTCAGTGCTCGTTTAAACTAGTGACAATTTTTCATTGGCAATCATTTTGCTGTATGTAATTCACATATTTATGCCAAAATTCTTAATTAATATTCAAAGTCATGCTGTCAATATGTTACTGTTTAAGATTAATTAACCTAAATGTTTAACATCGTTAAATTTCTTTAAAGCAGTTTCCACGCATTCATTCATCCAAAAATGAACCATGGTTTTGCTAACACGAAAATGAACCATGGTTTTGCTAACCATAGTTTAACCATGGTATTTGTAATAAAACTGTGGTAATTCAAATGGTAATCAATCTGCATAAAACAAAACACATGATTACTAAATATTTACTGTAATAAAACCATGGTTCATTTTTGTAAGAGCAGTTTTAAATTGGTGACTTGTAAGTTGTGGAGTTATTATTTATTTATTTATTTTCCTGTATGGGATCTGTACTTTTACTTAAGTATGATTTTCAGGTACTCTTTACACCTCTGGAGAGGAATAGTATTGAAAATAAATAAATAAATAAACTGTCATCTCACTTCTACGGTGTAACTTGCAAAGGAGATTGAGGACCTGAACGGAATGTGCTGCTTTGAAGCAGTGTAGCGTGCAGCATATAATTCAGGTGATCAAACAAAATAAGAACACTGGTAAAAAGGAAATCTGATGTTTTGAGAGACAACTTTAAAAAATAAATAAATAAAATAAAATAAACCCTGAGGAAAACTTAAAGCTATTAAAGTGGGACATTTCATATTCAACGGAGAGCTGGAGGGTTCTGCCATCAATCAATTCAACTGGCTTTAGCAGGTGCGGAAATTGAGAAACTGTTTATGGCTGCATATTAAACACTGATATTCAGCTATTTAATTTAGGAAGATATAGATAACAGGCCACCATTCATATACATCTAATTCATTTCCGTGAATCAGATCTTCTAAATTGTTCATTTTGAATATTTTGCTTTGACAAATACAAAAATGAAATGTTATGTTGTTGGCTAATTTAGCAACATCCTACTTTTATGACAGCTATAATTCAGCTCATTAACAATTTACTGTTAAACTTATGTTAATTTATGACATTCATAACTGTGGAGAAGCAGCCCCATGTTGGCCAGTTGAGCACCCTTAAAAAGCAATGCAGGATATTCTTCGCTAGTTTATATCTTCAGCAGTTGCTTCCACTTTTCTGTACTCCACAAAAACACATCCAATTTAGTGCCTGTATTGAATCATTGCCCATCCGAATTCATGTGAGAGTGATGTCGGGAATGATCGGAATTGCACTGTTACTGACAGACTGGAATTATGTTTCACATACAAGTACTTTGCAGAGTTAAACATCTCCTTTTATGCTTAAAAAAAAAAAAAGAAATAACAGATTTTAACAGATTTTATTTTCAAAAGTATCAATTCCTTTTTTTATCCATGTCCTCTGTTGTTGAGAGCATGTAGTGGACCTTAATTAAAGAATGTTAAAATAGAGGATGGCAGAAGGACAGGAGGTTTGGACAGTGTTCAAGAGCAGTACAGAAGGGGATATTCTCCTGTGTTGACATGGTTAATTAGCCCAGGTTAGAGGGAAGAGAGGTTGATCATATATCACACTCTTATTCACAGCTCCATTTACTATTCCACTTCAGGGAATTCTTTTCTCTTTACCCCTCACTGTAAGAGACTTTGAGGAGATGAGCATCGTCTGCCTGGGTGGAGAGGACATATACGAAAGTCAAATATTCATTTGTTTAATTTTATAATGAGCAAGAACAGAGGAAAAACAGGGCTAACATTCCATTGGGCCTAATTAAAATTGGTGAGAGCTTGAGAAAAGGAGTTGCACTGAGGTGATTTTAGACACAGCTCAAATGAGAAGACCTAATTAAGGAGACTGATGGCCTTTACTTTAGAAGCCACCTGAGATGTGTTGAGCACTTTGTGTTTGTCCCCATAGCAGATCACTTTGATTAACCACTGTCTGTATTGAATCTGGCAGGACAATTAATAAATAAGGTCCAGTCAGGAAAAAAAAAAAAAAAAAAAAAAACAATTATATTAATTATGATGATTGTGATGATAATAAATATAGCCACAAGCTGCACTCATGAGGCCACACACAGTAGAACAATATTCAGCTCATAAGCTCAGACTTCATTGTACTGCATATGAGGCAAGGTCAAGAAAAGCAACTTGATCATGCTGCCCAAAATTCAAACTTCTCATCATAAACCAAGATCCTTATCCCCCAAGCCACACTGCACATGTCTTTGGTTTATTTTCAAAGATGAGAGCAAACAAAAGTAAGAGTACTGCTTTAAACAGGTTTTAATATGCAGTTTTGAATAACAAACAGCTAATTATAGACAATATGGCCAAATTTGAGCAATTTGATATTGTTGTACTCTTCATGACTCAAGAAATCTAAGGAGCAGGCTAATGGCAATAGTCCAAATTAGATAATTAGATAAAAATAGATAACATTAGACAATTTGACATATTTAACAATTGTTAACAATTGTTATCTTTGTTTAGCACAAGAGGGCACTATCTCTAAACTTCTCAGATACACGTAGGGTATGGACAAGTAATATGGCTGACATTATTAATCTTTGGCTGCATTTAAGCCCACTTTTTTATGGCCCTCCCTTGCTATCTCCCCGCCGTCTTATTCACTCAGATGTACGTCATTGCTTACATTGAGTAGACATATGAGTAGACTCGCTCCCCCTGTCAAAATCGAGGGGTTGAGAGTCTGTCCAAATAAACTCCCCTTGTCTGCTTGACAAAGTTGAAAACACTTCAAAATGGCGATGGGGATTCCCCTGAGGGGAAATGCTTAGGGAAGGGACCCACTTTATATTAAGTGGCCTTAACTACTATGTACTTAGATTTAAATTACTCATTTGATACAATGCACTTGTTGTGTACATACATGTTTTTACATTGTACTTATATTTTAAAAACACCTGCATGTAATTACATCTGTAATTAATTTATGTATTTACATTTATAATTACACTGTTGACCCATCCCTTACACCTTACCCCTACTCTTAAACCTACCCATACCACCAAAGCTTTCCTTAACCTTACCCATACCCCACCTCAATAGCTGCAAATTTGTTTTACAATTCAATATGAACCCAATAAGTACATTGTACTTTTTTTTTGATGTAAGTACATAGTAGTTAAGGCCACTTAATATAAAGTGGGACCTAAGGAAGTTTGCAATTATTTATCTAAAAGTGCAGTTAAACAGAGCTGCATCCCAATTCAGAGGCTGCATCCCTCGAAAGGTCGCATTCGAAGACCGATTGCATCACCGTGGCGAAGACTGCCCCAATTCGAAGGCTCCTTCAAATGCCGACTCCAAATGTGTCCTTCGCATTTGGAGGCCTTCGCAAAGAACATGTCCAGAAATTGCAAGAAAAAAAAAAGTGAAGTATTGCAAATGTTGAAAAAAATGGATCCGGGAACACCAGGAATATCACTTGGCCCACATTACCTCTCAAAGCTGATAGTGGTTCTGATGCAGAGTGTTCGGAATGTAGGGTAGATTGTGTAAACTTGCAGTGCGAGACTGAAGAGCCAGTGCAACAGCAAAAAAACAAAGTGCGAGCTGTAGTGTGAGCCAGTTTTAAAAGTGTAATCAGATATTAGTTTAATCATAGCTACATTATTCAAGAATAATAGTAATAAAGTGCATTTTATGTGGTTTATTCCTGTGCTTAAAGAATGAGTCAACAACATCAGCTGTTTAAGTTCCAGTTTAAGTGAGACCTTATGAATGGCTCTTGCAACTGTACCCTGTTTTTAGCAGTTGCCATTAATCAGTTTTGAAGGGCCACACATCCAAATAATGGGCCTTAAAAGTGATTAATCATCTATTGAGTAAGAATGAGAGAGGATTTGAGATGTTAGCCCCATAGTAATAAATCACCCTCATAGTACTTAAAATATTTAAATAGTGACACCAATAAAACAATACATCTCTTCCTCTCTGACCTAGCATGACAAATGTATAATCATTATCAACTTCCATTTTGCTATGAAAGAAGGAAAGATTCAGCTGTCAGAAATTCTGAAGGATATCAGGATGTCAGTGATGCTGACTGATCAATTCCTTCCTACTGTTTATAACACATACAAAGGGGAATGACAGGGCAAGGTTAACCGTTTTTATCATGTAATTTATCACAGTGCACATATTTAGGATATTTCAAGTGTTCCTATATCCATTAAAACACTCTTTATATGAACATTACAAAAAGATTAGGAAAGCTTGGACTATTATTAAATACTTTTTAAGGGTCCTTACTCTTATGATCAGTGCCGGTCCTCCCTATACACAAACTACACAAGGTGCTTAGGGCCCACGAAAGAATATTTGCTCTCAAAGAATATTTAAAGGCACAGTATGTAAGTTAAGCCACTAGAGGTCGCTTATTCAAAACAATAACAAAGTCATAGCTTGATGAAATAGCCCATTAACGGTTGTACCAATTGCTTTGTGCGGAGCCCGAGCCTGCGCAGTAGTGATCCTGAGGCGGTCCAGAGTCATTTGCATGCACATCTGTCAATCATGCTGTTACACCCCATTTTTTTATGACATCAAAAACTAATTAAAAACAAACACTTGAATATAGGTCTGCATGATAAGAACTACCTAAAATGACCATCTTTGGAAAAAAAAAAAAAAAAATAATAAAAATTTCTACTACCTCTGGAAGTGGTCGAAAGTGGACAAGCTCAAAATATTTTAAACCCCATTTACACCTGTATTTAGTGTCATCCACTTGTGATCCGATTGACCAAAACACCAGGTGTAAACAGGGCCTTAGAATCAATGCCCATTATTCTAGAGCAGTGGTTCCCAACCACATTCCTGGAGGCCCCCCCAACACTGCACAGTTTCCATGTCTCCTTTGTTGATACACCCATTTTTGGTCTTGGAGTCTCTGCTAATGAGCTGATGACTTGATTCAGGTGTGCTTCATCAAGGAGACATGCAAAATGTGCAGTGTTGGGAGGCCTCCAGGAATGTGGTTGGGAACCACTGGTCTAGAGCAATGCTGCCTTCACATGCTTTCGGAATTATCATAAATACAAGTTTCCTAAGTACAAATTGCTCATGAACGCCCTCCCAATTCGAAAGTTGAATGCGATGAGCTCGTAATCATAACTTCAGAAGTGGGAATTGTCAAATTTTCGATAGCACGTGAAGGCAGCATTAGTACTTTTGAAGATTATTGATTTATTTTCGTATATGTTTACTTAAACATTCTTGGGTGTATTTATCATGCTTTAGTTTTGCTAGTAAATCATGCATTTGAAAAATTATTTCAGCTGTGTGTTATAGTTTTTCTGACAGCTAGATGGTGTCAGAGCGATACTTTCATAAAGCAATTTTTTTTTTTAGCTGTCAAATTTTATTGGATTTAATTTTACTTGTTTTTACTGGCAGTTTAATGTGCTTTTAAAAGGGTTTATTTCTTGTGTAATAAACCCTAAAAGTGTAATTTCTTGCACCTTGCATACAGAATACCACTGTCATTAATACTAATGTTTATTGAAATTCAACTCACTGTATGCTGTTTGTTGGCAGTGAAACCGCTTTGAAAGAACAGATTGAGGTTTCTTTTGTTGGTGCAGCTCTCTTTCATTCTGTCTAAACACCTAATGTCTTTACTCATTATAAATGCATTTACTGTTAACCTATCATTTGCCATATTCCACCCATATGTCTAATCTTTCTTTACAAGGCACTACTACTCTAAGTGTAGTGCAAATCTAGGCTCACAGTGACTTTCAGGAAACATTTTAAGGCATTCCAGTGTGGCTTTCTTACTGTGTAAACACTATAAACATTATTAACTGAGATGCAAACCTTATTAACTGAGATGCGAACCTTATAATTACTTTTAAATACTTTAGCAAAACAGTTTGTTTTGATCTGATGGAGTTCAGTTTGCAGTGGGAGAAAACTAACTGCCTAATTTTTCTCAGGGGTTTTATATGAGGTTCCATCTTGTAAAGAGAACATCAATTGATGAATCCTCTAACTGCCAAGCGAGCTATGTCACTCACATCCATCAAGTGGTGGAGGCTTGAGTAGTTTATTAATACACCACATTATGTATATGAGATGTTTGCTTCTCTTTCCCTTTCTATCTTTCACACACTCTTTCTCTTTCCCTTTATTTATGTATTTATTTTTTACTTTTCTTACATCATTCTTACAGTTCATCTTACCTGCGACATTGAAGGGGTACTATCTTTGTGTGTTTTTTTTTTTTTTTTTTTTATGACACAATGCTAGAACTGGCGCTAATCTTAATCGATGACACCGTTACTCATCTGCTAAAAGCTACCTAAATTTATCCACTAGCAGAGCATACTCAGACTAATAGCGATTGCTTTCTGACACTCGTCCTTGGGAGGATGCCGGGAATGCAGCGAGAGGGCAGGAAGTATCATCTTAATGTCTTAAAGCTGCACTATATATCTCTGTGAAGAATACTCATGCCCCACAGGCATTAATGCAGCTGTATACATGCTCGCACACAAACGAGACTCTTCACATCTGCATCAAACATATACCGCAATATTTAAAAAGAGCTCCTTGAGTTTTAAAGCAGGGTCTGCGTGAAGATGTACACTTTAATATAAATACATGATTTCTGTGTTTGAGACTTAAGTGTGGGAATATGTTTTTTGTGGTACTTCACACACTGTAAGAATTGACAAATTTGCTTTTTATATTCCAAATATTAAGTGCCAGAAATGGTTAGGCCTGAACTCCTGCTGAAAAGGCAAGCTTAGACTCGTTTATTAAAGACCAGGCTGGTTTATGCTAGTTTGGTGGTGTTAAGGTCTTAATGAAACTTTCTTCCATATCATGACAGTAGAGATAATCTTGATAGTAGAGATTATTAAGCGTGCTTCAATTGAACGAGCGCCGATCGTTATCAACTGATAATAGCTTTATAAAGTTTCATTGGTGGTCTCTTTAAAGGGCAATCAGAAGAGCCAATCAATGACTCAAAACTCGTGAGAATTGTTTTCTATGAAAATTGCTTCACTGCATTAACCGTATGGCAGTTTTACCAGGTGTCTGAAAAGGACAATAAATTTGCAATGTCTTTGCGGAGACATTGCAACGACAGCAGCCCTACAGCAATGACAGTAAGAAATTAGGTCTGTGCTATTTTAGTGCATTTCTTTTCTTCACAGAGGTTTGTTTTCGTTCCTCCCTAAAAGCCAAAACGCCCAAATCAGCTATATCTGTGATTTTCAAAATGCAGTTCACTGTTGCTAAACTGCAGGACTTGCTCGATAATAATGAGTTATTAAAACTGCATTAAGCCGCGAAGAGATACTGTTACTCCAAGCAGCTTTCTGTGTGCGTGGCTGCGCCCTCTGAGAGGGAGTTGGAACAAGCACTTTGGGATTCGGGTTTGCGCCTAAAGGCCCTGATAATCTTCAAGAGAATTCGAAGAAGGAACTGATGTGATGTCATTTCGAACAAAATTGGGCCAAATCGAACTTCGTTTGGAGTTCATCTTGGGAGTTTAAAACAGCTTGCAAAAGCGAGCTTTCTGGAAAAGTTCGCTACAGCTGGTAAACACCTTTGTACTACCACTGGTTCATGATCTGTACATTTGATTACTTTCTGTTGATAAAGAGTATTGTTTATTTATTTATTTCACAGGAATGCTGTATTTGTTGAGCTCTAAGTTGTTCCTAATCACCTTTAAAAGAGGGAATGGAATATGTTGCACATGTTGCTTGCCAATAAATAAAGAGTTGTCAATTCATGATACCTTCTCATCTCTTAATTTTTTATACTTAACCCTTAAATGCATGAATGTTTCGCCAATCATTCTTACATATTCGGGTCTTTAGCGACCAAGATCTATATCTAACACCGAGGGATCTAACTGTCGCGATAATGTAAAACTCCCCTAATATTAGAATAACCAGAATTACA
This sequence comes from Megalobrama amblycephala, assembly GCF_018812025.1. Taxonomy (NCBI): domain Eukaryota; kingdom Metazoa; phylum Chordata; class Actinopteri; order Cypriniformes; family Xenocyprididae; genus Megalobrama; species Megalobrama amblycephala. The sequence continues at coordinate 25,504,012 of NC_063046.1, forward strand.
GAAGAATAAAATAAATCATATTTTGTTACCTTTTGGAGCTTGGAAGGGTTCATTTTGAGCAGATGTTTTATGCCATCATCACTGTCCTCATCAGAGCTCATTTCCCAGTTCATTCAGCAAATGATAGTTTTGAGAATATGTTTGAGATCGTGAATATGAGCCCATTCGTGATCTCAAACATATTCTCAAAACTATAATTTTCAACATCTTCAAAATCAATATTTTGATCACTAACAGCTTCACCAGTTCCTCCATCAAGTGACAGTGACACTCATATTTGATTGCGTTCAGTACTTGCTCTGCAGTAAATCGCTGAGCCATTTCAAGTTTTGCTGATCATACTTCCTGTTCTTTTGTTTTCTGTCTAAATTAAATGTCACTTCATCATTTTGTGTCAGACATTGAATTTCGCTTAAGCAATAAGTAAAGATTCAATTATTGTTGTGCAGAAAAAATATATGTACACTGATACACACCTCAGGACATTAGCAACCCTATACATTATTGAAAAAGAATAAAATGTAGGTCTATAGGAATGTGGGTATTGCACCCACGTGTGGGTCTGGGTTTTTCACCCAAAAAGGACTGTGACAAAGTCCCTTTTTAGACATTTCACTTGGCGGCCATCTTTGAAACGCCTCTCGGGCAACTATTTCAGTTATGCAAATGCAGTGCCTATCTCTTTGAATGGGGAAACATCAAATTCTCCAAAGCTGTTCACCAAGCTTACGATTAAATGTCAAAGTTGAAATCACCAATGAACTCTGACAACAATTGTCTCATAAATGTGGTTTCTTGTGTTAAAATAGCATTAAAAAGCTTATTTTTCAGGCTTTACAGCCAATGCGCATGTGCAGTCCTAAGCTTGTGTCTCAGAACATTGACTGTTTCTGTAGCAAACACTTTGATTCCTGGAATCAAATTATGAAGATCAAATAATGACATTTTGGTAAAAAAAATTAAGAGGTAAAACAACAACAACAACAAAATAAAATTAAATTAAATATGTGGGTGAAACTTTCACAATAAGATAACATGCATTTACAAAATAGGGTGAATTTTCATTTCATGCTGACTGTAAATCTGATTGACAAGCATGGCTTTGTTAAACTTTGTCCATCTTTATGCTTTAATGTTATTAGAGGTGAAATATCTAGCACATGTTCTAGCTAGCACAGTACTGATAATTAGAACAAACTCAGTTCCACCATGTGAGCGTCACAGTGATTGACAGCACTTGCCTCTGTGTACTCCTCCCACGCTGTAATTGACTTGGCTGGGGCAGCTGTGTGTCTGTGTGAGTGTCTTCCTTAAATGGCTATTAATTAGCATTAGAGAGCGCAGTCTGCTCGCACCTCGCCTCTCTTAATCCTTAGCGTGTGGCTTTTCGTGAATCCATTAGCCACAGCGTGGAAGTCGCTTCTGCGCCAGAGTCAATTACTTTATTCATGCCGCTTTGCTGTTTTGGAGACTCAGCTTTGACATTGTCAGCAGCCAGACTGAAACAAAAGCATAAAAACGAACCAGCCACTTTCACATTTCAGACCTCGTTTGATTGATTTCACATTTGCTTTTCATATTATTTGTTATTGGCCATTAGCCTCTTCATTCTCATTAGATATAGTGCTTTACCCCACCATTTACAGTTTACAAACAGTTACTTTTTTTTGCTTTTAATACATTTCTTCTTAAGTGTCTGTAAATATGCTCTGCCTCAACTTGTGGTAGAACATTCGTGTGGTGGATTTTCAAGCATTAATTTAAGAGTGAGCAGGTTACATTCTTTGTCACATTTTTGGTGTTGCTACTAAAAGGCACGTCTTGCAGCTTTTGGCTCAGCTCCTAAATCCAAACCCCATTAAGAAGTACATCTAAAAGCTTTCAGATTGCCAGTGAGGGGAAGCCCATCCCCTCGGTATGAAATTAGATTGTACTGTGCTACTATGAGGAAACACGTGTTTCTTCATTCCCAGGAGGAGCTGTCACTTTCCGGACGTGATGCTTTGCCATGTGGGACCTGTGGCTGTTTATGTTGTCTGTAGCTGTTTGTGGGGCAATATTTCCTACTTTACCACCAACCTCCCATTTATTAGTGACAAAGCTCGCTTCAATAGTCTGTTCTGACCTATTCGTGACTGGCACTGGCATTTAAGAAATACCAACAAGAAGGCAGTGCAAACTGACAGGGTGGACTGGAGGAGTGGCGTGTAGCATTTTAAATGGCAAATGTTGGAGAGGACATGCTGTCACACTGTTCCTTCCCCCCAGGCCTACAACCCAAAGGGTTAGCAGGGCTCATCGGTAGATGATGAGCGACACGGGAGGTCACCTGAACTGTTGAGATCACTCACCAGTTGGCTTTGGAATTTTCCTCTGGCCAGTCGGCCGGCTTCCTCATGTGAGGCCTAAAAGAAAACTGGAACTAGAGAAGGTTGGATCTTTGTGCTTGGAATGGCTCCATCTACATTAAAACTTATTTTAACACTACTGTGCATAGCTTTTACCATGGGGTTACCATGTTTGATAGCTTTAAAACTAATAGGTAGAAAGTGGCCTATAGGCAAGGCTCTGTTTTGGGTGGGGTGGGAGTTGACTGTGTGGTTTATATTGATGGAACTCAGTGGGTGAGGAGGGGGTAGAGCGGATTTAGGGGAAAAGGCTCTAGTGGCAGGCCGGAAGATGATGGAGAGGCTATAGGTGGCATGCTCATAATGCTGGCTGGATGCTCCATGTGCACTGATACCCCTATGAGAGGCATAAGATTCTCAGTCTGGACTCTAGGCTTTAAGATCAATAGGATTATAGGACTTGTGTTAAAAGCTTGTCTTAGTTCTCTCTGCAGCTTGCGTTGCGCTTTCATGACAACTTTACTTCTTCACGAACATCATCTCTGACTCACTGCAGAGGATCATAGAGCATGTGGTCCTAAGTACTGTCACTATATTTGACTTCTCTAGGATATTGAGCATCACTTTTCTTGTATATGCCAATGAATAAAAAGTGTTAACTTTTGAACATACTGTGAAATGTTGAGGCAGTAAACCACCAAAGATCACAGAAATAAATGGTCAAATGAATACACCAAAATGAAATATTTATACATTATTTATTATTATTATTATTATTATTGGAGTTTATAGGTCTATTAGTAATACACATAAATATAGCTGCAAGCAGCAATTCGGGGCCAAGCCCCAGTAGGGGCAGTAGCGCAATACGGAGCAGGAAGAGCAAAAACAGCAGAAATTGAATGTACATGCAAAACATCTGGTTCAGAAGGACAGGTGGAAATGAAATGAAAATCAATAGAAGTTCAGAGAACGAACACGGAATGAACTAAAATACTTGTATCTCATTGAAGAGGAATAAAGATTAGCACAATCCTTATTTGGATAAAAAAGGTATCAAAATGACTCATTACACACAATTGTATAAAGGAACCCCACACGAGATTCGAATCCACGACCTCCGGGTCCAAGGTCCATTTCTCATCTCATTGCACCACTGTGCAAGTGAATGTTTCCACACCTGCCGAAGTTTATTAGTTCATGTGAAAATGAACTCAAAATGAAGAATTCTTATAAAGCTGCACTTTAGATCATTCTGCAGCTCATCATGCTGTAGTGCAATACAGAGCAGGAAGAGGAAAAACAGCAGAAAATGAACAAACATGAAACAGCTGGTTCAGAATTACGGGCAAGAATGAACTCAGAATGTACATAAGCTTAGATGAAAATGAACACAGCATGAAACAAAAAGCATTTATTTCTAATCCAAGAGGCAGTAAAGGAATCAAAACACACTATTTTATAAAACCGCTCCACCTGGGATTCGAACCCACTAACTTCGGATACAGGGCTCTTCAGATAACTGGCTTTACACATTGAGCTACTTGAGGATGCACATTCAACAGACTGTGGAAGAAACCTTTTAGTCTAACAAAGAATTCACAAAAAAAGCATTACTTAGCATGCTAACCATATTAGCATGCTAAGCTAACTTAATGCTAATGAAGCTCATGGTTAACTTGATAACTGAAGAGCCACATTAAAGAGAATGACAACTGGTTAGCATGCTTAGCAATTAGCATGCTAAGCTAACTAGCATAAGACAACAAACACAAGCAAGGTCACATTCAGAGATGAATATCTTGGGAATGGTAGCGAATATCAAAAATCCATTCAGTCATTTCTGTGCGGCTCGGTCCAAAGATCACCTGAGCTGATTTTGGACAAAATTGGACAAAAATTGTAGGAGGAGTAGCGAAAAAACTGTTTTCCATTTATTTCAATATGGCGGACAGGTACATTTAAGGAAAATGACAAATGACACATCGTCGGAATCGGCATAAGCCAGGGAATAAAATGACATAAAGCATACACATTTTGGAAAGTGTTTTCAAAAGTTATAAGTGGTTTTGCAATAATCATTACATCTGTGGAACAGTAGGTGGCGCTGTGTTGAAACTTCTCAGGTACCTTCAGGACCTTCTAAAGGTCATACATACCAATTTGTGTGAAGATATGTCAAATTGTTTAAAAGTTATTGCAATTTATGACAAAATTCAAAATGGCGGACACGTGGTTCATCCGATGTTGACGAATTCGATATCCTCGGATTCGGCATGGCACAGGGAATCCATAGACACCAAGATCTTGATTTTCTAATAAAGTGTTCAAAAGTTATTGGCCAAAATAGCCATTTTTCAGATCTCATGACCTGTAGGTGGCGCTGTTCCCAAATTTGGCATGGAACCTCAGATCATGGTCTTGATCAAGTGTACCAATTTTAGTTTTGATTGCTCAAAGTTTGGCCGAGATACAGCCTCTATAGCAATTTTGGGTCAACCTCGTTAACTTCGTGACATCATAACTTTTGAACAAAGATGAATAAAAAAAATCTGTTCAGTCATTTCTGTGCGGCTCAGACCAAAGATCACCTGATCAAAGTTTGGACAAAATTGGACAAATTTTGAAGGAGGAGTAGCGAAAAAACGGAATACTGTACTTTTCAAAATGGCCGCTACTGTAATGGGCGGAGACTTAATGTAAGAATTTGAATAGAATCAGCATGAAGAGACGAATCAGATGTACTAAATTGTATTTTTCTAGAGCAAATGGTTCAAAAGTTATAAACTTTAGAATGTTGAATTTTTGAACTGGTGGTGGCGCTATAGAGTTGGTCCTAGAGACTCCAAAATTGGTCAGATTTCTAGACATGACCATCACTACAAGTGTGCCAAATTTCATCATTTTCTCATGTTCCGTTGATAGGGCTGCCATAGACTCCCATTCGGGAGGAAGAATAATAATAATAAAAGGGAAAACGTACAATTACAATAGGGGCTACAGCCCCTTTGGGGCTTGGCCCCTAATTAAGATTGGAGCTTTAGAATAAAAACTAGGGTTACACTGAAGTACTGCTTATTTATAAAATGTCCTTGGGTTTGAGAAAGGAATAATAATAATAATAAATATAGCTGCAAGCAGCAATTACGGGGCCAAGCAAAAAAAACGGCACAAGAAGCCAGCCAACATGGCTGTGAACATCAGACCAACTGCAACAGTGAGCAATTAAAGACCCATTAAGATCATTTTAGGCAAAAGAGCTGAAAAATGATCAAAATTGAGGATTTACTGGTTCATCACTTTCGACCAATAGGTGGCGCTGTGACCAAATTAATGTGGTATGGTCAGAGTGAGGTGACAATAACACTTGCAAAGTTTGGTGTCAATATGTCAAAGCATTGCAGAGATACAGCTTCAAGACTGGGTTTTGCATCATGCCTCAAATTCGTTGCTCCAGTATACGAAAACGGTTTGACGTATCGACTTGAAATCCATACATTTTTGTTGGCATTGTCTGAAGATGATACGGTTCGATTTTGGTGAAAATTGGAGCAACGGTCTAGGAGGAGTTCGAAAAAGTAGGTTTTTAAAGAAAAACAATATGGTGGACAGGAAGTTCAGCCGACTATGGCAAATTTGAAATCTGTGTTCTCGGCATGACCCAAGAAATCAACTGAGACCAGTTTCATTACAATGAGTTAAAATAGTCAAAAGTTATTAGCATTTTTGTAAATTTTGTTATAACTTTTGACCACAAGGTGGCGCTGGTCCGAAACTTCTCAGGCTCCTTCAGGGCATTGTGCTGATGACCCATACCGAGTTCCGTAAAGATACACTAATGGGTTCGTAAAACACAGTATTTTAGCACAAAATTCAAAATGGCTGAAGGCCAAAATGTCCGATATGGGAAAATTGGTTATCATTAGACTCGGCATGATCCCCCGAATCCAACGAGACCAAATTTGTGATTTTTGGACAAACCCCTCAGAAGTTATAAGCAAACATATCCATTTTTCATATTTCCGCACTAGTAGGTGGCGCTGCGCCGAAACACTGCATGATGCCTCAGGTCATGCTTGTGTTGACATGTACGAAGTTTGGTCTGAATACGATAAAGCATTGCAGAGATACAGCCTTATGTCTATAAGCACTATGTACAATTCGTTTGCGTGTTTTACGAAAACGGTTTGAGGAATCTACTTGAATTCCATAACTTTTTGTCGGCATGGTCTGAAGCTGATCTGGTTCAATTTTCATGAAAATCGGAGTATCGGCCTAGGAGGAGTTAAAAAAAGTAAGTTTTTCAGAAAATTCAAAAACGGCGGAAAAATTTTAATGACGCAAAATGACGTCATATGGTGCATTCGAATCGGCTTGACCCAAGGAATCAGAGGAAAAAAGAATTTTGTTTCCCTTACAGTTCAAAAGTTATTAGCATAAACATAAGTGCAACTTTGGACAGCTGGTGGCACTAGAGGGATTGAGTTAGAGACTCCAAATTTGCTATGGCCAAAGGTCAGACTATCCTCAGACTATATACTATGTGCCAAATTTCACAAATTTCCCGCAAGCGGTTCTATGGGCTGCCATAGACTTCAAGAGCGGAAGAAGAAGAAGAAGAAGAAGAAGAAGAATACAGAAGTATACAGAACGCCAGCGATTACAATAGGTGCCTACGCACTTTCGGTGCTTGGCCCCTAATAATAATAATCCTTTTTACCTAATAAAAACCTAGTACAAAGATATTATTGATGCTGTTGTTCTGTAAAGTGCACACCACAAAGTAAGCATACCATCTACAGAAACATGACTGATTGTTTGTTCAAGTGACTCAAGTGTTTCTGTTTGAGATTTTTCTGTTTGGATTATGGAGGGAAAAAAGGGGGAAAGGGTTAAAGTCAAATCTGCCAAGATCAGTCATTTTATTGAAAAATAATAAACTTTGCAAAAATTCCTAAGGGTATGTTATGCATTATTACTGAGTGGTAAATCAAAACCTTATTTAAGTTTTATTAAATTTATTAAAAAATAATATGCTAGGAACATAATGATAATAAAACAAACAAAACTGCACTTTCTAACCTTTAAGGATGTTAATCAACATCTGGGTACTGGTCCACCTTGCAGTATTCTCTCAAAGTTTTGTCCAAAATTGTCATTAATTACTCACACTGATGTTGTTCCAAACCCGTAAGACTTTAGTTCATCTTCAGAACACAAATGAAGGTCTTTTTGATGAAATCTGAGAGCTTTCTGTCCCTCCATAGACTACAGCTATGTAACTATCACTTTGATGCAACAAAAAGTTCATAAAGAGATTGCAAAACTAATCCATACAGTATGAATTGAACAATTTAGTACAAATATTCTGTAGTGACATGATGGAAGGACAGAAAGCTCTTAGATTTCACAAAAAAATATTTAACTTTGTGTTCCGAAGATGAATGAAAGTCTTAGGGGTTTGGAACTAGGGTGAGTAATTAATGACAGAATTTTCATTTTGGGTGAACTATCCCTTTAACCCTTAAATGCATGACTGTTTTGCCAATCATTCTTACATAGTCAGGTCTTTATCGACCCGGATCTATATCTAACACGGAAGGATCTCTACCTGTCGCGATAATATAAAACTCCTCTGATATTAGAGGAACAATTACAGAAGAATAAAATAAATCATATTTTGTTACCTTATGGAGCTTGAAAGGGCTCGGTTTGAGCAGATGTTTTATGCCACCATCACTGTCCTCATCAGAGCTCATTTCCCAGTAAATTCAGCAAATAATGGGCTAGTTTTATGTTTGAGGTCACGCCCATTCGCAATCTCAAATGTATTCTCAAAACTATATAATTTTCAACATCTTCAAAATCAATATTTTGATCACTAACAGCTTCACCAGATTCATCCAGTAACAGTTACTGAAGTAAATAGCTGAGCTATTTCATGTTTTTCTTATTATTTCGTTTTCTGTCTGAATGAGTCGTCACTTCAGCATTGTGTATCAGACATTGCCACCTTGTGGAATAAAGTTGAATTGCACTTATTCCGTCATCTAAGATTCAATTATTGTTGTGCAGAAAAAAATATACTTACACTCATACACACCTCGGGTCGTTTGCGACCCTATACAATTTTTACAAAAAATGAATACAAAAATAGGCATTCTTTTATAATTTTATGATTTTTTTCTTGTTATATTCTTTATAATGAATTGACTGAGGAATACCAAGAAGGTTGATGTCTAACTTTAAAAAAAATGAACGAGGAGGAGAGTAGTGAATGACGTCCCGGGTCACTAAAGACCCGAGGTATGCATTTAAGGGTTAAAATATTGGTATATCTCAGTAAGGCCAGGTTGGGTTTAATGGTATTACAATATCATAAATCATGTTTTTTTTAAAGAATTTATATTCTGTGAATAAGACCTACAACTATTTACCCACACAAAGACCTCTCCTAGTCCCAGTGGTCCCCTCCCAATGGGTTTACTACCATCCATTTCCTAAGGATTGATACACTTTAAAGGCTCTTATGTGGAACCCTTCATTGTCACAGCCATAACAATGCTGGTCAAAACATCCAGCCAAGGAAAAAAATAAAAAAGAATACATGAGGGAACAAAACTGTCTTGTAACAATGAAAAATGTTGGTAAAATTGTGTGTGTGTGTGTGTGTGTGTGTGTGTGTCTGTGTGAGGGAGTGTGTGAGAGAGAGAGAGAGAGAGAGAGAGAGAGGGGGGGGGACTCTTGTTACATTGGTGAGATGTTTGAGGCCAGATTCAAAGAGAAATTGTGCATTTATGATTCTGTGACTGTTGTGTGTTGTACACTTCAAAGATCTTATTACAACACAAATTAGTATTCATGTGCAATTTAAAATGCAAGTCCCAACACCTGCATTGCTAACAGGGTGCTAGAAAAGGGACACAAAATGAGAAACTGCAGCCAGAGTCAATGCTTTCTGCAGTCCTTCAGTTTGACCGTCTTATTCAGTGTAAAGCAGCAGTTGCAAACATAGGCTCACTAAAAGAAGGAAATAAGTCAGTGGTACCAGATTTAACAGTCTAATGATAGTGACATATGTAAGTGATACATGTGTTGTGTTAGACTTCCAAAATCATCAAGGTCTTGTGGCAAGTTGCAAGTCAACATGCAAGTTTGGGGTTGGTGAGGTGTTTTTTTTTTTTTTTTTTTTGATGTTTTGAACGATATATTCTGTTTGAATATATATTAAATTATCCTTCAGAAATCATTATATATATTATATATAAACACTAAGCTTTTAATTGTATTAACCACAACTTATTGGTCAGGAAATTAGCCAAATGTAAGCAAATTCACTTCTTAAAAAGCCATTGCTGTCTCAGAAATACAAGGACAGAATGAAATTTTTCACAGAATTTGGGAAGTTTGATTCAGAGTGGCTCCGCAGAGTTTTGTGGAGTGATGAATCACAATGAAACACGAGTTGCATGGTGATGCTCCAGAGCAGTGTCTTTGAAAATCTGCTGAGAAATATAATTAATGAATAATAATATACAATAATTAATAAATGCATATATACTGTGAAGCATGGAGAAAGAGATGTCATTGCATGGGGAGCCTTTTTAGCTGCTGGTATTGGTGAGATATTTACTGTGAAAAGTCATTTAATCCTTTTGAGTACAGGAGAATATTGAAGAATGACTTGCTTCCCACAACTAAGAAGTTGTTATCTAAAGAGGAATGATCAGATGTTATTTTCAGGAGCATTGTCAACAAGACAATGCTCCTGTCCAAACTGCAAAGACAAGACACAAAAGTGGCTTGAGAACAAGTCCATCAGGCTCATGTTTTCACTGTGGTCAGAGTATATATTTGAACCTTATACTAAATATTTGGTCTCATATTAAAGTCAAACGAATTGGGAGGCATTTTTCAACTACTCATGAACTGTTTGAAGCCATTAACATTGAATGGAACAACACTGACTCTTCTTCCTAAAAAGCTGTCTGCAAGTTCAGGAAGGATGTTCTGTGCAAAGTTCGTAATCTACATTGTTTGTGCAATTCTTGCTAATTTTCTGACCAGTGATTTGTCATTAAAATGGTTAAGACCATTAAAAGACCACTAATTAGTTTGCCAATTTTGGCCTGGTCCTTTTATTTATTTGTATGTTTGTTTGTCTTGCCCAGGGGCCTCATGTATAAAACTTTCAGTAGATTTCATCTTAAAAGTGTGCGTACGTACAAAAGCTAGATTTTGCATACACACAAGTTTTCAGATTTATAAAACTGCCAGAACCTGCTCAAAATTCCCTTTATAAAACCCAGTCAGCAGGAGATTGTGCATACACGCATGTCCACCCTGTCTCCTCCCCGAAATAACCATATATGGAGCTTACAATGCCTAGTTTTACTATGCATAATGTCATCTGCATTTTACTTCCATGCATATTTTTATTCACCTGATGTTTAATGGTATAAGACATTAGGAAATTATGAGATACAGACTATGTGCTGCCATATTACATTGCTAAAAATCATTCAGTATCCTCGCCTTGTTTTATAATAAATAAATCAAAATTGTATAAAGTACATGGTAACACTTTACAATAAGGTTCATTAGTTAACATGAACTAATAAATGCTGTCTCTGACAGGTAAAATTATGTCAGACCCTTCCCATATTCTATATGAAGAATATCAACTTTTGCCATCAAACAGAAGACTTAGAGTACCATATGCTAGAATGAACAGATTACGAAAATCTTTTGTTCATCAGTCGGTAAAATTAATAATTCAGAATCGGGGGTCTAAGTAGGCCTCATGATTCTGAAGAATGGACGGGACTTAAATGTTGCACTGCAGCTGGATGAGTATTTCTTCTTTTCTCTCTCTCTCTCTCTCTCTCTCTCTCTCTCTCTCTCTCTCTCTCTCGCTCTCTCTCTCTCTTCAATTGGTGTCTATTGTAGTGTACTGTATTATTTGATGTGGATGTGTATAGATGTGAATTATTGTGAGACAGTAAACGCTGTGGGATGTGAGACAATTTTTGGAAGAAATTCCAACAATAAAGTGAAAATTTAATTGAATAATAATGAACTGCATTTATACATCATTTATTCATCATTGTTAATGTTAATTTCAACATTTACTAATACAGTATTAAAATCTTGTTAACATTAGTTAATGCATTGTGAACTAACATGAACAAACATTGAACAACTATATTTTTATTAAATAACATTAACAAAATTTAGTAAATACAGTAACAAATGTATTGCTCATGGTTAGTTCATGTTAGTGTAATGGGGTGATCCCCTTTGCTGGGTTTTCCGTTCTGTGTGGGTGGATGGAGCTGGGCTGAAGTCAAGTTCACGGCCCCTTTAAAAATGTGGAGATTTCCCTTTACTTCCGTTTTCCTCCGTGTCGCAAGAGCTATTTGATGTGCGTCAAGCATTGAGCTTGTATAAATGCCGTGGACCTGTATAAGGTTGAAATTCTTCTCTAACTCTGGGCGTGGGCCTGAGGGTGGGAGACATATCAGAGCTCTATGGTATCCAGGGTAATGTCTGCATACCACCATGTAGGACGAGCCACATACAACAGGAGTAACTGTCGATGCAAGAGGAGACTGTCAGAAATGGATATGTTCTAACCCGGATTGTATCCAAAAAACATAAAACCACACCTGCCCAACTCACTGCAGAATTATATGCGCACCTTGACTCTCCTGTTTCCACCAAAACTGTTTGTCAGGAGCTCCACAGAGTCTATATTTATGGTCAGGCTGCTATTGCCAAACCTTTAGTCACTTGTACCAATGCCAAATGTCGGTTTCATTGGTGCCAACAGTGCAAATCTTTGGCTGTGAACAATGTGAAACATGTATTGTTTGTCCACCTTCACTCTCTTTCCCACATCCATGAGAGAAGCTTTAAGAGGGCTCAACACCCAGACTGTTGGTTGGCCAGAGTGAAGCACAGGGGTGGATCAGTGAATGGTTTGTGCTGCAATATCATGGCATTCCCTAATGTGCTTGATGGGTGCATCACTGCCAAGGACTACCAAACCATTCTGAAGGACCATGTGCACCTAATTGTTCAAACATTATACCATGACGGGGGTACCATGTATCAGAATGATAATACACCAATACACACAGCAAGACTTGTAACAGAATGATTTGATAAACATGAATGTGAACATCTTCCATGGCCTGCACAGTCACCAGATCTGAATATTACTGAGCCTCTTTGGAGGAGCAAGGGGGGGTTGGTGGTGGATCTGTCCAAAAATACAAACTGCATGCACAAATGAGCTTGGCAGTACATATAAATCTTAATGGGTTGTCCCCAGTGAAGGTGTAGTCTGGGTTGTTGGCCTGTTGTCAGCTTGTTTACATTAAACTGCATTATAAGCCCCTTGGGATGTATAGTGACAAATACAATGGTGTCATGATCAGACACACCATTTGTCTGCAGATCTTTTTCCTCATTTGGAGACTTTTGGGACTTTTCCCCCTTGTCTTCATGCATTCTTAAACATAGGCATGGTATTTTTAAAATAATGTTTTATTGTGGTGATACAGAAGTGCTGGTGTGTTTTCTCTTGCTAACTTTTATGGCATGATGCAAAAATATTCCAAATGTTGCATGTAAATCAAAGCAAATGTGGAGATCAGATGTACATAGTGCTTGGGTGAAAACTAAACAGAATATAGTTATGTCCCTGTTTCATTAGACTAAAAGTAGTATTTCCCTTAAATATACTTTTTTTTTTTGTTGTTGTTGCCCTTTTTTTCTCTCTCTCCTCTTTTTTACTGATACATCAACTGTGACAAAACTTGACAGCTTAAGTTGTACTACATCTTTCTGACTCGATTCCTTGATTAATTGGTGAGAGACTAGGGAACTGTGTTAGGAAACAGTGAAGTTGCTTTTTGTTAGTGCTGCCTCTGAGTTTGCATTTCTTGTTGATCTTTTTTTCTCCATCCTGTTTATTACATGTTGTATTACATGTTGATTGTCCAATTAGTGTATAAAAACTGATCATTTAAAATTAGTCTCTGTCTCTGATATGTTCTTTCCAAGCTGTGTACTTCTGCAATCATGCAGTTCTGATGTTGTTCCGTCACAGACAGAACAGAAATCAGCACAGAAGGCAGATTCAAAAAAATGTATGGAAAAAGCAAGGGGTTAGATGTCTTTTAGTCAGAATTTTTGTGCTAAGTGCTAAATTCAACCTGCAACCTTTGTTTACCTGACTTTGTTTCCAGGAAACCTGTTTACTTTTCTTTCTTTTCTTTCTTTCTTTCTTTCTTTCTTTCTTTCTTTCTTTCTTTCTTTCTTTCTTTCTTTCTTTCTTTCTTCGTTATTCCATGCACAGTCTGTGGACCTCTCAATCTGGTTGGCACTTTAAATGTATAATTTCCTTCCTTTACTCACTTACAATGGTATCGTTGCTCATCTGATGAAAAAAACACATTGTCTCCTGTTGCTGCTTCATTCGTTTCAAGTTTTATGTTCCTTTTAAATGCAACATTGACTGAATTGCACTAACTTGTACCAATCAGATCAGTGGACTTGTTTGAAGTTTAAGTTTCTTCATACCATAATTAACACTTTGAGTGTGTAGATTATGCAAACAGCTTAGGGCGCTTACGCTAGAAGCTTTGATGGATGGGTATGAATGTGCAAGGAACATTTTAAGAATGTGAAAAAGAATTTGAAATCATACGGGAATATGCTTAGTTTGATTTCCAAAAGCACACAGCTGTTCAAAGATCTTATTGGTTGGTGAATGGCTGCGTCAGAGCATGCAGCAAAAGTCAAAACTTTTGGTTGCTTGATGGATCATCATTATTTTCAGACCCTTGGATTTTTCCTCTAGGCATTTTGAAATGGATTTGCATTGTTTTCTGACAATGTGTACATTTTTGTGTTGTCCTTTATGTGGGGAAAAAGGAGAAATTGTAACAGAAGTCCACTGAAGGCGAGTGTTGAGGAATCATGTGCAGTATTTATTAAACAGAAACATGAACTAAATACAAAACAAAGACGTAGCTTGACATGACTTGACTTAATGAAATAAACTTGAACAGAAACAAACTCACAAATAGCGGATTACAGGACACATGCAGAACAAGAGGCTTAAATACATGAACTTAGTGAACACATGACTAAGACAACCAATGAACAACTGACACAATGACAGAACAGAACTGAAAACCACATGACCATAAACAACCAAACAGAACATGGCACAGGAGCAAGGGAAGCATGACACAAACTGCATGAACAAAATGACAAAATAAAAGACATGAACCATGAAACAAGAAACATGAACATGAAACAAAACTATGCATTACAGATCCCCCCTCTATGGGCGGCTCCTGACGCCCAACAAAACAAAAAACATACTATACATGACCGAAAGTCCAGGAGGGTGGTGGAGCAGAGGCGGTCTTGGGGGAGGGATGGAGGGTCAGGCCCATGCAGGGGGACAGGACCTGGACCATGACATGACAATGACGGGCCTAGGTCATGGGGCAGAGGCGGACCAGATCCGTGGAACATGAGCGGACCAGGACCATGGGGCGTGGGCGAACCTGGGCCATGGAGCGTGGGCAGACCTGGGCCGTGGAACATGGGCGGACATGGACCTTGGAGAGTGGGCGGACCTGGTCCATGGAGCAGAGGGTCCTGGAGCACTGGCGGACCTGGGATGTTGAGCAGAGGGTCCTGGTGCACTAGCTGACCTGGGTTGTGGAGCAGTGATGGACCTGGATCATGGTGCAATGACAGACTGTGGAGCATTAGGGGGTTTGGACGGTGGAGCAATGGTAGACCTAGATCATGGAGCGGTGGTGGGCCATCCCCCCCAAAAAAAATCTTTAAGGGAAACTTGGGCAGACATGATGTGTGGGGGTTCTGGCATGGTAACCGTGGCGTAACAAGGCTCTGGCATGGCATGACGAGGCTCTGGCGTGGCGTGACGAGGCTCTGGCGTGGCAGCTGTCTTGGCTGAGGGCTCAGGTGTGGTTGGAATCCCCTCTGGACGCTAGTTAGGGGCTAGAGTTGATGTGTGTACAGCCCACACACATAAAATGGCCCTGGCCATAATGGTGAAATGGAGAAGTCAATTTCCCCCCAGGCAGTCGAGAACGAAGGGGTTCATTTAATCCATTCCGAAAAATGTCCTTGAGTGCCACGTCATTGACCTCCAATTGGCAGCACAGTCCACAAAACTCCTCCACATAGTCTTCCATGGCTTTCTGTAACAGAAGTCCACTGAAGGCGAGTGTTGAGAACCCATGTGCAGTATTTATTAAACAGAAACATGAACTAAATACAAAACAAAGACGTGACTTAGACTTAGACTTAGACAGAAACAAATTCACAAACATCGGATTACAGGGAACATGGAGAACAAGAGGCTTAAATAAATGAACTTAGTGAACACATGACTAAGACAACCAATGAGCAACTGACACAAGGAACAAGGGAACCAATGACAGAACAGAACTGAAAACCACATGACCATAAACAACCAAACAGAACATGACACATAGACTAAGGGAGAACATGAGGAGCATGGGAAGCATGACACAAACTGCAAGAACAAAATGACAAAATAAAAGACATGAACCATGAAACAAGAAACATGAACATGAAACAAAACTATACATTACAGAAATACTGTTTTGGAAGTTTGTGGACCCTATCATGCTGTTCAGTGCGCAACCTTGTGACACTACTAGGGCTAATAGAAATATGGATACTTAATTTTACAAAAATGAAGGAAGGTTAAATACTATTAAAACATATATGTATAATTCATTTTTTTAATGTATTAGTTGTCCATTACTGGTTTTATGTTTTCTCATCCAGTTGATACTTTATTCATATATCGATGTAAATACATTTACAGACGTTTTAGTGCTCTTTCTTCATACAGCCTCTGATGCTCAAACTTGGACACACCATCGGATGTTTCTAAGTGATCAGCTGTGTCCTGTTGTATTAATTGTTGAGACATTAAAAGCAGGGAATGTGTCGTATATGTTATGTTCATTGTTTCTGCATTCTGAGTCTTGTTTGGTGACGACGCACACAAGCCAGGATGAAGAAGAGGGAGGTGACTGTGAGAGAAAGCCAAACAAATTGGATGCTAAAAGAAAAGAGGAACTCGATTAGAGCTATGGCTCAAACATTGGGCATAACCAAATCAGCAGTTTGGAATATTCTGAACAAGAAAGAATCCACCTGCGACTCCAGCAACCAACAACGACCAGGACGGCAGATAAAAACAACAGCAGTTAATGACAGACAAATCATAAAAGCTTTGAAAAAAGAATCCTGAAATAAGTTTCAGTAAAATCACTAACAACCTCCAGAAAGATCGGTTGATGGTCTCACAATCTACTGTTCGTAGGAGACAGCAGAATTACAGTGGCTACACAGCAAGATGCAAACCTCTGATCAGCACGAAAAATAGAAAAGTCAGATTAGAGTTTGCAAAAAAGCAGAGATGAGCCAGTAGAGTTATGGAACAGAGTTTTATGGAGAGATGAGATAAAGATTAACCTTTATCAAAGTGATGGGAAAGCAAAAATATGGAGAAAAAAAGGAACTGCAGATGATTCTAGCATACAACCTCATCTGTAAAGCATGGTGGAGGTAGTGTCATGGCACGGGCATGTATGCCCAGGTGGAAAAAAAAAAAAGTTTTCCATAATGTACTTAAAGTGCCCTATTTTCAAACACTAATTTTGTACTTAAGGAGTACTAAATAAGAATTTTTGGACCCACTTTATATTAAGTGGCCTTAACTACTATGTACTTACATTTAAATTAATAATTTGATACAATGAACTTATTGTGTATATACATGTTTTTACATTGTACTTATATTTTAAAAACACCTGCATGTAATTACATCTGTAATTAATTTCTGTAATTACATTTATAATTACACTGTTGACCCATCCCTTAACCCTTACCCCTACCCTTAAACCTACCCATACCACCAAAGCTTTCCCTAACCTTACCCGTATCCCACCTCAATAGCTGCAAATGTGTTTTGCATTTCAATATGAACCCAATAAGTACATTGTACTTATTTTTTGATGTAAGTACATAGTAGTTAAGGCCACTTAATATAAAGTGGGACCGAATTTTTAGTATATTAAGATAATCTTCAGAACATCTAAGTGTACTCACCTGTGCTATGTTGAAACACCATGAATATGAACTAAAATGTGCTTTTAACATTCTCTGTATTACTCACACTAGGCATGGTTGCCTTGAACTGAGCCCGAGTGCGATTGGCCCCCCTCCCAACTCCCCCGCTGGCCTGCACTCACATTGCACTTAAAGGGATAGTTCACCCAAAAATGAAAATGTGATGTTTATCTGCTTACCCCAGGGCATCCAAGATGTAGGTGACTTTGTTTCTTCAGTAGAACACAAATAATGATTTTTAAGTTGCCGTCTGTCAGCTGTATAATGCATGTCAATGGGAACTCCATCTACAAGAGTCAAAAAAACATGACAGACAAATCCAAATTAAACCCTGCGGCTCGTGACGACATATTGATGTCCTAAGACACGAAACGATCGGTTTGTGTGAGAAACCGAAAAGTATTTATATAATTTTTTACCTCTAAAACACCACTATGTCCAACTGCCCTCCACATCCGGTTAGTGAGGTCTGATCGCGCTCTGACAACGGAAGTGATGTCTCACATTCATTGAAGCGAAGCGCGAGACATCAGTTCCGTCATCAGAACGCGTTTTTTGACCTCATTAACCAGATGCTGAAAGCAGTTGGACATAGTGGTGTTTTAGAGGTAAAACCGATCATTTTGTGTCTTAGGACAACAAGCCGCAGGGTTTAATTTGGATTTGTCTGTCGTGTTTTTTTGACTCTTATAGATGAAGTTCCTATTGACGCGTATTATACGGCTGACAGACGGCAACGGTTGGAGTTAAAAATCATCATTTGTGTTCTACTGAAGAAACAAAGTCACCTACATCTTGGATGCATTGGGGGTAAGCAGATAAACATCAAATTTTAATTTTTGGGTGAACTATCCCTTTAGCGTTCCAGGCCGGAGCACGCTTATGTCATTTACGATGCAACTTTTTGAATGGAAGAAAACAGGAAGAAATGCTAAGATACTGCCTAATGTAGGCTATTTATTTATGCCATGCAGCGATTTTCAATAGCACGTATCAGAGGATTATTACGAAAGCAGCTGACGTTAATGGAGGAATTTGCAGCTTTACTCGCAAACTACAATTCCTGTTCATCAATAAGGTGAGAATCAAACCTGTTATAAACCCAAATACACTAATTACATGAATTGATAAGTGTACTATCAAAGCAGTAATAAAGATGTTTGCCGTCATAATTATGACAGTAGCGCACACAAAAGTAGTAACTGTTCCGTACTCAGGCATGGTTAGCGCTCACACTGCATGCGAACCGCGCTCGAGCCCAACCGAACTGTGCTCTGGCCCACCTCTTCCAAGCGGGCCAGGGCCAGCTAAACGAACCGCGCCCGGGCACGGAACGGAGCGATCACACTTGTCAAACGAACCAGGCTTTGGGGGTCAAATGCGTTTGGGCACGGTTCAGAGTGCCTAGTGTGAGTACACCCCAAGTGTACTACAAATGGTAACTAAATAGATTTTTTTTAAAATACAGAGATAGCACGTTAGAAGCACATTCTAGTTTGTATTCATGGTGTCTCAAAATAGCACAGTTGAGTACACTTAGATGTTTTTAAGATTATCTTAGTAGTAAAGAAGAATTTTTAGTATATTAAGTACAAATTGGTGCGTGAAAATTGAGCACTTTCAGTACATTATGGAAGTGTACTTTTTCTTTTCTTTTTTTTTTTTTACCTGGGTGGCTGCCTGTGGAACAAGCTTACTCATCTTTATTGATGAATTAATGTATGACGGTGGCAGCAGAATTAATTCAGAAGTGGACAAAACCATATTGGCTACCAATGTTCAAGAAAATGCCACCAGACTCATAGAGAAGCGCTTGATATTGCAACTGGACAATGACCCATAACACACTGCCAACTTAATCAAGGGATTTATCAGGGGAAAGAAATGGAAGATCTTAGATTGGCCAAGTCAATCACCAGATTTAAATCCCATTGCACATGCATTTCATTCACTGAAGAGGAGACTAAATGCAAAAACTCCCCAAAACAAGCAACAATTGAAAATGGCTGCATTAAAGGCTTGGAAAAACATTTCAAAAGATGAAATCAAGAGTCTGGTGATGTCCATGGGTCGCAGACTCACTGCTATGATTGCATGCAAATTGTCAGAATACTTATCCTCACATTAGATAGAGGGATGAAACTCTAAAAGTGCAGGGCTCCAGACTGCGACCAAAATTTGAGAGTGTGTGACTGAATTTTACATCCAGTCGCACATGTGCGACCAGTAAATTTGCCTCCCCCACCCTCCGTATTTCTTTTATACATTAAACGTGGAAGGGGCACGTCAATGATCAATGAAATGAGCAATGAAATAATCAATGAGACGCGAGCGCACGCAAGCGCACACACACACACACACACACACACACACACACACACACACACTCGCACACATACTCATGAGACGCGAGCACACACTCGCGTCTCATTGAGTGATGCCTGTCTGTGAGGCGGCCAATGCATGTGAGAAGAATAGGGAAAGGCCACTGTAAGTGGCTAAAATGTGTGGAGGGGGAGGGGCCTAGAGATAATCGAGCGCGCGTAAACATCTGTGGGAAGGAAACGGAGACAAATATCATCACAACCTGATATGTGCGTGCGTCTGAGCTATGAGCAAGCGAACTATTGATTCGTTCTTCCGACCTGCGGCTAGTGTACCAGTGCCAGAGTCTACAGTGTCACCGTCGGATGATGATGCAGAGTCAGAGGTTGGTGTGGCGAAAAAAGCCCGCACTCACCATTTTCGAGAAGACTGGCTGAAAGAATTCAGCTGGCTGAGGTACTATAAGCAGTCGAACTATATGAACTGCGAATACTGCAGCAGCTACCCCAGAACTGCGCAGAACACAAAGTTTGCCGATAGTACAGGCACAATACACTGATTAAACACAATCTCAGCCTAAAGCATAGAGTATGTCGTGACATGTTTATAAATCAAAAAGCAACGCCACTGCCGGTTGCTTTTAAGGCCAATTCACACCGCACCGACAAACACCAACAAACGCCAACGAAAAAGTTGGCCGTTGGATTTAGAATTCTATGAGAAAAAAACTGTCATGTTCACACCGCCCCAACAAACACCAACAAACGAGTGACGTCTGACTGGGAAAATTCCACAACTACACACGTGTAACCATGTTAACAATATTGTCAGGCAAGTTTATTATATTAATAATGTAGCCTAGTATCATATATATTTTCATTGTATTAACGTATTGAGGCAAAACAAAAATACTAACCTGAAATCCGAAGCGCTGTAGCCATAGATCTGATCGTAGCCTAACCTATTGGTTGGTATACACTGGTTTTTAAACTTTTTTTAGCGCGACCCTTTTTATTAACGAGACCCATAAGCATATAAAACCATGTAGCTAAACAAGCCAAAAACGAATTATTAAAAAACGAAACTGAAGGTAAACCTGCGTTGCTCTCATGGTGGTTATAACGTCGTTACCTCTATCTTTCGGTGAAGTGGAGCAGCTGCTCTTGCTGAATGGCACGGATTGCACTATGGACTATTGTACCTTTTGTATATTTTTATTTTTAACTGTATTTTATTTTTTATAACGAGCAAGCTGCGATGTCACGTTTCCAGTACTTTGTTGTGTGTGCGTGAGGCGCGGGCGCGATCAAACAGCTGTCTATTCAGGGGACTTGCCTCATCGTCATGGCAACGGTTCGTGATCAGATCAGATTACGTGTTTGTACGAGTTTGTTGCCGTTTGTTGGAAAACTGTTCACACCGTGCAGACATTCCACGACCCGACAAACGCCGATTAAACATGTTCAGTCGGGTGAAAACCGACTCCGACCAACGCCAACAAACGCCAACAGGGTTATCAAACCGATCCAACAAACTCCAACAGACGAGTTTGTTGGCGTTTGTTGGCTGTTGTCGGGGCGGTGTGAATTGGCCTTAAGACATAATTGTACACCATTGTCATGGTTACTAAAGCATGTCAAAAGGTTACTAAGCACTTTGTTTTATTCTGAATGTATGGTATTTTGTTTACTATTTGTGCTGTCAGTTTACCTTGTTGTTGCATCTTTGCATCTTTATTAGTAATACAGTGGAAATTAGTAGATTTGGTTAGCATGCTGATTTACGGTGTGCGCCCCTAAATTTTCTGGTTGTGCCCCTAAAATTTTCAGTTGGGGGCCACTGTGCTCCTAGTGAAAAAAGTTAGTCTGGAGCCCTGAAGTGCTGTTGTTCTTAGTTGGTAAAACATTTATATGTTGAAACAGCTAATGATAAAACAGTACTTTCTGTACTTATCTCATATTCATCTTTTAATTATATTTCCAGATTTCTTGACTCCACAGCAAAGAGAGCAATTTTGTCTTTACTGCCCCATACAAGCATACATACATACATACATACATACATACAGGTGCTGGTCATATAATTAGAATATCATCAAAAAGTTGATTTATTTCACTAATTCCATTCAAAAAGTGAAACTTGTATATTATAGTAATTGATTACACATGACTGATATATTTCAAATGTTTATTTCTTTTAATTTTGATGATTATAATTGACAACTATGGAAAATACCAAATTCAGTATCTCAGAAAATTAGAATATTATGAAAAGGTTCAATATTGAAGACACCTGGCTCTTCACTGAAGAGAAGACTAAATGCAAAAACTCCCCAAAACAAGCAACAATTGAAAATGGCTGCATTAAAGGCTTGGAAAAGCATTTCAGAAGATGAAATCAAGAGTCTGGTGATGTCCATGGGTTGCAGACTCACTGCTATGATTGCATGCAAATTGTCAGAATACTTATCCTCACATTAGATAGAGGGATGAAACTCTAAAAGTGCTGTTGTTCTTAGTTGGTAAAACATTTATATGTTGAAACAGCTAATGATAAAACAGTACTTTCTGTACTTATCTCATATTCATCTTTTAATTATATTTCCAGATTTCTTGACTCCACAGCAAAGAGAGCAATTACTGCCCCATACATGCATACATACATACATACAGGTGCTGGTCATATAATTAGAATATCATAAAAATGTTGATTTATTTCACTAATTCTATTCAAAAAGTGAAACTTGTATATTATATTAATTGATTACACACAGACTGATATATTTCAAATGTTTATTTCTTTTCATTTTGATGATTATAACTGACAACTAAGGAAAATACCAAATTCAGTATCTCAGAAAATTAGAATATTATGAAAAGGTTCAATATTGAAGACACCTGGTGCCACAATCTAATCAACTAATTAACTCAAAACACCTGCAAAGGTCTCTCAGTCTAGTTCTGTAGGCTACACAATCATGGGGAAGACTGCTGACTTGACAGTTGTCCAAAAGACGACCATTGACACCTTGCACAAGGAGGGTAAGACACAAAAGGTCATTGCAAAAGAGGCTGGCTGTTCACAGAGCTCTGTGTCCAAGAACATTAATAGAGAGGCGAAGGGAAGGAAAAGATGTGGTAGAAAAAAGTGTACAAGCAATAGGGATAACCGCACCCTGGAGAGGATTGTGAAACAAAACCCATTCAAAAATGTGGGGGAGATTCACAAAGCGTGGACTGCAGCTGGAGTCAGTGCTTCAAGAACCACTACGCACAGACGTATGCAAGACATGGGTTTCAGCTGTCGCATTCCTTGTGTCAAGCCACTCTTAAACAACAGACAGCGTCGGAAGCGTCTAAAGACAAAAAGGACTGGTATGCTGCTGAGTGGTCCAAAGTTATGTTCTTTGATGAAAGTAAATTTTGCATTTCCTTTGGAAATCAGGGTCCCAGAGTCTGGAGGAAGAGAGGAGAGGCACACAATCCACGTCGCTTGAGGTCCAGTGTAAAGTTTCCACAGTCAGTGATGGTTTGGGGTGCCATGTCATCTGCTGGTGTTGGTCCACTGTGTTTTCTGAGGTCCAAGGTCAATGCAGCCGTATACCAGGAGGTTTTAGAGCACTTCATGCTTCCTGCTGCTGACCAACTTTATGGAGATGCAGATTTCATTTTCCAGCAGGCACTTGCACACAGTGCCAAAGCTACCAGTACCTGGTTTAAGGACCATGGTATCCCTGTTCTTAATTGGCCAGCAAACTTGCCTGACCTTAACCCCATAGAAAATCTATGGGGTATTGTGAAGAGGAAGATGTGATATGCCAGACCCAACAATGCAGAAGAGCTGAAGGCCACTATCAGAGCAACCTGGGCTCTCATAACACCTGAGCAGTACCACAGACTGATCGACTCCATGCCACGCCACATTGCTGCAGTAATTCAGGCAAAAGGAGCCCCAACTAAGTATTGAGTGATGTACATGCTCATACTTTTCATGTTCATACTTTTCAGTTGGCCAAGATTTCTAAAAATCTTTTCTTTGTATTGGTTTTAAGTAATATTATAATTTTCTGAGATACTGAATTGGGGATTTTCCTTAGTTGTCAGTTATAATCATCAAAATTAAAAGAAATAAACATTTGAAATATATCAGTCTCTGTGTAATGAATGAATATAATATACAAGTTTCACTTTTTGAATGGAATTAGTGAAATAAATCAACTTTTTGAAGATATTCTAATTATATGACCAGCACCTGTACATACTGTATATTACCATAGCAAATCTGCACAGTTGAAAAAGACTGAAAGTGCAGATTGTTTTTTTACAGTCCCCAGATAAATGTTAGCCACCTTTCCTTGGTATTTGCAATTAGGTTTCCATTCTAAGATTGACTCTTGAAGTTGTGAAACATGGACGTCACATTTGCCTTTTGTTCTTTTATAATTTTAGGATGACATTTTGTATTAATTCATTTATGATACTATGATTATATGATATGTTTAAATTTGTGTGCCACAGCAGAACTATAAAGTACAATAATCCCCACAAAATAGTCTTTTATATGAAATGTCACACATCAGGCTTTTACATTAGTTATAGGAAAGTGGAAAAAAAAAAACAGTGTGAGTTTTAAGTATTTCAGCCCCCTATTTTACTTTCTTCTTACTTAAGGTTCTCTCTTCCTTATTTTTGGGCTTAAAATTAGGGATAAAATTGGATACACTGTAACATGCTTTTAAGAGAGAGTTGAAAGTCAGCGTGTGGTTAGTGTTCGCTCTGGGAATGCAGAAACAATAAAGGCTCCTCAAATCATACACTGCTACAGCATCTAAAGGTTCATGGTTTTCCGTTTCTTGATATGCAGTTTCACCGCAGACTGCACATCTGACTTTGATGGGCTTATAAAAAAAGTATAAACTCAGGGCACGTCCTGGGGAACTCTGAGACATTTAATCTGTGGTGGAACTGATCGCAGTTGACCAAATAATCTGCCAATTCCCTTCACCGGACTGCAAAGGCAACAGAGGCTAAGTCCCTGGCCCTCTCATCCCAGAGAGCTTGCTCAGCACTATAAAGAAGTATTAAATCCCAAGAAGAGAAAATGAGAGGTTTCAAAGTAAGAAGATGATGAGTGGACATATAGGTTGAGGCAAGGTTTTCATACTATCTGGATGAATTATAGCTGTCACAACTTTTTCCCAATCTCTCTGGGAGAATATTTGACAGTTTTAGATTATGTATTTGACATTTGAGCTCTTCTGCCCACACTAGGCTAGTAAGATTGTGATAATGATGATAAGAAATACATTGGAGGTTGTATATGGAAATGTACAGCTGATGACAGCTACAGTAAAACACTTGTTACATGCCAGGTCATAGAGAAAGTTGTATAACCTGAAGAATAGGCATGAGTACTGCTGCTCACATCATAAGGATATTGTGATCATCATATGGATATTATCCCCTGGTTTCACAGACAAGGCTTAAGCTAGTCTCAGACTAAAATGTATGTTTGAGCTGTTTTAACTGAAAGCAACTTGGACTGACATACCTTAAAATATGTCAGTGCCATTGTTTTGTCCCAAGATGGACAACAGTAACTTTTTTTCTTCTAAGGCACTTTTATAAAAGTTACTTAAATGTCCTAATTAAACCAAGGCCTAATCCCAGTTTAGTCTAAGCCCTGCCTGTGAAACCGGGCCTAAGTTTTTTAATCAGTGACTTTTTATATAATTAATTTAGAGTAAAAATGAAAGCATATCAACGTCAGAAGTGAAATAGAACAGCGTCTATATATACTGTGGTTGTGGAGCTATTTCTCCTTCCTCCTCTTCCTCCTCTCTCTGCTCATTTTATGCACATATCTATTTAAAATGCACAAATTCACAGGCGGCGCACACTCACAGGCCACATTTATAGTGAGACGTTCTTGCCAGAAGCAATGACAATGGGGGGGAGAAAGGGTCCATACGGAGTTATTTCACTCTGCAAAATAATGACCAATCTAAATGTGATATTTATTTTAATAGATTTATGAGTTTTATGTTTGTTTAAAGGATCTATATCATGCATTATTTATATTAAGTATACGTAACTGCTTAAGATAAACAAGGGACTTTTGAAAAACTATCATAAAAAAAAGTTGTGTATGTAAACTTGAACAGTGTCATTTATATCAATGCAGTGATTATTTTATTTTTTGGACTATATGTAAACATCTGTTATGTGAAATAACATTCAGGGCAGTAGTAGATTTTAAAAAAAATGATTTTTTTTTTTCATGATTCCTCTTATGTTGTTTAAATGATTAACATTCTGCCAATTCAGCAAAGAGTTTGTAAACTTATGACCGCATCTGTGTGTGTTATAAATATAGTTGTAAGTTGTCGTTCAAGATCATATATACAGTATATTTACATGACCTTGATAGACATGCACTTACAACTATACTTAGCTCTCCCCTTTTCTGCCTGCTTCATTAATTGGGGCTTGAGTTGTGCAGCTACATGTATGAAATTGACAGAACAAAGACTCTCCACTCAGCTGCCTACCACAGTGTAAGTCATTCAATCCAAAACAGAGAAATTATGTTTTCTTCATGTTGTTGTCATTACACACATGTTCTAGAGGTAGCTGTACCAGTTTCTCTGAGACTTTGTCACTTCTCCTCTCTTACCGTGCTGGCAGTTTGAGTGGGACAGCAGGCACACGCTGGGAATCATTCCAGGAACCTTTCTCAAGCTGAATATTCATCTTCATTAGGGCATCATCACCCCACCACACTCCAGTGCTGATTCCTTTTAACACTGAGTGAATGTGCAAAACGGGTGCTGGGGGAGGTGACATGACAGGGATGAGGCTCAGAAAAAGGTGGAATATTGAATGAGTGACAGAGCTGCGGAGGACATGGTGAGCTTGAACAAGATTATGAAGGACACACTGATCTCATTGCTTCAGCAATGTGCCCCTTGTACTGATACTGCCGAACACAAAGTACTGAAAAAATCATTAACAAAAGAACTTTCTTTGATATGTTTTATCTTTCCCCAAAGTTTAGTTCTTAGATTAATGAATGGGCTGATCATTTATTGGATTTCTGGACACAGATTAATGTGCACCTCAAAGTGAGTTACTATAGAAGAAAAAAAAAAAAAAAAAAAAAAAAAAAAAAATCTCATCTTACATCTTACTTTATTTTTTAATTATTTATTTATTTATTTATTTTTACCTTAATTTGAATGCAAAATCTTCTGTTTTGATGTTCATTTGTTCAGACTCTGTTTTGTCCTGCAATTTTTTCCTGGCCTTCAAAGAAGTCAAGTAATCATTTATGAGAAACATGGCTTGAGGCAAACTGATTCAGTATTGTAGCTCATGTGAAAGCATGTGTTAACTGATAAATACTAATAATTCTATAATACCTCATTCGTTCAAAGCTGAACGTGTTTACTCTATCGGTAATAAGGAGTTTCCTCACTGGTGAATTGGCATGAATTGTCTAGATGTTTAAAATAAGATTCCATTTACAAACTGAGTGAAAGTGATGTCCCATACTCAGGATATGTGCTCTGCATTTCACCCATACAAGTGCACACACACAGCAGTGAATATTGAACACACAAACACACTCAGAGCAGTGGGCAGCCGTTTTTGCTGCGGCGCCCAGGGAGCAATTGGGGGGTTGGGTGCCTTGCTCAAAGGCACCTCAGTTGTGGGTAATGAGAGTGGAAGAGAGTGCTGTTCATTTACTCCCCCCACCTACATTTCCAGTCAGTACTGAGACTCGAACCTGCGACCTTCGTGTTACAAGTCCACAGACCACTGAGCCACTGGAGCTTCAACCTCCATACACCAACCTCAAGATGTATGCTTCATACACATCAGTGTTCCATTTTACTTAATTTCTAATTTATGCTTCCTGGGTTTCCACTTAAATTGATGTATAGGACAGAACAAGATCTGCACTAAACACACAGATTTATCTGCTGGTAATACTGACCTAGGTGGAGGATGTAGATTTTACTTATTTCTTTCAGGCTTCAGAGACATTCTATGGAGTTATTAGTGGAGCTTTTTGAGACCGAGGTCAAAGTGAATTTAAAAAAAAAAAAAAAAACATTCTGGGGCACTGGGTATTAAAAATCACTATTACCAGCCAATTACAGCAGTACATTATGGCTTGTGGGTATTGGGATTCCATGCTGTAATCAGTGATGCCTGTCAGATCCTGTCTTAATATGTTAGAAAACCTTCCAGCAAGATATTGAAATATACATTAAAGCTTTGTTTATAGTTTGCTTCTCCTGCATTTGCTACTAAATATCTTGTATGTGTCCTTGTATTAATACAACATGGGGACATTTAATATTCAACAATATTATTCATCTGACTGTTGACGCTGTCACAGCGGTAGAGTTATAGTCACGGAACACTGCAGATATTCACATTGGCAAAAGTGTATTATCTGCATGCGTTTTAAAGCCTTGCCGGTTAAACATTTTATCTGCATGCTCGCTAACACGTGCTTTTCTGAGCCGAAGTGCACACACTCTAAACCCTAAACACTGGATTTGCTGGACAAAGTTATCATTCGCATCTTACTCTGCTAATACTGTCAATACACACAAGGTTTACACCATCGGTAAAGTGTAAAGTTCAACAGTTGAGAGAAAATCGAATCCGTGTCAATATATTAAAGTACACATGAAATCAAAATTGACCTTATTTTGTTAGCTCAAATTGCTAGTTTTGTGGTGAACAATTCAAACTTTAAATGCGCGCAAGAGCCTTAGGCCTTGTCCCAAATGGCGCACTTCATGTGGACTTTCGGTCTCGTGGACTTAAATTTTTTTGACCTAGGTGTACATTTTACCAGTTGTTACCTACAGTTTATACAAACATTATGGTCATCGACCAGTGGTTGATATCTCAAACATAATAATAGTGCGTTGAATAATACGATCGCATTATGATTAATTAAATAAATAGAACCTAATGTCAGGGCTTTACTGAGTCATATGTAAACCTAGTATTTATATTTAAACCTGCAAATTCATCTGAAATTCACGCACATGTTTATTATGTGTTAAAATTGTAATCTTAGTTCAAATGTAACATTATGTATTATTACAACTGTACACATTATTTAAATAAGCATGTATATATTGTCTAATACCTAGGTGGCATAAGCAAAAGCAGGCTGTGTAGTTGACATGGAGGTAATATTTTGCAAAAGAAAAGAAACCTGTTCTCGATGCTAAATATTATCCCCCGAACCTGCAGCTCCTGTCAAAAAACAACCAGACCGTTATTTCCGGCGTGACGATCGAGTCTGTCCCAAAAATACCTCTCAATGCACCCTCGTGGACTCGCACCAAGGGCCCTATAGGTCTGCACTACATGACGTCACCAAAGTGTGGACTCCGAGGAAGTCCACAAGTCCGGAGTGTGCCATTTGGGACAGGGCCTTAAAGGGACAGACAACAAATACTGTGACTTGTCCTTAAAGGGATAGTTCAACCAAAAATGAAAATTCTGTCACTCTAAAGTTGATCCAAACCTGTATTAATTTGTCTTGTGCTGAACACAAAAGAACATATTTTGAAGAAAGTGGGTAACCAAACATTTGCTAGTACCCACTGACATCCATAGTATTTTCTTTCCTACTATGGAACTCACTGGGGACCAGCTGTTTGGTTACCCACATTCTTCAAAAAAAAAGTTGTATGTTCAACAGAAGAAATGTATTCGGGATTTAAACAACTTCTACGGTGAGTTAATAATGACAGAATTTCCTTTTTTTTTTTCAAAATTCTTTAATACAGTAGCTTTAACAAGAAACTCATAAGAATTGTGATATATAAATTGCAATTTGATTTTTTTTCTCAGATGTGCTCATTTATATCTCTCA
The DNA here is from genome assembly GCF_018812025.1 of Megalobrama amblycephala. Taxonomy (NCBI): domain Eukaryota; kingdom Metazoa; phylum Chordata; class Actinopteri; order Cypriniformes; family Xenocyprididae; genus Megalobrama; species Megalobrama amblycephala. The sequence goes on from NC_063046.1 coordinate 25,533,816, forward strand.
ATTCTGACTTTTTTTTCTCGGAATTGCAAGCTTATATATGATGTTATTAACAAAGTTCGGGAGGAGCAAGTTCAGATAATTAACCTAATTAGCACAGGTGGAGAGCATTCAGTTAATCAACTCAACCAATGTCAAGAGGTATAAATTCAGCAGTCTTACCTCTGTTTATCTGAGAGTTTATCAGCATCCCTCCTCCACCCCATCTCCTCACTTCTATTTCTATCTACTTTTACCACACCAGGGGGAGTACTCTGGGTTTGGGCCTCTCCCCGGACAGCATGCCAAATACACATAACTTTACTTTAATTATATGGATATGTGAACTTGTGAACTATAATATATTGTATATATTCTGACTGTAAGCCACAATTACGATCCATAAAATCCTTTTTCACTCAATTGCAAAATGTATTTTTATAATATTCTCTCTATATTATGTTTTTACTCAAGTAATGAATCATAAAAAATGAAAACCAAAATTAATATGGAATAATTGTTAACATTAGGGATAAGAAAGCTGCAAACAGTTTTAATATATTTCCAGAATTAATGTACAAATGATTATGTTCCTCTTCCGGGTTAAAATGGATGCAAATGCAATAGGATGATTAAAATGTTAAGTACTGTAAGAGGTCTTTCATGATGCTCCATATGTTTTGTGAATTTGATAGGTGCTTGCTATAAAATAAATGGTGCTTTAAAAAGTCCTTGAATCTGGTGTTTGTGAAAGAGTGGGAACCTGTATATATATATATATATATATATATATATATATATATATATATATATATATATATATATATATATATATATATATATATATATATATATATATATATATCACACTGTATTACACTCTTTGAAAGAAGTCTCTTATGCTTATGCATTTATTTGATCAAAAAAATAAATAAATAAAAATAAAAATATTAAGTTCTATTACAATTAAAAATTATTTATTTATATTTAAATATATTTTAAATTGTAATTTATTTTTGTAATGGCAATGTCACATTTGGTTTTGGTTAAAGTTTATGTTTTCATGTCCTGTTTTGAAGTTTTCAAAGTCATGGTTCCTGTTTGTCATGCGATTCCTTTATCCCATCATTTGATCTTGCCATGTGCTTCCCTTGTCTATAGATGTGTTCGACATCAGGGCTGCGTTCAGCCCCGACAAAACGTTGCAAAACATTTTTTTAAACAGAAATGGTGATGCGTTGAACACCCTGTTCTGATGACACGAGTTGCAACTATGGCAGCTGAGAAGGCCATTCTTTGTGTTCTTTTTGAAGAATTTTCAGAGCCTGATGAAATCAGTTTACATGTTTAACACCGCAAAATACGCTCAATGTTACAGTCACTGCCCTTGCATACCGAGCTGCGTTTGTAAACGACTTTACTTGGACACATTGTGCGACATTTTTGACACACCCACCAAACAAGAGAAAACGTATCACAAACCCGTTGCACACCGTTTCCAGGAAACATGTCGTTCAACCCGGAAACCGTAGCAAAACGTTGCACACCGGTTTGAGCTTGAATGTGCCCCAGGTGTTTTTTGACATCAGCTGCAGCTAGATGCAGTTGTTTGGTGAGAGTTGGATAAAATTTCTAACCAGCGTGCCGCTGATTGTTCTGCGGAGTGCTGCATGAAGTCGAACAAGCCTAATGGGTCATGTTCTTATTGGTTGCTCTATTCATGTGTCCCATGTTCTCATTGGTTCATTGCTTAATTTGTTCACAGGTGTTCCTTTTTCGTCATTAATCATCGTGTGTATATATAGCCCTCATGTTTCCATTGTCTCTCGTTTAGCTTTGTTCCCTGTACCGCTGTTGGTGAGTTTATGGTCATGTTTAAGTTCTTGTTTAGGTCATGTTTCAAGTGTAGACAAGCCAAGTCTTTGTTTGTGTATCTGTTCACTTTTGGGTTTAATAAAACTGCATTTGAGTTCAGTTTGCTCACCTTCAGTGGACTGCCTTGTTACAGGCAAAGCTCTGTTTGAGGTTTTTATCACGCGTCCTTCGGAAATATGCTTATTTGGTGCTCAAGAAATATTTGTTATTATGAAAGCTGAAAACAGTCGTGCAGCTTAACATTTGTGGTGGAAACCGTGAATGAAAATGAAACATTATAAATGCCTTTCTGATAGGGGTGTGACGAGACGGGTATCTCACGAGACAAGACGAGACTCGAGATTGAGTTCACGAGACAAGATGGTGAAATACATGACTAGAAAAAATATGCTGCAGGTGTATTTGAAACGTTTTAACTAATCATCTTATGTCATTTCAATTCTACGTTCTGAGTATGAATTATCATATGCAGTAAAAGACAACAACACTCAAGCACTGTAAAAGTTTTTTTTGCCACTAACTCAACTGACTGACTTCTCTTCTGTATGATTTCAGTCTCTTCAGACCTTGCTGTACATGATTTATGAGCTTCTACAACTTTTGACCTCCTAACTGAACTCCTTTTCACAAACTGATCACAGAAATAAAACAGTATAAATGAAAATGTTAACACTTTACAATAAGGTTTCATTTATTAACATTAATGTATTAACCAACATCAACTAACGGGCAATATATTTGCTACAGTATTTATTAATCTTTGTTTATGTTAATAAAAATAGTCATTCATTGTTAGTTCATGATAGTTCACAGTGCATTAACTAATGTTAACAAATGAAACCTTATTGTTTGTGCTTAATAAGATTAAGAGAAAACTGTTATTCATTTTTATGGTAACACTTTACAATAAGTGCAACCATAATCGCACTCTCAATATTCAAAGTGCAAATAAGACCAAATTTTTCTTTGATACAGAGCTAAGAGATGGTTACAACTACACTGCCCAGCCTAAAATAGCTTTCATATTGAGAGATATCTGTATTCATCAGGGAGCCGCTTTCAAAATGAGGAGTATTGAGATCGCGTTTGAATGCGCGCTCGCGTTTACTTTCACGATCGCGCGTACTCTGTAAATATGGAGCATCGGAGACCATTATCCAATTGAATGAAATGTTTTTTATTTAAATACAAAGCAAAACGACAGTGGAGGCGTAATGTAAACGTAGCAGTGGCATATTCTTTCCTAATCATCCTTACACTCTGTCATGGCAATATCACGAGACTACTTTTCGCCTCGACGAGAAATCTGTCGTCACAGTTTAGTCTCGCGAGATCTCGTGACACGAGACACGTTTGTAAATAACGGTATAAAAAAAAATAAAAAAAATTGAATGGTAGTGTATGATAGTAATTTCATCTGCATATAGCTCCTTTCTAATTGTTAAACTGATGGTGTTACAACCCTGCCTGCACCTCCCCAGAGTATTTTTTCTAATGTTCAGCCTGAAAAAATCACTTATAGTTATCCACAATAAGCAGGGGAAGAAATTAGCATTTTAACATTGAAAAAATAACATCACCTTTAACATTTAAACATTTATGGAGAGGAATGTGTATATAGAACTGAAACAAACTGTTTCTGCAATGCATTTATTTTAAAACCACCAGCATTATGAAGTCAGGAAAAGTTCAGGCAGCACCTTCTGCCACTACCTCTGTTTGTCTACCTCCCTTGTGTTTAATATCACTCCATCACTGTGGGCATATATCACCAGTCCAGTCAGGCCATGAAGCTGTGATAAGCAGTTCCTCTCAGGGCATGAATTTCTGGAGCAGGATTTCAAGTAGCTATCCATTTTATCATAGCACTGAATCCGATATTATTATAGCACCAAAAGCTGTGTTTTCAGCCTGGTCTCATTGTTAATACATAGGTATTAATACGTAACTTTCAAAGACACAAAACTTACATTTTTGTACGTTTAGAAAGGTGCTAAAACGTACAATATTGACATAATTCTAGCACTAAAATGTAAAAATACTTACGTTTTACAGTAAAATATTTACGAATCTTTCATGTCATAAAGATATATGTATAATTTCAAATTTATAGTTTTGTAGATAAATGAAAAATCCCTAAACCCCATCCTGAACCTAAACATGCCAATTTTAAGCAGAATATTAAAAGAATAAAACATAATGGACAGAAATATGTAGGAAAATGACAATTTTAGTAAAAAAATATAACATTAAAACGATATTTCTACCCATAACCATTTCTTAAAACTATACTGTTATAAATTAAAAAAAAAAAAAATGGTAATAAAAATAAATAAATAACAGACAAACAAGTGTAATGTCAAAAGTGGTACCAAAAGTAGTTCAAATGATGAGGAGTTGCAGTCGCAGTCTTCTCTGGCGGTATAATAGTTTTTTATAGGGTACAGAGCAGAATTTAACATATTAATCCATGAAAATATGAATATAGTTTCTCTCCATGAAGGCGCGACACTCATTTCAAATGTCAATCCACTGAAACACGGCATGTCGCAATCTGTGACGAAGCAGGTAAGAACCAATGAGCGTTCGATATCAGTGCCGTAAACCGACGTCGTAAAGCTTCTCGAGGGTGGCGCTACTTTCACATTTGAATCATAACGAGTGCGGGATTTCATTGTGACGTTCGCTGCTGCTAAGTATGAAGATTGATGGATAAAGGGCTGAATTCGGATCTGTTCCTTACAAACATATTGATTCTAAAGATACAGAGTACAGCGTACAAATACAATGGATGTGATTTGTGAATTAATGTTGTCCTCTGGTGTATCATATGGTTGTATTGTCAGTCGCTGCATAGGAGAAAACGCCTTCTGTGTCTCACAATAAACAAACGAAATATTACAAAATGGTTAAACAATTACAGAAATTGCATTCATAAGGTTTCAAATTGTAATCTTGTTTAACATTATGTAATCCTCCGAAACAAGTTTGCAGCACAAGTCACGAACAGAAATGTTTTTTTCATAGGTGAGTAAACTGCATTCAGTAAATTTGACTAAAAACATGTATTGATGTGACAATTGAATATAATGAATTTAAAACTAATATACATTCACACTTTACATTACATGATTTACATTTTATTGCTGTTAATATGTAAGTATTTTTACATTTTAGTGCTATAAATACATCAGTGTTGAATTTTTTCGGTGCGTTCCAAACGGGATATATCGCCCTCCAAACGGGATATATCGCCCCCCAAAGGGCACTTCGGAGTGAAAATAATCATGGCCGCCATATTGAAGGGTCGTTCCAAACCAAAGTGCTCAAAACTGGCCACTTCAAAGGGCCCTTCAGAATGAAGGATTTCGAAGGGTACAACTGATGGACACTTCGGGCCCCCATGATCCTTTGCACAGGAAAGTTGTTTGACATCACAGAATGAGTACCGGAGGCTCGGAGTTCGATTTTACCTATAAATGTATGTATCATATTTTTCTAAACTACTGTAATATTTATATGAGTTAGATTTGGCACATTATTATGGTCAAAACGACATTGTACTTCAACAAAAATACTTTACAGCTCCCTTTATCAGTCCATTCAAATGTTTCAAATACATAGACACAATATACAATATGGTGCGATAAACCAAAAATAAATAAACTAACGTTAAACAAAGTGCGCAGCTTGCACAATCTACTCCTCTTTGATTGTCTCGTTAAGATGTCACAGAAGTGCGTTCCAAAAAGATTTTTTGACCCCTACACCCTTCATCCCTTAGAAGCTTTCACTCCGGAGGGTAAACCCTTTGAAGGGATAAATTGCAAGTTTATATCTCACAATTCTAAGAAAAGTAGTTTCAGTAGCAAGATATAAACTGTCAAATGCCAGAAAAAAAGTAATAATTGTGAGGAAAAAAGGTCAGAATGGAGTGATGTAAACTCGCAATTCTGACTTTTTTTCCTCGCAATTGCAAGCTTATATCACAATTATGTAAACTCGCAATTATAAGAATTTTTTAGAATTGTGAGATAAAAGTTGCAATTAGGCTAACTTTTTATTATTTATTATTCAGTGGCGGAAACAAGATTCCATAGTTTAATGCTATTACTTAACTACTGATGCACATTTCTATTTTTTTGGCAGTAAGTTTTGGAAGATCATTATCTTTGCAAGGTGGACTTTTCAGGATAAGAGATGGACTAAAAATAAACTCCAACACCTTACAGCTAGATTTTTTTTAGGATTCTTCACCTAACCTAAGTCTCTGAGATCCTGACACCTCGCACTTCTGGAGAATCTAAGTAGGCTGAAGTTCTGGAAAATGGTGGCGCTGAAGACTAAAGGGTTTCTGATGGTTTCACACTTAATTCTTCACCTTAATTCTTAACTATTTTGCAGTTAATGGGTCTTTTCTTCTCCACCTGTTTTTGTCTGACCCTGCTGACCCAATGATCATTTTGCTGTCCAATGGTCATGCCTTAACTGCAATTTCTAGTATTGCATTAGTATTGCATCTTTCTCGTGGGAATTTAATAATTTTTGACTTTTCAGTTTGAGATAAATCTCTTTTTGGCTCATTTTATCTGTAAAAGAAAACAAGCCTTCATAAACTAACTTCATGGCTAAATACAAAATTAATAGTAGTTATTAAGATTGATTGGTTTGGAAATAGTAAAATGTGTTTGGGAAAAATATGATCAGAAAATCATCTTGCATAATAAAGCAAAAAATTATGCATTTAAGCAGTTAATAACATACTATAACAATATAATAACAACTGCTGCAAGTGGCAACACGAGACTAAACATCATTGAAAAAAATGCTACTCTCACGTGTCAAAACTTTCTGCAACTAATGGTGATTGTTTTAGGATAGTGATAAACTCTTTGTTCTCGACTAAAGAAAAACCCGAGAAGTTTTAAAAAAATAATTTTATAGGACAACTACAAGATTTTCCAGGACATTTTACATTTTCTGTAATTTTCCATGTGTTTTCCAGGACTGGAAAATGTGTCATCAATTTTCCAGGTTTTCAAGGTTTTCAAGGATGAGTGGGAACCCTGCTCTTGTATACTGCTGTATGAGATGAGGGTCATAATTTGAAACAATAAACATTAGTCAGAAGAAATATTCCAGTCAATTTTTGTCTATGACAGAGTCATGGGATTCTCATGAGCTCCAGTCAGGTGGTGTTTTATGGGTTGTGGGAACCCTTAGGGAATACTTAATAAACAGCCATAAAAATGACCAATAAACATGCTTGACTAGTCTCCCAATGGGCCAGTGTCATTCCTGTCATAAGGGGGCCAATACTTGAGGGGATGATGTTGTAAAGCTTTTCTGATTGCAAAACAAGAGGAGAAAATAAAAAATCTGAAATAATGCTTTATGGCCGTGCTTTCATTTTATGACGGATGGTTGGAGACATTATGCACTCAGCTGTAGGATAATATAAATTGTGTTCGTGTTACACAGACTGCTGTGTTTAGTAAGCCTCCCCTGAAATCATTTGCAAGTCAGTAATGTTTGGACACCATGCTCTCTTTCTTAATTTGTTGTTGTGTCCAGTGTTTGTGGTTCTGCTTTAGCTGCCAGAATTCATTATCTGCCTTTCTAAAAATATTACAGATCTGACCGGAGAACGGTGTCAGAAGGGCAGAGAATGCCCAAGAAAAAATAAATAAATAAATAAATAATCTGGCACAGTAACTACTGCCCAGGCAAAATTAATAACCTCATTCCCATATTATTCCTATGTTTTAGTCAACTGAAAAGGAGCAAGGGTTTGATAAAGAACTCTCTGTCTACAGACTCACTGCTTGCATTGATGTGAAGCAAACTGTCAGGTTTGTTTGAAGCCTTTGAAACTTGTCACTGTATTCAAATATGCAGGCTCACTGGAAAATTAAGTGTCTCTTCCTTTAATTTTTGCAAAACTCCAAAAACATACCTATACAAATCACTGCAGTTGTTTTACTACACTAGTGGCAATACAACAACTTTTATTCATTTGTTTACAGAGGCAGATTATCAATTAATACAGACTTATTTTCACATGGTTCTATGCTGTGACCTCAAAACACAGCATTGCGATATGGTGACGCAAGCTAGATTTGCGTCAGCAAATGCGTTTTTATCTTATGCTTGCTTTTGTTACCTATTGGTTAGGTTTAGAGTAGGTTTAGTGTAGGTGGTACATTATTTTCAAACATGATAGAGCATTAACCTTTCATTTCTGAACCAACATAATAAAACAGATTCACGTTCATCTGTTGCGGATAAAACTGAAAGGGCTTTTACTGCCACTCACTGGATATTTCTCTTGCAAAGTGTCAGAAAACATGCAAGCAGCAATATAATAACATTGTATAATGTTTCTTTACGTGTATGTATTGAGTTAAGAAATGCAAGTTATGCTGACCTGGATCTCAAGAGGGATTTTAAAAAGGTAGGAGGTCATAATGAGGCATAAGTTGTGGTTGTTAAATATGTTATGCTCAATCAGAGAATACGGCCTCGAGAGCATATCCCCCCAGGCACTTTCCCCACTTCTGACAGATCGCCACAGCCTCAGATACTCTTCTCATTTACAATTAAAGATTAATGGGAGAAAGGGATTTCAGATCAGAGAGATTAATAGTATCCTTTTTCTTTTCTTTTTTTTTTTCAACTCTCTCCCATCATTTCGCACCACAACATAAAGCTAGTCAACATGAACACTGAGAAATTAATAGACCATTTAGTTAGATTCCTGCGGGATCCTGTTACAGTATTCGGTGTAGTTGAAAGGGGACAAGGTTAGGCTGAGTTGGGCTATTTTATCATTCACACCTTTTTTTCTTCTTCCATTTGTCTGCTTTACTCTATTCTTTTCACTTCTTTTTAACTTTGTAGCCTGGCAAAAGTCTCTCGTCGAGTAAACGGGTCAGTTCCTTGTACTAATGATAAAATTATATGGCCACTAAAGCTTGAAACATTGTGTACAGTCTTGTATAAATTAATCATTATATACACTATAGATCCTTCAGAAATCATTCTAATATACAGATATGGTGCTCAAGAAACATTTATTATCGAAGTTGAAAACTGTTGTGCTGCTTTTTTTGGGGGATGATGGTACTTTTTCAGGATTCTTTGATAAATAGAAAGTTTAAAATAACAGAATTTATTTACAAGGGAAAGCTTTTGTAACCGTATAGGTCTTTAGGCTTATTTTATTGTGTATGATACAAACACCTGAGAACAGCTCATGGCCTTGATTTAATAGTTTCACAAATTAAATCATTCTAATATAATTCACTTCATGACCTCACCAGTTTACAGCAGCTTCATTAACCAAGTCTTGAAATGTAATTTATATTTTCAGGCCACTTTCTAATAATGTAAAGTGCAAGGCAATAGTAAGAGGTTTCAGTTCACCATCTCCTGCAGTGTTTTTTTTTTTTTTTTTTTCTAACCATCAGCCACTGTAATAATTAGTTGAAAAGGAAAGAATATTTTGAATAGTGTTCTGCAAAAGTCTTGAATTCTGCAGTAACATTTTAAGGATTTTAAACCTTTCTTTCTGTTTTTGATACCTTATGATATCAAGGACTTGCTCTGTGACACAAGTTGTTGTTTGAGTAAGGAGTTGTACTGTAGGTTGCATAGACTTTATATTGCTTATTGTGTAGGTATTATTATATGTGTATTCAACTGTAAAAACTAGGTTGGCACACATACGTTTAAAAAAAAAAAAAAAAAAAAAATCCTCAATGGTGATGGTATAATCCAGCCTGATCTTTTTGCATGTAACTTTTACACTGACATTTTGATAAATGCTGAGACGTAAAATTTGAATATATTGAAAAACTATGTAAAAATATGTATGCACTCCTTCAGAAAAGTACAAATTTTAATGAATCCAAGCTCAGAGCATCAAAATGGAAATGGAGCAATTCTAAAGATGCTGTTGATTTGAGTATGTATCAGTCTCTGCCAACTTTGCCTGCCAACACTGCACCATGACAAGATCAATGTGACTTTGAACTCCCGCTACCTGTTCAAGACATCCACTTCTCTCTTCTGCCCTCCCTCACTACCACCACCTTACTGACTGTTGAGAACTATCAAACAGCAGCCACTTTTCACACATTCAAAAATGTCTCCAAACTCCTTTTCTTCAACTCCAAATCCACTTCTAAAAGGCGACTGTCCTCTTTGCAATCGCACAAAGCATCAACACATCACTTGTCACTGGCATCTTTCCCAGCACATTGAAGCAGGCTTGGCTAACCTTAACTGCTCAAAAGCAGTCTTAACTCTCCACTAGTAAAACATTATAGACCAGCTCCTCTCGTTCTTGTCCAAAAAACAAACAAACAAACAAACAAACAAACAAACAAACACTTTGAACAATATTTAGTCAGGTCTCTCCTTTTCTTTCTTAGAACAACCTGCTGGATGACAAAATTGCCCATTTCGTAGTAGAGGTGTTGAAATTAATTGTTTCTATGATGCATTTTTTATATTTTCATTTTTGAAAAAATTGTATGTACATTTATAACACTATACTTACGTTGGGTCAACACAACCAACTTAGTTTTTATTAACATTAAAGGTTTATTTTTACTCTATGCAAAATCCTTGAGTTTAAGGAATAATCTATGTAAAATAGTTATGTCCAACTTACTCAATTCAATCATGGACAGTGGTTCCACATGATTGTGACAAGTAAAATCCAATAGAATCAATCATGTTAAATGAACTAGAATCAATTGTGTTAATTTAAAATAAAATAAATAAAAAGCAATAAATAAATAAATACAAATTAATTTGTTTTCATATACATTGATTTTTACAATTAATTCTTCTTGTTTAATTTTGTGATTTACATAACTTTTGCGATGTTCTGTGTTAGAAATCTAGATGTGATACTGGATTCATCCTAAATTGCCTTAACCAAAAACATTGTAAAGCCCAAGTTGATCATAAGTTCAATGGTGGCAATGGTTTTTCAATCAACATAGGCTTACAACGCTTTTGGGAAATGCAACCCAGAGAACTAACAGAGTGATTACTTTCTTATTAAAGTAATTTGAAAGTTTGTTAGCAGGTCCTCAACCCAAGCACAAGTGCAACAATTCACCACAATGGTAACCCTAAAACTATTAATTAACAGAAACTTTTAAATACCAACATAATAGAACAGTAAACATTAAAAAGTCTTTCAATTTTCTCATCTTCCTAAAAACTGCTTAAAATAACACTTTATTTCAACATTTACACTCCTAGTTCAGCCCCTTTGCAAAGCATGATGGGAAGTGAAAATCCTGTTCGATTGAGTCCTGGTTGGGTTTGCTTGATTGAAACATGTTATTTCAATATGAAAATATCAAGTTAAGTCAAAGAGTAATCGTTTCAACTCAATTTAACATGAATCAATCACATTTAAACCAGAAACCTGCTACAATGGTGTTGAGTCAAAATAAATTGTTTAAATAAAGTGAACAGCATCAAAAAATCATTTTTTTTTTTTTTTTTTTGAGTGTAGAGCAGCTATGGGAGTGATGGTAAAAATGACATATTTCTCTCTTCTGATTGTCGTTATTAATTGCTCTCTATCTGAAAGTTGTGAATACACTATTGTATTGAAAACATTACTGTAAATGTAAAAAAGGGTATATCAATTGTAGCCGTTATAGTCTACTGATGTTTCTCTGATGTCATTCGTCAATCGTCACATATGCGCTTGTCTTGCTAGCACAAAATGGAAAAGAAAAAAAAAGAAAAAAAGTGTAGCGTAAAATGGCAGAGGGAGGCGAAACACAAAAGCAAGAAATGCACCCACTATTTTAACATTTACAGTAGGGCTCCATGATTTATTGCACGATACGAAAAATAACAATGAACTTAAACACTATTATCGCGTAAACGCGATTCTTACTGCGATTATGAAATCACAAAGGCTGTGATTATTTTTTGTATGCGCAGCTTGTCAATTAACTATGGCTCCAAATGCTAATCCATCTGAAAGCACAGCGAGTTTGAGTCACTTATAATGTACATTTGAAAAAGCAACACGCGTCTTTCCAGACATGAGAAGCATTTATTAACATCATGTCCAACAAAAGACAACATTTAATAACACTCCAAACTCACTTCATAAGGATGGCTGAGCATCCTTCTATGAGATGATGTGGCTTCTTACACAGAATAAGGCAGTCGTGTGTTTATTAGTCATTTAATCAATCAAAGCTTTTCAATCTTCTGTTTATTCAGCTACAGTGATATGGCGCATGTTATCTACTTCTGCGGCAGGGCATATTTAGAGTTTCTGCACGAGAACGCTCTCTGGCTTTCAGATGGAGAAGCATTTACTACTGATCACAGAGCCGTACAGCTCTGACAAGCTGCGCATAAAATAATAGCAGCCTTTCCCAAATCGCGTGCAGTTTAATTGTGATAAATCGTGCAGCCCTAATTTACAGCATGTGTGTGTGTATGCGTATGTGTGAGCGTTATTGTAACTTAAGTACACTACTTGACAGTTTCATGCACTTTTATTATTTACTAATGTTTATTAGTTCTAAGCTCCTGTCATCTGCTGTGTTCAGACTTATGTTTTGTTTGACTTCATTCAGGAAGATGAAGAATAAAATAAAAAGGGAGTTCATATATCTGACTGCTTGCATTCATTGATGAAAATGTAGCCATGTGCAGTAATATTGCAATGCACCATGATATCGAAACGAATTGTTGACATAATAATAATCGTAATCAAATTGAATTGTGAGACCAGTGATGATTCACACCCCTATTTCATAGAAACCATCTCTTGGTTGCTGAAACCCTATGAGTGGTGAGAACTGCTCCCAAATCATCTGTCCACATTCAGCTGGACCTGTGTGCCACCTAAGCAGTACACATCAATATGACTCCATCTATTGTCTCTGCATTGGACATCACAGGAACTGCACTTGCTGGTTGGAGACCTATACCTCAGAGTTAGATCCTTCCAAGATAACTTGACCCAAGGGCTTTTGTTTCAGAGCCCGGTGCGTTTTCTTCCTTAGTTCGGTTCATTTAGGCATATATAAACACAGCAATTGTGCTCAGTTCTGCACCAAAACAATCGCTCTGAGATCGCCCGAACGAGGTGGCCTCGGCCCGATTGAAAATGAACTCATGGGTGGTTCGGTTGAGGTGAGAAAGCAATCCGACCCAATGGACTAACCATCCAAACTGTATTCATAACGGTAAATGTGTTATGTAGCAGTGTCTGATTCTATGAGTGAGTACATCAGTTATCACAGTTGATAACCAAAGAAGAGTGCCACTTCATCTGTTATGTAATTGCTCTTCTCTGTGCATTGCAAGAATGCTGTCCTGATGAAACCTTCATTCCCGCTCTAACTGCTTATATATATAATTAAATATGTAAAATGTATCAGTTAGAGTGGAAATGATGGCTACATTCATATAAGTGTTTGCATGTGTCTCTGCAGTTACAGATAAAGCCACAATAAGCTCACAGAGCAAACTTGTCAATCCATCTTGATGGATGACGCAGAGGAAACTCTGACCAATAAGAGGACAGATTTACTCACTTATGATTTGCATAAACACATTTTGGTATGCTTTTAAATGTTGCCTTGTGAAAGAGAACCAAACCAAGAAGAAAATGCAACATTGTAACAAATAATGTCTCTGTTTCGAAACAAAGCAAATGATCTACAGGTATGAAAACGCCATTAAATCACATCTTCTAACCACTTTAGCATTCTGCCTCCTTCTCTCAATGCATCCAACCATTTAGACACACTGATTTTCCCTGCCACCTCTAGGCTGATGACAAGTAGACATACCTGTCATTTCAGTCTGATAACCACATTATACAAACTTAAGAGAGGCAGAGTCACAGCTCTCTTTGTCTTGCTCCAATGGATTCCAATAACTGCCTGCATCAGTTTCAAAGCATTGGTGCTTGTGTACGGCCACAGAAAGTGTACACTACACTTACTCAAGCTGATGGGAAGGAGAGTTTTCCTCCAATTCCCTTTCCCCTTCATTTTCTTTCAGTGGTAGAACTTTCCCTTAAAAGTCCTTCATAATTTTCAAGAAACAGTTCTGCATGTGCTTGATCTGGAATCACTCTTTTTATTTTAAACACTTTAGTGATGCTTTGTCACACAGTACATTCTTTTTTATTTATTTATTTTTTATTCTAGTTCTTCTAAGTTAGTCTCTTCAGGGTGAAATGCTTGTGTTGTGTCAGTTGCTTTGGATAAAGGCATCTGCTAAAAGAATAAATCTAAAGGCTTATAAGGGTTGGATAGGGCTAAAGGCTTATAAGTGTTGACAAAAATACAGTGACTCTTTTCACAATTTAGTATTTGCAACTTGATTAACAATGATGCAGTATAATGATGCAATGATGCAATATAATGCAGAAAATCTCCACCTTGAACCTCAGGAAATGAGTTATATGCACTAAAGAGATGTGTTGAAGTGTTGAAGAGACTAAAGAAACTGATATGTTGGCATTTAAAACCCCACGATGAGATACATTCTGTTTTGTCGTTGTTGTTGTTTTGTTTGTTTTGTTTTGTTTTCATTTATAACTAGCAGAAAAAAAGATATGTCAAAAAAAAAAAAAATAAATAAATAAAATTTTGTCATTAATAACTCACCCTCGTGTCGTTCTACACCCATAAGACCTTCGCTCATCTTCGGAACAAAAATTAAGATTCTGCGTCAAAACGCCGGCTCAGTTTTGGCCGACACATTCGCGTGATAATGAGTATGTAATAACCAATAATGAGGCGGCATTCTGATGTAAAGTGCTGGAACTGCTGAACGAACACAGTGTAGGAGAATGACAGGGGAGAGAACATATTGTTAAATAAAGTCATTATTTTTGTTTTGTTTTTGCACACAAAAAGTATTCTTGTCACTATAGAATTAAGGTTGAACCACTGCAGTCACGTCGACTGTTTTAATAATGTCTTTAGTACCTTTCTGGACCTTGAAAGTGTTGATTGTATTGCTGTCTATGGACGAGTCGGATACCTCTTGGATTTCATCAAAAATCTTAACTTGTGTTCCGAAGATGAACGAAGGTCTTACGGGTGTGAGTAATTAATGACAGAATTTTCATATTTGGGTGAACTATCCCTTTAAGTCTTTTTCAAGGACCTAAATGGAGGTATGAAGGGGGAAACTAGAAGGAATAACAGTGATGGGCATGCTATATAACTAATAACTTGGCTAATCTGACTAGTAGTGTTTCTCATGCCCTCTGACATAAATCAAGCTTTCCCTTATTTTAGCATCAGCCTCTCATCTTGTTTTGTGGCCTTTTACACAAATTGTTGCACTGTGTTTGAATGTCAAGGGTTGTTGCAGGCATTTTGAATCTGGACTGATGGATATTGGCAAACAGCTTGCTTTTGTGGGTAAGGATAACCTTCCATTTGATCAATCTTGCACCTGTCACAAAGACTATTCCCCCCAATAAATCAATAACTCACATTTGTTTGTCCTATGCTTTATATTCCTCTCTCACCCTTTTTCTGCTTATCTGTCTTTCTCTCTCCCTTATTCTCTTGCTCCCTCACTTTGTCTAGTGACAATTCACAGCATATACACTTACCATTTTATTATGTAATTGAGGCTGTCTCTGAAGCTGAGAGAAACAAGTCCATTTTGATGGTTAGCACACGCTAATTATTACTTCTTCATTATCCTTTTAAAATAAAGGGGTGAATTAACACAATAACTGTTTTGACGCAGCCTAATAATCTAGACAGATTTTCTGATGACTTTCACAATCAGATTTAAAAACACCTGGCATATTATGATGTGTTGCTTTAGAGAATAAATAAATGAATTCAAAGGCATATAAACCAAATGCCACGTCCATTAGTAAGAGAAGCTCTTAATGTATTTGTTGCATTTTCTTAGTTTTCTTACTTGCGATACTAATTTCTTGCTTAAAACCTCATGACACACAACCAAAAAACCAAACCAAAGTCATTCTAAAACATCCCTTTCCAAATCCATGAATTCCTGCAGGATTTTTTGCCACATCTCTGCTCTATTCAGAGATGTGTAGTTATTGGAGGGGAAAGGTACAAGATATGCTGATTATAATTCTCACCTTTTTAAAGACAGTCTTATAGGCCAAGAAGACAGTTGTTATGCTAACATTAATGCTTCTTTGCCTGTGCTGAAATTGTGTTCAGAATGTATGTGATGCACATATAAACTGTTTTCGTCTGATTGCGTAATTTAGGGAAAAACATAAATGATGCTTTTAGAATCTGCAAATGAATTGAATTTATTCAGATGGAAGAAAATCTGTGTAAGAAATTGTATATCAAAAATAGAAATGTATCACACTTCTGAATGTTCATCCCACATAGTGTATAAAGGAAATTGGTTGTCTCTGCAGAGCGGCCTACGCTTTCCTTCAGAGAGAAGGTTTATGAAATCTCCCTATGGATGGTGGCGCTGAATATATCTGGAGTATCTAGATGCTGTGAACTATGTCTGACAATGTAGACCAATGGGAGTTTTAATCACCAAACAATTGCAATGAACTTCAAAGCTGAGCAGGACTCCTTGCTTGACAATACTATTGTTCCATTAAGATTATCTCAGCTCATAGAAAAGTTCTTTCCTTTTAATTTCATGTTCAAACTGAATAATTATGTTGTAATACTCACAGGAACAAGTCTGTAGATTGTGCAATTAAATTTCTAGAACAAAACGCTTTTGGTGCAGTGGTGCATTCCCAGAGGCGTTCCGAGATCCTTGGTTGCAATGTTAGAAGGGGCTGTTCTAACGTTTTTTGTATCAATCTTATTGGGTGTACAGACCATATAAACCACTTATTAATTAGAAGATAGGAATCCCACTGTGGACTTTTCTCAGTGAACATGTGAGGAGCCTCAATCCCCATCTGCATGGGAACATCCTGCTTAAAGCTTTGTGTAAGCACAGCAAGCGATCTCTGCACATGGCTGAATCCTCAGTGTGGGGGGTTCACAGGGTAATATTCTCAGGGTGACTGTCATAGAGGATTAGATGTTCAAAATGGTGGCGCTGCAGTGTTTCCGAGGTAGTCGTTTGTTCTCTGTAAATCTGCAGTCCTACAGAGCGTCTCAAAGTTTTTTTGTTTTTTTTCTTCCTTAGATGGAATGCTTATAAATGCCTGCGCTGTCCAGCAGAGTTGATATAAATATGTTAATATTCAGCACAGAGAAAGATTGATAGATCCACTTCAGTCTCCATTTCAAAACAACAACTCATAGTCTGTGTCTGTCAAAAATAAAACTTCTTCCAAAAAAACAAAAAAAACAAAAACAAAGAGACACGAGCAGGAGGCGACAACACTGTTTACACTGTCAGATGAATAACTGTCTTTGAGCGTGTAAGCTTGACGTGTTTGTGGCTTCAGCCAAACAATGACATTTGATAAAAAATGTGCTTGTGCTAAAATAAACTAAGTGCCAAGGCTTTTACACTTGCAATAGTAATTATTATCCAGGTCTCTCTATATTTAGGTATTATGAAATACTGTCAATCCACTGTATATACGTAAAAATGCTAACACTTTAAGGTTCATTTTAACATTAGTTAATGCATTAAGTATTATGAACAATAATGAGTAATATTTTAATTTTGTTTGTCTGTACATCTGGTAAAAGTTTATTGTTAAAGTCATGTTCACTGAAGTCAATTAATACATTCTTATCATATTATATATATATATATATATATATATATATATATATATATATATGTAATTATTAAAATCTACACTGTAAAACCTGATAAGTTCAGGATACTCAAAATTATTGTAGACACAGATTACTTAAAAAAAATAAAATAAAAATAAGTAAAGCAACTCAAATTTTTAAAGTAAACAACTCAAATATTATTTTAGTAGAACTTAAAGGCCCGGTTTCACAGACAGGGCTTAGCCTAAACCAGGATTAGGCCTTAGTTCAGTTAGGTCATTTTACTAGCTTTTATAAACGTACACTAGAAAAGTACATTACTGGTGTGCATCTTGAGACAAAACAATGGCACTGACATATTTTAAGATATGTCAGTACAAGTTACTTTCAGTTTGAACAGCTCAAACATGCATATTAGTCTAGGACTAACTTAAGCCTTGTCTGTGAAACCAGGGGGGAAATATATATATATATATATATATATATATATATATATATATATATATATATATATATATATATATATATATATATGTAACCCCTCTAACCAGGTCCTTCTCACCCCGCTCTGCGCGGGTCTCGGGCGTGGGAGTCGGACGCTCTAACAAGGAGGCTAAAGGCTGCAACCTCTAGCGTCAGTCGCTAGAGCATCTCTTGAGATCAGAGGAGTGAGGTTTACTCGCACAGCAACTACTAGCTGGCCTCCGTTACATATATATATATATATATATATATATATATATATATATATATATATATATATATATATATATATATATACAATTTAATTGAAACATTGAATAAACTAATACGTAATCTTTACGGTTAAGTGTTAGGTAGACACAGCACACCAGTATGTGCTAATGTAACCATCAAAGAGACTATCACTATTTACTTGTATTAACTGTTATTCAACATACAATATATATCCTTGAAGTTTCACAGCTTGTTCTCGACCTTACCTTCACCACGATGTTAACCCTACAAAACTTTAACATCATAGAAACACCTTTAAATACCAAATTGTTGAGCCATATACAAATAAAACTAAACTCCTCGTACAGAAAATGTAATTGTTTTAAGTTGCATCAATGATTTAACAGACTTTAATTGCAGTGTACTCAATCTTTATAAGTTAGTAGTACTGTTCGGGTTTACAGTGTATTAATGGACTTCAGTTATTTAAAACAATCTAATTTAATCTAAGGGGAAGTGCATATTTCATAAAGCTTGCCATTTTTAATGACACACACATCAATGAATGTCTGATCTAAAAATAATCTCTGCTAATGTCTATTGCTATAGACATTGCATAAAACTAAGTCATAATTTCATGTTTATTCCTTCGTTTTAACAAATGCCACTGTAGTTGTTTTGTTAGTTATGTCTTGCAATACTTGCCCAAATAAAAACAAACGCACACACACACACACACACACACACACACACACACACACACACACACACACACACACACACACACACACACTTTATTCTGAGTTGTGCATGCGGAGCGATCATAATGAGCCTCCTCTCATCTCATCCCAAATGGAGAAGGTGTCAGTCTTAATGAGCGCTATTAAAGGTAACTTGTGCCATTATCACGCCACCTCTGTTATTTATGGCAACCATCAGCGCCTACTTTTAGAAGCCCAGCTCAAATTGGATCATGTTAAACGGTTTTTCATGTCCAGTTGCTTCCTCTCGTGATGGGAGGTCTGCTACTGTATCCTGTTCTAATCAACTTGTACAACTTATTAAGACAGGTAGACGGAGCAGCTTTGCCCCGAGGAGCGCTTCATTCAGCCGCATGACAGTTTATGAATCTCGGTGCCAAAAAATGAGCACTTGGCTCATGGCTAAATGTGAGTGAGCCTTGTGGCCCAGCAGATGCTCATACTAATTCCGTTCACATCATACCTTCTTAGTGAAAAAAAGTTCACTGCCAAGATATTATCATGTGCAAAATGCACATTTGTACCTGGTATTCCCAGCAACCTTTTTGACATGGCTCAATTTGTGTGCTTTTAATTCTTGGAATTATCGGAGAACAATAATTACTGCAATTGGGGAATACGCTCAGCACATTTAAGTGGATGTAAATAAATAAATAAGTTAAGTGTAATTAATATGGGGGGCAATATAAAACCCATGATAATCAAATTTGGTGTGTTTTTCAATTTGCATGATTAAGATCTTAGTTGTGTTGTTCATTTAGAATCCAGGTTGTTCATTCTCAAAATGTCAACATATCAAAATTCTGAACACTGCACTTAATTATCTGCAGAGCTTTAAAATCATCAACATAAAAACCAATTAACTTTAATTTGCTACCAATTAAAATTTGACTTTTAGGAGTGTTAATATGCTAATCATGGCACTAAACCTATGCTTGAAACTGTTTACACATCGCAGGCCCCTGAGGCCATAAATGGAAGCATGTGTGTGTTTGTGTGTATCAGCTCAGAAAGATGGGAAACGATGGTGGGAAGTCTTGTCATAAATTTGTAAATCATTATTCATGCATTTTTTTTCACAATTCCTTTGCTCCATTAATGAGCGACCTTTGGAATTCTGGTGAGCAGCTGTTATGAGTGCACACTTGATGGCTGTATGACTAGATTTTCCAAAATAACATGGAGATGTGAACAGTCAACATTTTGTGGGACTTTTATAACAGTGAGTATGTAAATGATTACTGTGCTTGCAATGCATTGCAATGCACTTGCAATGCAATATTTATCTGATGTTGTGTTGAGCCCAAACTACTTAAAATATTGACTGAATTTAAACTCTTTTGTAGATAATGTCAGCTTAGAGTGCTATCTATTTTATTATTTATTTTTGTACACCTTATTTAAAAAAAAAAGAGAAAAAAAAGGAAGGATTATAGAGTATGCTTGAAAACTACCTGTTAACTTTCTTTAATTTCTTTAAGAATTCATAACTGTTTTAAGTCAAGTACATAAAAACGTATATTGGTATAATTTGAAACCAAAAAGTAACACTGATTGCCCTTGACTAATCACTAGTTGGTCATACTAATACTTAAAGGATTACTCCACTTTTAAATAAACTTTTGCTGATAATTTACTCACCCCTATGTCATCCAAGATGTCCATGTCTTTCTTTCTTCAGTCGAAAAGAAATTAAGGTTTTTGATGTAAACATTCTAGGATTTTTCTCCATATCATTCATGTCAATGGGCACCAAACGGTTGAAGGTCCAAATGGCAGTTTCAGTGCAGCTTCAAAGGGCTTTAAACGACACCAGACGATACCAGACGATGAATAAGGGTCTTATCTAGCGAAACGATTGGTCATTTAAAAAAATAATAAAAAAGTTTAAGTTTTATAAGCACAAATGCTGGCCTTGCTCTTTTCTCCGATGCGCGTTCGTGACGTCACGTAATACGCAATTACGTTGAAAAGGTCACGGTTGACGTAGGCGGAAGTATCGAGTCAGTGTTTACATTACAAATGTGCGGAAGGAGGATGTCTTTGTGTCAGTTTATTGTTTAACCCTTTGAGCGGTACGTTCCCACATATGGGATGTTTATTTCTGTGCCCCTGGGCGTACGGTTCCACATATGGGATTTAGAATGTTCAGCGACGTCACATAACTGCTAGATTCAAACTGTGCTTTCGCGCTCTGGCTGCGAGACGGACGCGCGCTCTCTTGTCATCACAGCTATGCAGTGTTTTCAGCCACATAATGTTTCTTTTAAGGTTTCAGACATTTAAATACGCATAAGCACCATTAAACAATACATTTGGAGTTTATAAAATACACACTGATGTCAGATGTCAGTGGAAGCATCAATAAACAGTGAATTCAAATATAATTTGCCAACATTTTTTCATATCAGACACACATAATGGGTCTAAGTAACTATAAAGTTTACTCTCTTATTCTTCCAGTTCACCAGCCACTTACTTGCATATATTTCAGGAGAAACTGATGTCACCTGCTGTAAATCAGACTGACAGAACTCTGTGAACTGCAGTGCAAACTAAGATGGCGGCGCCCATCTCGCATTATATATCAAGATAAAGATCATTTATAAAGGTTTTTAAACGACAAAACACACTCACTCACACATATTTGAGAATCGGAATATCATATAGTTGAAGACATGTAAGCAAGTTTGCGAATATTTTAAATAAAAAAGGAAAAACAAAATAATAGTGATCCATCTCTCATACAGTGTTATTGTGGCTACGTTCAGCGCTCATGACGCGCACGCGTCGCCATGGAAACAATAAGGGCAAACGTTCTAAAATAAGGGTCGCCTTAAAAAAAACTCATTCTGGCGGTCAGTTAGAATATTTTAAACTCACGCTTGAAAGGTGTGCGTATCCTGTTTTAATATTAGAAAGCCTAAAATAAATTTTTTGTCAGGACAGAAATTTGTGACTTTTCATAGATTTCCTATGCACAATCCTGAGCGAATGAAACTGTGGTTGCTACGCTTACGTCAACCGTGACCTTTTCAACGTTATTGCGTATTACGTGACGTCACGAACGCGCATCGGAGAAAAGAGCAAAGCCAGCATTTGTGCTTATAAAACTTGAACTTTTTGGGGTTTTTTTTAAATGACCGATCGTTTCGCTAGATAAGACCCTTATTCATCGTCTGGTGTCGTTTAAAGCCCTTTGAAGCTGCACTGAAGCTGCCATTTGGACCTTCAACTGTTTGGTGCCCATTGAAATGAATGATATGGAGAAAAATCCTAGAATGTTTACATCAAAAACCTTAATTTCTTTTCGACTGAAGAAAGAAAGACATGGACATCTTGGATGACATGGGGGTGAGTAAATTATCAGCAAAAGTTTATTTAAAAGTGAACTAATCCTTTAAGGAACACTCCACTTTTTTAGTCTTAAAGGAACACTCCACTTTTTTTGTTTTTGAAAATAGGCTAATTTTCCAACTCCCCTAGAGTTAAACAGTTGAGTTTTACCGTTTTCAAATCCATTCAACCGATCTCCGGATCTGGCGGTACCACTTTTAACATAGCTTAGCATAGTTCATTGAATCTGATTAGACCGTTAGCATCTCGCTCAAAAATAACCAAAGAGTTTCAATATTTTTCCTATTTAAAACTGGACTCTTCCGTAGTTACATTGTGTACTAAGACCGACGGAAAATGAAAAGTTGCGATTTTCTAGGCCGATATGGCTAGGAACTATACTCTCATTCTTTATCCCGGAGATCAGCTGAATGGATTCGAAAACGGTAAAACTCAACTGTTTAACTCTAGGGGAGTTGGAAAATGAGTCTATTTTCAAAAAAAAAAAAAAAAAAGTGGAGTGTTCCTTTAACATATTGGCTATGTTTATGCAACTGGCCACAGAGTAGCTTTCATTGGCTAAGGACCACCCAGAGACTGTCTGACTGACATGTAAAGCAACCAATCACAGTTTGGTTTGTTCAGCGTCATGTTTAGGGGCATGAACATGTAACATCAATGTACGTATAAACAGACTACCACAAAGAGTCTATACTGCGAACTTCACATATATTTTGAAAACCCAGTGTTTAGTTGATCCTGATATGTGTTCATTGTCACAGTTGTAAACACAATAGCTATGTTTACATGGACACTTTTTGCGTCAATCTGAATGAATTTATTCCGATTGATGAATCCGATTGTAGTGTTTACGTGAACACTAAATAAAGTGATCGGGTTGATGTGCGCATTTGTATATCACAAGCTTCTGCTCGGATTTAATCTTTTCCTCCTTTTCTTTGTTTTAAAAAGCAGACTTAATATTTATCTATTTCGGGTCCTAATTAGGCAACGACGAGCAAATGAACCATTGAGTTGTGCTGCTTGTATTTATCAAGCAGTAAAAACGCCCCTTCCCAAGCCCAAAACCAGTCGTCTGTGGATGAGAGTATGAAACAAGGACTGGTGGGACATTGTCCTGCTCCCCTTCACAGATGATGAGTGGAAAAAGAGTTTCAGAATGACAGGACACTCATTTATGACACTTTATTCAACATGAAGAACAGATCGTTCCACATGTCATACATCATTACGCTATTTCTACGTCATTGCACATGCGCAGTACTCTCCAGTTTTGGTTTTCAGTCCGATCAAGTGTTTGCATGTCCTGACGATCAGGTTACGTAAGCAATAAGGTACGAGAGGCTGTGCTGTCTCATGAATAAGTCAACCTGCAAGCCCTCAGCCATGACTTATTACCACATAGTGGTTACATGTGACATTTTTATTCCGATTGTGCTACTAGTCCGATTACAATCAGATTATGAGGGTCCATGTAAACCCAGCTAATGACTTTCTTCTTCCATGAGGGGGTTTGGCATCATGATATCTTTGTTTCTAGGTGGACCATTAAAGAACGAGACACTCTTGAAAATCCTGTAGAATTCAACCAATCAGATGACGACTTAGAAACTCCTGAAGTGTTTCCAATTGTTTCCAAATGCATCAGACAATCAGCCAACAGTCTGTGGGTGTGATGTCTGAGGCTGAGACTAGGTCATACTTGACTTTTTCCCCTCCATTGATTTGAACAAAACATAAACATAAGCACATATGAAGAAGTTCTGTTTGGTGTGAACTGACCTACAAATTTGCAAATTTTGCATGTTCTTAAGCCTAATTAGACTGTACCTTCGATGACAGTGATGACATCACTGTAAAATTTGCACATGCTTATGGTTAACTATTTAAACCTGCCATTACGAGGCACAGTTACTGAGTAGATTATTGTGCACAGCTGACTGAAAACAAGACATTTGCTTAGTGCCATGACAACGAAAAAACAAGCTCTGATGTGGCATTTCATTTACATAAAATCGTTTACACAGAGCCAAAGCCAATGAAATCTAATCTTACCTAAAACTTGAACACTAATCTTTTGCTGCTTTGCAAGCTCTTGCATTTCTTTCAAGAAACTGAAATCTAGTTTTACTTATCCCCTTACAGAAGTTGGGATGGAGATTGGAAGAAGTTGCTGTAGGTTCTTTCTAGTATGGTGGCTGAGAGAGCTCAACACACTGAAAAATGAAGAAAGCACATGCAAATAGAAAAAAAAAAAACGCAGCAAATAAAGAAAACATCTTCATCAGTTTGACAACACATGCTCTGCAAAAGTCCACAAGACATACAAATAGACAAACACGCTGCAAAAGTCCACAACACATGCAAATAGACAAACGCGCTGCAAAAGTCCACAACACATGCAAATAGACAAACGCGCTGCAAAAGTCCACAACAAACGCGCTGCAAAAGTCCACAACACATGCAAATAGACAAACGCGCTGCAAAAGTCCACAACACATGCAAACAGACAAACGCGCTGCAAAAGTCCACAACACTTACAAATAGACAAACGCGCTGCAAAAGTCCACAACACTTACAAATAGACAAACGTGCTGCAAAAGTCCACAACACATGCAAATAGAGAAACACACTGCAAATAGGCCTGCTCATAATGCACATACGATCAGAATGTTAACAAACAAAAGTATAAACAAAAAACTCACCTTTCAGGTCCACACCACGAGTAAACATTGAACAAAACAAGCCAGCAGTCCCAGACAGGTACGTCAATGTGTTTCGTTGTGGTCTGTGCCAGTCCCGGTGCCAGGACAAACAATTTGGGGGGTATTATTTTGCGTTAGAAATATTATTAATAAATTATATATATGAAGAGTTTGGTTCCAAAACGCGATAAACGCCATTTTCAAAAAATTGAGTTTCCGCCAAAATCAGTATTGTATCTGGTCGGTATTGAAAAGTCATTTATTAATTTTGCGCAAAATGCGATATCCATCGTGTTATTCTGTCATGTTTTCTCCATTTCTTCCCAAAACGCGACAAACGCCAGTCTCCTTTTTCTGCAGAACGCGATATATCCACTCTCCACCAATCAAAGCGCACCATTCCACACACTGTAAACATTAAAGGCTTTTTTAAAAGCCGTTTTTATTACCAATGTACTTGGCAAATGTGTTTATTTAACTGTGCGGTGGCGCCAGATACTCTTTAATTGGTAATGACAAATAATTCATAACATTAACAAGATGACCATTGGAGCGACGGCTGAATGTATTTTTAGTAAACTGGCTGAATATAAGATAAATATTGGCAAAGTTTAGACTCTGTCAAACATGTGAATCAACTTACTTTGTTGTGTATTTTCAATTTGAAAAATAACTTTTATATTGATGGATTAATTGCATTTTGAAAAAAAAGTGTCATTGATTTATTGCATTTTGGGGAAAAAATAATACGTTTTTATAATAAACTTTTTAAAATCAAAATGTAGATTTGAATTTTTTTATGTTTTTATATCCAAAAGATGCTATGTGAAAGTTTGAAACAGAAAATAGTGGTTTTCATCTTGCCAATGTTTTGGTAAAGAAAACACCTTTTTACTCAAAATAATCAAAATGGAGCTATTGCGTTTTGGAACCAAACTCTTCATATATATATATATATATATATATATATATATATATATATATATATATATATATATATATATATATATATATATATATATATATATATATATATATATATATATATATATATATATATATATATATATATATATATATATATAGATATATATATATATATATTTTTTTTTTTAAATAATTTACTTGATTTTATGTCTCAAATCCCAGTCAATTGTTCACTGCAGAAAGTGAAACTAAAAAACTCAGCGATGAGAGCTCTAATTCAACATGTTCTGATAACACTATTTATTCTTAATTTATTTCTTAATATTTCTCTTGTGGCCCATACGTATTGAAAAAAAAAAAAAAAAAAAAAAAAGAGATGTAGGTGTTTAGGTGTTACAAGTTGTTGTTTTTTTTAAATGAGGACTTAGCTAATCTTATTACAGTGCATCGGTTATGTGTGATGCACTATAAATTATTGTGGGGCAAATTCAATTATTAATTTAATTCTAAAAGTAGCCTAATCATCATCATCATCATCGTTCAGATCATCGCAGAAGGGCTTGAGATCGCTGGGCCTGCATGTGCTATTTGCAGCGTGTTTGTCTATTTGTATGTGTTGTGGACTTTTGCAGTGCATGTGTTGTCAAAAACGGTGAAGATGTTTTCTTTATTTGCTGGTGCTTTTTCTATTTGCATGTGTTTCCTTCATTTGCAGTGCGTTGAGCTCTCTCGGCCACCATATTCTAGTGTCAGACGGCATAACTTTATTTGTTATTTGTGTGACAGAGATTCTATTACGCTGAATGAACACTCACTTTGCAGGGATGGAGAGTCATTCAACTGAAACCATTATTATACAGTTGAGACTGCTCTTTAAAGAATTGTGTCTCTTTCTTGCTTTGGTTGAGGTGAAATCGATAAACACAGTCCATTATCTTCTTGTCTTGTAGGATTGTGTTTTAAATAGAGAGTCCAATGGTGACGCTCTTTCACCACCAGAGCTGTGGAAAGTTGAGTTGCACAAATGCACATACTGATGCTGTCATTAAATGCTGGACAATCATTTTTTTTAGCATCTTTGAAGAGTAGGCCTACTATAAATTGCAGGACTATATGCCATATTGGAAGAAGTATGAGGGTACACAATATTGAGGCATGCCAACACTTTGATTTATGAATCACAAGAGATTAGAATGCATGGCAGGCACAAGTCTTCATTGAGAAAGACAATTGTTTTAGACATAGCCTCACATCTATGTGAAACAGCTGGGAAAATCCCCAAGTAATTGCCTCTCTAAATGATTTGATGTAAATGCAGAGACAAATGAATAAATCACAGCTTGTTTCCTGTTTGTTTGCCTAGGCTGTTGTCGCCATTTGCAAATGACAGGGCTGAGGTGTGTGGAGAAGGGTGCCAGCAGTTCACGGCGCACCAGGCCTGTGATTAATTCCACTGACAATGTAGTAACCAATGATCGATTGAGGAAGCTTGGGCTGTAAAGACCGTTTCCCCTTCACTTACTTTGCCTTTTTCAGAAGACGTCTGATATTTTGATCACCGGTAAAGGCTGTGTCAGTGGAATTAATCAATGACAGAGAGAAAGAACCACTGGAGAGCGGCTTGACAAACTGTGCACCAGAACTGAAATAGAGTTAAAGAGGATGTTGGGCAGGATGCAAAATGTGAGCAGTTTTATACCCATGATCGTTTTGTGAAATGACAACCACGAGTAAACTATAATATTATTAAAGCAAAATCAGAGCTATAAATGACATTGTTAGGATTGTGACTTGATAATGGTGATATTATGGTGCTCATTGTGACTGTCATTCATGTAAAGGTGAGGATAAATGTACATAAAGACTAAAATGTTGTAGCAAAGCAGCCCTTTTCAAGCATTAAATTGTGATGGTTGAGAAATTTTAGTTACATATTTGAGTAATATCAAGATAATATGTTTGGTTGTCAAGCATTATCCTCGCCATCATCATCGAATTAATACGAACAATATCTTGTTTTAACTATGTGAAGGCTGATGTGACTAGCAGGTGTTGTATGATGGATGCTGCTATTTTTATTTATTTATTATTAATATTATTTTTAATACATAGGTCTCAGTATCTTGCAGTGAGGCTAAGATTTTATTGGACTTCTGTATCTGCAAGATTTAATCTCCAAGGTTTAACTGACCACAGTCCAGAAAACTCCTAATGCCTGCTTGATGTTTGGCCGCTAGAGGGAGCCAGTTGAATCGGAGCTTTGTCTGTATCTCTACCTGAAGAGTCTTGAATTCATGTGGACAAGAAACGTGTCAAGATAAATAACGTGTGCTCTAATGAATGCTGAGCAGATGGTGGGTTTATTTCAATGAATTTTCTCTTTTGAAAGTAGAGTATATGGACTGAATGTTTGCAAATGATGCATTCAGTTTATAAGGAAGTGATATTGAACAGTGCAGCTCCTCACAGCATCAGTGCAGGGTCTCATGTGAAGACACGAACAACAGATTATTGTTTATTTATCCAATGTGGTCAGAACATTTATCTGTACAGCTGTAGGTTTAAACATGATATCGTCAGATTGGGTGCCTAATGCCAAAATCCTGGAGTCTTTTGTTTTAGATTAGTCATTTTTTAGACTTTTAGAGATCAATTCGATAGACTCTAAAACATACTCTGTGCCAAAAAGTTTTGAATTTCATCCCTCGTCGCCACAGTGAGTCTCTCAAAGTCTCAAATTCTAAATGATAGAACAGCTCAGTCAAGACTTTTGAAAAACAACTGTTCTGACTTAAAGCATGAATGAATGTATAGGCTACTTTTAATACAAATAGACATATATATAGGTTTTAATCACGTTTTCAAACGTTTCAGCATTAAAGTTATGGGGGGGGGGGGACAAAAAAACAAAAACAAGTTATTAGCTAAAGTTCGAAGTCGAATTCGCTTGCGGTTACCATAACAACAGCGCTTACGTGCTTTGTTATGATCACTTTCTGGTGGGACGTCAATCGGGCGTGACATTATACATTTATTACGGATTTACATCCCACATTTATAGCCAAAAAAGTTTTTTAGTGTTTTAAAGACGTCGTATAGGCCTAATTGACTGTAGTGTTGCCTTATTACAATGTTAGCGTTGCGTAATATTTGCATCACATACAAATGTGCAATCAAGTAATTAGTCTACATTTAAATCTACATTTAATAATATGAAATTTACTTAAAATTATTGTACAGTGCGACTTTAAAGTGGAAATTGTTCAATTCGCTTACCTGACCAAAATTAAGTGTGACGCTGAGATGCTTAAGCAACCTTATAGCCTAGACTTGGCGTCCTAGTCATGTAAAATCGCATTACATTCCATGCACGAGCCGGAATGAGACGGAAAACCTGAGGACCGTCGCACAAGTGTCAAGATGCTTCGTTAGCAGAATGCGTTTGATAAACGTAGGGAAAAACAACGCACTGACATAAAAGTTCAGTATTCCCAAGGTAGGGCACGTGCATTCATTGCCAGGGCTGAGGACCTGCCTCTTTATCAGCCCAATGAGCGCGACAAAGGGGAGGCTCTTCCCACCAAACACCTCTCGTCCATCTCTCCTCACTCCTCCACTCAGCGAGCGGGCTTGCCGGAGCTCACCGACACCCTGTCAACGCCAAGCCACTAAACTGTAGGCTACGGATCCTAATTGTTCCCAACCGCATCTGTCAACTTATTCTCCTTATTTATTTATTTTTTCTTGTCCATATTCAGTTGACAGAAAATTGACAAGTGACAGCATTATTGCGAAACAAGTCACGTCTTCTCTGATATTTTCTATCTTCTGTGAATGACATGGAACGGACGTCCGGATGATAAACAGTAAGTATTAAAGACTTATTAACATGCGCAGGAGAGGTTTCACGCAATATGTGTCGTTTGGCGGGATGCGCGTGCATTTTTGCTCGACTGAAATACTGGATGTTTCGTTTGATGCTGTTTGCGCTACAGTGATTGATCCGAGAGCGAGACAGATTGACAGCCTGCAGACCAGACCATAAATACCCGTTGTCCATCATTTGTTTTGCATCGTTCAGGAATGTCGTACATCGAATTAATTGTTCACTTTACAGAAGAACGTGGTCTGTGAACGTCTTGGTTTATCAACTTGGTCAACTCGCCGTGCCATGTATGTTTTGCAGTGCTCTACTGCTTCTAGAGTATCCTTTTCTGATTTCCACTATCGAAATTCTGCTTTTCTTACTCATTCGAAAGAGCCAGAAATGGACCATAAATCATAAGCCACTTTTTTTTATTTTTTTTTATTTTTTTGAGGAGCTGTCCACTCATGGTGGTGCTGAAATTTGCCAGTGGTTTAAGCATCGCCTTTGCTCGCCGAGTCTCTACATGATGTTAGAGTGCAATAAAGCTTTAGTGCTCGCTGAAGTTGCACTGTGGACGGAAGACTAAGCGGTGAATGTTTCAAATGTGTGGCTTGCTTACTAGCTAACAGAGTAATTATTTAAATTAATTGTGTGCACAACTCTTGCAGAAAAACATACTTGTCTGTTGTGTACTGCATTAAAAGACTGAATTTCTCTTAACCTCCTTACTGCTGCCTATTGATGCCTGGGAACATATGAAATAATAGATAACAGAGTTCTCCAGAGGGTGCTGCTTGAAACCATTCAGATAAATAATCCGGTTTAGTGAAATGCAGATTATGATTTGTGTATGGTCAACGAGGAAAAAAAAAAAAAAAAAAAAAGGCTTGCTGTTTGTATTTGAATTGGAATCAAGTGCTTGGAAAAAAAAAAAAAAAAAAAAAAAAAAAAACTACAGGCTCTCTTATAAGAAAATAAAACAGTTATATTATGTCTGTTGTATTTTCAGATATATAAATCCTATTTTATAATAATTCTGCAAACTAAATTATACTGTAATGTGGTAATATGTCAAGGGCATTGAAAGAAATTGGTTCAGGGAAATGAACGCAGCTCATGAGCGTGAGTAGATACTGCTTTTCTTCTCTACTTTGTGATTTTCAAGTTTACTGCAGTTATACTTTATGCTGCAGTCGTACGCCATTTTTTAACTTCTACTTTCGTGCCTCAAAATTGCTGTAGGATGACTGTCTTCTATTTTTTATATTATTATTATTATTTTAATATATAATTAAATGTTAAAATGTATATTGGTGTTCATAAATACTGGCATTTGCAAGGCATGTGGGCACAACACGCATTGCGATCTGAAAGGTTAATTAGTTTGGTTTTAATGTCCCTAAACATTTCTGAGGCTCTGACTTGTTTATTTGGCTTTCTGACATCATATCAAACTGACCTTGAGGCTTCACTCCTCAAGCTTGTCAGTTTTATTACATGCACTTCCTGTAAGTCTGCATTTGTCTCTCCCCTCTAGATCTCTTACATTGATGAACCAACTAATGGATGTCACATTTTGCAGCGCGCCTTCCTTCTCTGCGTTCTGGAGACAGATCAGAGTGCATCCGTGACCATCCTCACAACATGAACTCAAGCTGGGGGATACGTAGAACAAAAGAGTAACCATTCAGCTGTCTGTCAGCTGGTCAACCCCTGACTTTTGGAGGGGAAGCAAAAAAAAAGGCAAAGAGAAAATATTACAAAAATGCTAAAACGAGGAGAGGAGATGCAGCGAGATCTATGGACTTCTCTTCTGCTAGTCTGGATTACTTGTGTGCCGTGCTCTTCCATGGCTCCGTTAAACAATCAGTCACAAAGTTTACAAACGGTATCAGCCATGATCCCGCGAAACCGGCCAAGCGAAGGACAAAGAATCCTCAGTCGTGCCAAGAGAGGATGGGTTTGGAATCAAATGTTTGTGTTGGAGGAGTTCTCTGGACCCGATCCAATTCTGGTTGGCAGGGTGAGTAGTCTAATTGTCGGCTGAATATTAAGCTTACTTATCATGTGGAAACATTAATTCTGCTGCCTCAATGCCTTTTCGTTTGACATTTAGTGAAGGAGCAATAATTGTCGTGAAGAAGAGGGCAAGGTTGGCATCGCTGACTCTCGCACAGTTTCAATCTTTAACAGTTCAATTAGGCCAAGGAAAAATCCGGCTCTGGATGCTAATTTATGCATGGTGTTGTATTTCACAGAAAGTTCTGCAACGCATATTGTATGAAGGGAGCCCCAAATAGAATTTTACAGGTGTAATGTGCAATGCGCTGAATGCGTATGTGTGAATGCAGACAGGTGAGGTGGCATGGAGATAATTACGGGAGAAGAGAGTGACCTGGCACCGGACATGTGCAGAGAGCTCTAGGTCCTGAGAGGACTATAGTATGAGCAGGCCAAAGCAGCTTGTTCACAGATCACTGCAAGCGTGAACCTCGGGAGCCCAACCTGGCACTATGCTTGTCCAACCACTAGCACTTTACCACAGCCAACAAGACAATGCTCGTTCCTCAAAATATCTATATTTTTTTCTTCAACCAACATGAATCTTTCATTTTTTTTTTTTTTGTCGGTATATAGTATATTACAACCTTTTCTGAACAACACTTTTTTGTAAGGTTGATCTGAACTTTCTTAGTAATTAGCTGTTAATAGAAAAATCTCTTAAGACATATATCATGCTTTTTAAATTACATACAACTAAGTTCAATAGTATATACAGTCAAACCAAAAATTATTCAGACATTTTGGATATTTTTGATATATTTTTACTAGTGGCTGCAGGACACTATAGTTCATTTATGTAAGTGAGGATAGCAAAATAAAGTAAACTTTGACATATTATACCCAAAAATTCTTCATACAGTGGACTACCAGTAAAATTGATAAAAAAATGTGGAACCAAAAATCATTCAGACACTTTGACCTGACCATGTTTTGCTTAAGTGTTATCTGTCATTATTAAGATTTTTTTTTTTTTTTCTGACATAGTTTAACTCTGAGATCTTGTCATATTTTATTACAGTTTTTTTAAACTTTAGTGAATAAACTGTATTAATGAATGAAATGTTCAAGGTGTCTGAATAAAACTTGGTTTGACTGTATTTGTTGTATATAATATATATTTGGTTTTTTTTTTTTTTTTTTTTTCTAACTAAAAAAACAGTAACTAAAAAAAGTTTTCTGTAAGGTTGCATTAGCTTCACTGCACCAATTAAACACCATCCCCACCATCAGTGAGGTGGAAAATGCCATCCTTTGTGTGTCCAAAATTTGGCAGGACCTCAGCTAATTACGGCCTCTCACTTGAATTCTCTGCTGTTTCTGCTTGCCCCCTCCTGTCAATCAGACATGTGAATAAAACATGCGCTCTCATGTGGCCTTTACACCTGTGTTTTCCCAATATTGGCATGACACAAAAAAGTCCTTAAGAGGAGCATCAATTTTTCAAGAGCTGCAATTAAACATCCTTTGTTGGATTCTGCTGTAGCTTTTGATCAGAAATGCATAAACAAACACAGCAAATAGGCTTCCTGTGATGATCTCCAAGGTATAAGGGCAAATGAATATGACGCTTTCAAGGCTGAGACATCCACAATGCTGTAGGGCTTTCTGTGTGTGATGGAGACAGCTGGGAGCGATGACGATGACGTGCCGTTCTGCTCTTCCCTAATGTGTTGTGCTGTATTGAATGATTGTCTGTAGGAGGACAGTGCATGAAGAATGGTGGTGAATGGTTGGACATAAGGAGTTCAGACTGTACTAGGCTCCCTTGGTTGGGCCAGTATTGATTGAGCCTCATTTTAAGTGCAGTTTTTTTTAACAAAGCGCAAGGTTAAGTGCTCATGAGAATGGCTTGCAGAGCTCAGATAAGTTCCATGTTGCAGCGAGATAGGAAGCCATGCTGTTGGAAGAGATTGAACACCACTCCTCTCTCTTTCACCGCCTCACTCCATCACCTAAGATCTGCAGTCCTCCCTCACTCTGTCTCTCTAATTAAAAAATGAATCAAATAAAGAGTGGGAGGTGTGTGATTCAAATGGGTCATTCAAATCAGCATGTTTTTTTTTTTTTCTTCTCTTCCCTTTTCCTGCCATCTCTGCCAGGCATGTGGTTGTGGGCTGATTATCGAGGAACCTCAGGCCGAGATTACACTCATTTCATCTTTTAGCTTTTATTACGTGCTGGTCTGATGTTTAATTATACACCCGGCTCCTGTCTTGTCAGTGCCCGAACTCCCCTTGAGCACCAGCTGCCAGTCGGAGGAGACGATTAGCATACGTGTAGAAGTGGGCATGGCAGGGCTAAGAGAGACAGCAGAGCGACCGAGGAAGGGAGAGGAAGAGTTAGCTACGGTACATGACAGCATGCTTCTCAGTGTTTCACGCGGCCTCATGGTCTCGGTGGTCGCAGTGGTCTGACTCACTGGCTGACAAGGCAGCTCACTCCTTGTTCAATAAATGTTCTTTCCAAAATAAAAAAAGAAATGTCCTGACCCCAAACTGTACCTATTGTAGTGTAAGTGCCCATCCACACGGAGATGCATTTAGCTGTATACGCAAAAATGTTGTATCGTATAGGCATTTCGTCCAGACGGATCTGGCTTTTTGGGAGCCTAAAACCATAATTTTTGAAACCGGGTCCCAGAGTAGATAAATCTGAAAATGACACCTTTACATTTTCGTGTGTGCAGCCAATTCGTATATTTTGTGAAATGATGATGTCATCACCCCACGTCTCGACCCTAGTCAGAAACCGCTACGTCACGTAACAGCAACAACAACAATAGCAGGACTACATGCTCGTGTTCATGCCACAAAAGCTACCGAGCCTATTAGCTTTACTAAAGTAAAACTTTATTTCGAAACTTTACTAAAAGATTACGCGCATGCTCCAAGTCTTATTCTCAGTTTTTAGTGTATCTCTGTGGCAGAATTACAGTGCCACATACTGATCTGGCATGTATACTTTTGTATACATTGTTTTGAGTCGGTTTCCGTGGTTTCGTGTGTGCAGATATTTCTTGAGACGAGGAAAAAAAGGATCAGATCGGGAAAGCTCTGGCTTCATGTGGATGTGGCCTAAATTTGGTATACACCGTGTAGTACACATTAGTACACTACAAATGGTTAGTTTTCACAACCTGCCATTAAATAGCCTATTATAGACTTTTCAGCAACAATAAACAGTTAAATGTAATAACAAATGTAAAACATAATGTATTTGAAATCAAAAATAATTTCCAAAATTTGTAACATTTAAAACACATTTATTTGTATGAAATTTGGTTTGTAGGATAAATTTGCAAAAATGGTCTGTTATCTATTTTGTGTATCTATTTTGGACTATTCAGTCAAAACTTTAATGAGAAATAACACTGCAACCGAGTGTACCAACTAGCGCCGGTCTCCTGCATATGTACTCACAAATATTTTTGCTATGACTTTTAGTTTTTACCGTAAATAAATGATTTCAGACTTGAAACAAAATAACTGCTATATTATTTAAATGTTTGACATTTTTATATATAAACACTCATAGCAGTGATGGGCAGAACAGAATTAATTGCACTCTTTGCCCAGCAAAAAGCGATGTGGATGTGTTTACTTTAAGTATTGTCAGTTTTATTACAGCATATGTCAGTTAGATGCTGTCTAACACAAGGCTTTGTTTCCCCTCTTTTGACTGGAGCGTGTTTTGATGGCTAATCACAATGGACATCATATTTTTCTTTGGAGTGCAGATGTACTCTACACAAATTAATAGCACTGTTGTGTGATGTCTTTTCTTACCATAATGTGCTCTTATCTGTGATGGGATTATGTGTGTTTGTAGCATAAAGAGAATAGATAATATGCGATTCGTATTTAGCAATCTGAGCTAAAGAACAAGATTACTGGGAATGAATACAAGATAATGGCATTGATTATTTATTCACAAAAGAAAATGGATATGTGTCTGTGGACATTTGTTTGCTTTACAGGGGGCATGACAACACTAGATAGATAGTGTGCATTAGCCAGACTGTGGACATTTCCCTTTTTCTTTTATTATTGAAACAGTTTATGTATAAGAAATTGTGTTTTGCTCAAGCAAACACCAGTTGATTTGACATATGTCTTCTTTATGCTGATGTCCAGTGTACTGTGAAGCTGATTTCAGCATTAAAGCCAGAATAACTGCTCATTCTATGCTTTTGGAACATATTTATTTAAGGGGGAGGGGAGGAAATTAAAGGGACATTTACCAGCACAGATTTGGCCTACATACAGGCATGACTCCATTTTGGGTTTAAACCCATATCATTATCTCTCTCCTTTTTTTTTTTTTCTTTTTTCTTCCATTCAACACTAATTAACTAATAATGCATCCATGTAAATAAGTGTGTGAGCTCAGTATTATTAACCAATGCTTCATTAAATGCGGGCCTACAACTTAACCTTGAAATATTCATTATGTTATTATTAATTACATTACAATATTAAATATGAATAACTTCGCTATCAAATATTAATTAGTAGCGCTCTGTCATTTTGTAATGAAAGCCAGAGTGGATTAGTTTCACTGAGCACAATGACTGGAGCTGAGAAGGGATATAAATCTAATGCCAGCCCACGTTAACGCTACACTTCTCCAATTCCAAAATAAAATAGCCGTTTTACAGTCGAGGGATGTCGTAGAAATGCTGGTTTCTAAAAAAAAAATTTAGTGGCATTTGGAAGTGTGCCCTATAGCTAAGGGGAAAAGAAAATTATTGTGACAGTTTGAATGTAAGGAGCAGTGAATCCCTGAAACGGACAATCGATTCATGTTCTCTGTGCTGGCTGTGATGGGATTTGCTGTTAACTGCCACTTTGTTTCTTTGCTACCGTGACACATTGCAGAGAATCCACTGAAACTGTCCCAACTGTTATACCGAGAAAGCAAAAACTCCTTATTTTTCGAGAAGAGAGTATCTCTGTGGAAAACTATATCTCAATGATTGTTTCAGAAGATTTCTAGATGAAGCTACGGTTGATCGGAAAAAGTATGACCTTTATTATACTGCTACAACCGTAATATATGCACACATGCAGCAGTTCTGTGGTTCAGTCGCTCCTGGTCACAGTCTGTACTGAGTGGTGCAAGTTAGACCACAAAGCAGTACTTGCCCTGTTCAACCTTCTTGACACCTCATGAATTATCTATATTCCTCCCACTGATCCACTCTGGAGAGTTACAGCTCTAACTCTCAGCTGTTTTGCTCCATGTTTCTGGTGCTCTGAAAAATGCTACAGTTTCTCACTTTTAGGTAACTAAACCTGTTTACCAGTCGCCTAGCCTCAGACTGCTTGCCTACGAACCGCCCACATACTGTGCATTTTCTGTCTGATGCATATTGCAAACCTGGAAAGCACTTTATCAATCTATTAATTTCTAACCCGATTGGATGATTTTACACTTGTGAGAGTAAGGTCACAGAGATTTGTGTGTGCGTGCAGTGTGTTTTAATCAGTTCTTTTGGAAACAAATGCATACAAATATAGTGAGTGCTTTTGAAGATGAAATAATCATGGATTTGCTTGTTTTGTGTTTTGTGCGAGGCAATTAAAATAGATATCCAGAAATGAAACTATATATATTCTGGTTAGTTTTCAGATGTAGTATAAGTATATAGTCTAGTAATTTTCAGTATACTCAAATTTTGTACATGCTAGTCTAGTCGATTATAGATGTTAGATGTCTGTTTACTCCTTTTTGGCTCTTTGTGGTACTTTTTTTTATATTTATTATTATTATTGAAGGGATTGTTCCCTCAAAGATGAAAACTGTCATCATTTTCTCATCTTCATGTGGTTTTAAACCTGTATGACTTTCTATTTTCTGTGGAACACTGAAGATATTTTGAAAAAATGAAGAATAGTTTTGGTTACCATTGACTTCCATTGTATGGACAAAAACAACAGCAAAAAAACAAAACAAACACTGAGACATTTTTCAAAATTGTGTTCTTTTATGTTCCACAGAAAAGAAAAGAAAGTCATACAGGTTTGGAACGACATGAGGGTGAGTAAATTATGACACCGTTTTAACTTTCCCTTTAAGATGTGATGCATCAGTGTTGACCTGAAATAGGTCTTTAGCTTCTCTCTTTAATGTCTGATTCAAGTGATTATGTGTGTTACAAGCAGTGAATAATTGTCGGATCAAAAGCAGCAATTAAAAGATGCTTTGACCGAAACTGATACCATACAACTTCAGCTTTTCCGGAACATACAGTGAAGTCATTAAATGGTGCTGGCACAACTATAAGAACATTATTCATAGGTTTCTGAACAACCCTAACTACATGTATATAGCTATGTTGAAACCAAATATTATTTAGTTGATCAGTGATATTCTCTCCCACCTTTGAAGTCTTTGCCTCTTCCATTAAATCGATTTCTGATTCTGACTGATCTAACTCCCATTGCTCGTGTCTCCCTCTATCCTGATTAGTATTAGCAGTTCCATCTTCGGGATCTATTTTGATCAGAAACACCATCAGCTTTACTTGAGGATATAGAAAATAAAAATATGCTTGACTGCCTTTTTGACATTTTGGCGATATGAACTTATTTGTATTTCAATAATTTTCTCTCTAAACTTTACGCTTTACTGTGCACAAAACAATAAGCAGTAAGCACTAAGCACCAACCAATGGAAGTGATTCTGAACTTATATGCTGTGTGGTATATGGAAAATATATGCTGAGGGCCAATATCAAAACATAACCTCCAAATACATCTGCATTACATGCAGGCACTGTCACCATGTAATGCACTTGTTATTTCCGGATCGTTCAAATGCAAATATCTAAAATCTGACATTTTCCGGAATAGGATCCAGCAGGATCCGGCTCAAATTAAGAACTGGTTACAAGATTATAACCAGCGGGTCCAGGATACTGCTGTGACGTACTGTATGATCCTTCAACGGTCCTTCAATTCCATCACATGCTTATGGTGCATCACACAAATTATTCCTTGCTGCTATCAGACAAGGGGCTTTTTAGCAGATCAGAGGTCCACCTCCTGATCCCCTCACGATTTCCCCCTGCCAACGCACATTCTGATCTGAGGTGGTCTTGTGCATTAATCTGCATTTGCTCAGGTTAGGAAGGAGGCAGTGCAGGTTCTTCTAATAGATATCGAGCAGCTGCGTGTGATTGAAGGGCCGGCGAGTGGGCACTAACGAGGGTATTAGTGGACTGATCAGTAACCGAAGTAATGAGATGCTGATCATCACCAGTGGTCACTGCATCCATCTGCTTCTGATCTGATCTGTGATTGGAATTGTTTCATTCGTGATGCTGAAGGAGAGATGAATGAACTTCATTCTTTTTTGAACTTTGTGCCACTTTTATGAATAGCTCCAGGTAATGACAATGCGATCTCAGTAATCACAGGCATGTTTGCATAGACACTGAAATGTAAATAATAGCATTTTGACAGAAAGAAAATGTTAACATTTTATTCATAATTAACTTTAAAAGTATTCATTTTTACAAATAATTTTAGGTTCATAGAATATTGAATTTATAGAATTAATATGTTCATTATTATATTGTATGATCATAATACACAAACTAAAACTTTAATATAATGAAATATTATTACAATTTAGCATAACTGTTATCTATTTTAATATATTAGAATATTTATTCTTGTGATGGCAAACCTGATTTTTTTTTAGCAGCTATTACTCCAGTCTTCAGTGTCACATGATCCTTCAGAAATCATTTCTAATATTGGCAGTTGTGTCTTAATGGTTAGAGACGGACATGGGTTCGAGTCTCAGTACTAGCAGGAAATGTAGGTGGGGAGTAAATGAACAGCTCTCTTCCACTCTTTACCCACAACTGAGGTGCCCTTGAGCAAGGTAGCTAACCCCCAATCACTCCCCGGGTGCAAAAAATGGCTGCCCACTTCTCCGGGTGTGTGTGTGTGTGTTCAGTACTCACTGCTGTGTGTGTGCACTTGGACGGGTAAAATGCGGAGCACAAATTCCGAGTATGGAACGCCATACTTGGCTACATGTCACGTCACTTTCAATATGCTGATTTGGTGCTCAAGAAACTTTTATTCTTATTATCAATGTTGAAAACAGTTGTGTAACTTTTTTGAGTGGAAAAAGTAGTACAAAAAACAGCATTTATTTTGAACTAGAAATCTATTGTAAAATTATTTAAAAAAATGTACTGACCCGAAACTTTCAAACGGTAGTGTGAAATAAAATATTTTTATACATAAATACTCATAGATGCGGTCAATATGTCCAGTATTTCAGTGTATACCCAAATGTATAAACTTGTGTAAATAATGTGTACAAATACAAAAAAATAAAAAATAATCAGATCAAGCTTGAAATAATGAGGGCAGCAGGATTGGACAATGATGAAATTAAAGCCTAGACACGAATAAATGAATGAAAGCCTGTGCGTGAGCTTAAAGGGGTGGTTAAGTGTTTTTTTCCTAAGGTTTGATTGTTTTTTTGGGGCACAGTTTAACATGTCTTAATGCTTCGTTTTTTTGAAAACGCTGTATTTTCATATATTTTACTTTTATTCTACACCTCTGTTTCCAATGTCATATGAACGGCTCGTTTGACTTCCTGCTTCTATGAAGCCACTCCCTCCGAATTACACAATGTGTTCAGATTGGTTAGCAGGTTGGTAGATCGCCCAGTGTATCGTGATTCGCTGAAGCGTCCGGAAACGCTACGCCCCTTACCATTACCAGAGCCGTTACATTTGCTTCAGTGGAAATGTAAATAATGGCATTTATATTGCTGTATCAAATTGAGACCGAATTAGACCCAGATGAAGAGGGTCAAGCTGCAATCGCGGCTTTTAAAGGACGTTTATGAATGGTATTTAATTTTTTTTTCTTTTTCAATTTGTGTCAAAGTGTTAAGATGTTGTCACTGCGGTTTGTTAGCTTTCAATATACAGTTTTATCCTGATTAAAGCTTTACTGTAGCCGAATACATGACTGAGTAGTTGCATTTTTCTAAAGGTAGCGTTTAATTTATAGCATGAACAACTGTTTGTCTATGAACATAGAAGTTTGTTGGTGTTTGTTGGCATTTGTTGGAGAAGTATGCACTAGAATTTAGCTAACTGGCTAGCGAAGCAAAAACGAGTTGCTCTTTGTATATGTCCTTGATGCAACCAAAAATAGCAACAGAACTATAGGTTTAAAAGACATGTACAAACAATAAAACTTACTTACAGCTTGAAGGCAATAAACAGCAGCTTCTGCTTTTAAAGTGGGAACTGCTCCATGTTTCAGTAAAAGCCTTTGTGCAAATGCAGCATTGAACTCGTGTAGATTCTGAAAGCTGTCTTCAGCGGCGCATCCAGTGTAGAAAATATCACAGATTATAGTGGGTTCTATTATCTTTTGACACGTCGCGCCGCGCCGCTCGCATCCGGTGTACACAACTCTTCCGCTTCCATTATGCTGCACCACATGACCTCGCCCACTTTATTGCGTGTTCCCTGGGGCGTGTTTTTATGATGTCACCAACCCGGGAAGAAGCTTGTTGTAGTCCAAACTGGTCGTTTTTGTAGGCATTAAACTGCTATAACTTTAAAAGACAATATCTCCATTTGCATTGAACTTTCAGCGCTGTAACTTTGCAGATACTGTTTATGCTCAAGCAGCAACATTACACACTAACTAAACTTAAAAAAAGTGAAATCGCATTGAACCACCCCTTTAACCACTGACCCATGGCTTCAACTCCTGCTCTGTTTTACTGTTATTAAAATTAATATCTTGAAGTGGTTTAGATATCACTGCAAGATTATCAATAAACATCCAAGAACCCTAAGGCACAATTCAGTGCTCCTCTCATTCTCATTGCTTCACCATTAAATTCAGCACCTTTTGTTCTATTCTTTCTATTTCATGCCTCCTATTCAATGTGTTATTTCACCCAAGAGCTGTGGGTCCTGCAGGCCTTTAAAGCCATTATATCATTGCTAGGTAAGCACAGTCTGTTGTCTCTCGGTCTGTCCCAGTGTCTCTCTCTCTCTCCCTCCGCACAGTGCTGTAATAAAACACCAGGACCCTGCACAGCGTCCAGCTGAGCTCTGGGATCACATTAACACCTCTCGGACCAGCCCGACAGCTTGTCTATAGCTCTGTGTTGTTGTCTTCGTCCCCATTAACAAGGTCTGCTTGTATATGTGTGTGTGTGTGTGTGTGTGTGCATGTGATCGCTACATGTGTATGAAGTGTCTTAACTTGACAGAAGAGCATTTCTTGAGCTGAGCATATTTCCATTACAACACAGAGGTCACTGTATAGCCGCAATTACAGACAAAAGGCCTTTTATCAGGTGCTCTTGAATCATTAAATATGTATACTGCTCAGCATTTAAATAAATAACTGCTGGCATTTTATTTCTCTCTCCGATTGCCATGTCTTAATACCCCTCGCAGCATCTCTGCTTTCATTCTCATTCTCAAGTCAAGTCATCTTCATTTATATAGCGCTTTTCACAATACGTATTGTTTCATAGCAATTTCACAGTGACAATAGGAATATTATTATCGAACAAAAGTTGGTTTTTGACTGAATCACTTCCGTTGTAGAA
Organism: Megalobrama amblycephala; assembly: GCF_018812025.1. Lineage (NCBI taxonomy): Eukaryota > Metazoa > Chordata > Actinopteri > Cypriniformes > Xenocyprididae > Megalobrama > Megalobrama amblycephala. The sequence continues at coordinate 25,576,393 of NC_063046.1, forward strand.
ATTGTTACTTAAATGACACCTTTCCTAGTGAAAAACCGAATACCTTTAATGCATCCTTGCCGTTCATTTACATGTTTAGTCTAGAGGTTTGTTAGAGTGTATGTGCACAGAAGCTTGGTCTTTTTTTTTTTTTTTTTAAGTGAAATTACTTGTCTGGTCCGCATAATACAGAAAAATTTGTTGTGTCCGCGGATCTATGCAAACTGGAATATTCTCTCTCTCTCTCTCTCTCTCTCTCTCTCTCTCTCTCTCACACACACACACACACACACACACCCCACATGATATACAGCTCCAGGAGGTGTAATGAGCCAGTATGGCAGAGGTGTGACAACAGCAGAGCACCTTTGCAGTGACTTATAGGGTCTGGTCGCGGTGAGAGTTGTTTGAGGTGTAAATCCCACATCCCTCGGTGGTAACAAGAACACAAACAAACATAGGCACACTTTGTCCCTCTGCTCTGAATCCTCTGCCGAAGTGACGCCGGGGCTTGGGATGAGGAATCTGCATGCCGTCCTCATCTGTCCTCCTCGGAACGTTGTGGGAATCCACAATGAACGCTGTGTAAACGTTTTTTCATGCAGCGTGGAAGAGGCAGGAGCAAGCACGATCCTGTAGTCACGCCGGTGAGGAAGAGTGAGATTACACGGGTGGAAAAAAGCCAGATGCAGCCAACTGTACATGAAGACAATTTCATTCACGCTGTCAGGTAATGGCAGCGCGTAGTACTGAATATCCACAGCCATCTTTTCTGCTCATCTCTGTTCATTAAGTGAAAAGATATCATCTGTACAAAGGCCGCCCTCCTTGGTTCTTACAGGCGAGGAAGAAAATCCATACATCGACGAACCTTTTATAACCGTCTTTCTCTGTGGGCTAGATTGTCACATACTTTTTCATGCTTTGCTTTAACCTCAGAGGCTATGGTGGATTCTATCTCATTTCTGCTGATTAAATGAACAAAACATCTTAGGTCAAGTATAGCCTTCTTTAGAGGATATATTAGACACTGATTGTGATCTGGCTTTAAACAGGATGGTGGAGACGGCCTATACCCACCTCGGTACTTCACATACCTGATGTTACCTTTGTTTGCCAGCAGTCTCTAGGTTTTGGCTGTTGAAAGAACTTGTGGAGGTGGTGCATGTAGCTGCTAAATGAAGGCTTTTGGCAGAAAGCCTTGAACTCTGTGTGGACTAATCACTGGAATTAAGTAGTTAACCTTTACTGTGTCGCCTGGGCTCAATCTTTCACTGCTAAAGCGTGCTGTACGGCCCTTTCACTTAGTGCTGTGAGAACCTCTGCATCATACTGTGTTTACTGTAGTCAACTCACTATACAAACCATGACCGAAGGTAACATGAGTGATTATTTATTTACTTTGTTCTTCTTATTTATTTATTTATCTATGTACAGTGAGAACACATTGCTGGAATGAGCATTTTGAATGTGTGAATTTTTTTATGGCATATTTTGAACTATGGCATATAGACTTGTGCCGATATTCGGTAATGTGATATATCGCGATAATGAATATGCACGATATTGTTATCGTGGGCATTTCAAAATACCGTAAATAATAATTTATTACCAATTATTACAATTTTTATAATGCATTTAAGAATACTTTCCCCACCAACCGTATAAAATGCACAACACCGCTGTATTCTGCGTCAAAGGGACATGCGCTCAGATGTAAACAATCCCAACGTGCATGAGAAGCACATGGCGGAACGAGTGAAGGAGACGCGCTGAATGAAAGTGCGCGTTCACTCTCTGACAGCAGAGGGCGCTGATGGAACAGCAGAGTGCAACGGTTACCCCGGAAACCCCATAAACAAAGCAACTGCGCTGGTGAAGTTTTTAAAATGCCTCAAACATAGCCTATATTTTAATCTGGACTACAACATGCCCTAATGATTAGAAATGTTCTTATTATTTGTTATTGTTCAGTAAAACTTAAAGACATACGGCTTCATTAGTTTGCATGTTAATTCATTATTACCAAACTGACAATGAAAAATACTTCTAAAGCATTAATTATTCTTAGTTAGTGTTAATTTCTTTTTACTGTTTACATTACTAAAATCAAAAGAACTTATTTAATGGACCTAAGATAAATCTAACAATGATCAGTTGTGTTTCTTAACTAACATTAACAGAAAATAATACTTTCTCTGTGTAGCTAATGCTCAATCTTAGTTAATGCATTAAATAATGAGACCTTATTGTGAAGTGTTACCTGTTGTTCTTTATAGCCTAATTCTTTTGCACTTTAATCTGTTTGAAAATTTGACTTTATATTTTTTTGTGTATTGTATTTAAACATTCAGAGTTATTTTTATTACAAAAAGTTCTTAAACCTGTTATACTATGACACTTTTTTTTTGCAACTTATTTCAATATCGTGATAAAAGCTTAAGCAATTAATCACAACATGAAAATTTGATACCGTCACATGCCTAATGGCATAGCAGCGTTTTGGTCAGCAGTAGTGACACACAGGAACTGGGGTCAATGTTAATCTGGGGGGTATTCCAGAAAGCAAGGTTAACTTACCGTCACATATACCCTGAACTGTCGGTTGATTATCCCAAACCTTGCTTACTCGAGGTATGCTGGTTCCAGAAACGCATCCTGGAGTAAGTTCAGCCAACTCAGAGTATGTTCCCGGATAAAGGATTAGTTCACTTTGAAATTAAAATTAGCCCAAGCTTTACTCACCCTCAAGCCATCCTAGGCATATATGACTTTCTTCTTTCTGATGAACATAATTGCAGAAATATTAATAAATATCCTGACGCATCCAAGCTTTATAATGGCAGTGATAGGGTTCACTGAGTATGAGCTGAAGAATGTGCTTCCATCCACATGCTTCCATCATTAATATGTACTCCACACAGCTCCGGAGGGTTAATGAAGGGCTTCTGAACTGAAACAATGTGTTTGTGTAAAAAAAAATATCCATATTTAACAAGTTATGAAGTCATATATTGAGCTACCGCCAGACCGCCTTCCGTATACAGGTTACGAAAAAAGTGTAAACTGGTGTCGTGTCAATTACACTTTTTCTGTAAGTTTAATATGGAAGGCGCATGACGTAGCGTAAGCTTTGTGAACTGCTAGAGTTTTACACTTTTGTACGTTGAATACGGAAGGTGGTCTGGCAGAAGCTCGATACTTGACTTCATAACTTGTTTAAATTATGGATATTTTTTTTACACAAATGCATCGCTTCACTTCAGAAGGCCTTTATTAACCCTCCGGAGCCGTGTGGAGCACATATGATGGATGGATGTGGATTGAAGCTTTTTCTTTAGCTCATACTCATTCAACCCTATCACTGCCATTATAAAGCCCGGATGCATCAGGATATTTATTTATATTTCTTCGATTTTGTTCATCAGAACAAGAAAGTCATATACACTAGGATGGCTTGAGGGTGAGTAAAGCTTGGGCTAATTTTCATTTGAATGTGAACTAATCCTTTAACACATTCTCAACAGAGCAAAGAATCAATGATTCACCATGGAAACAGACGCCAAGAAAAAGCATGCCATTCTACTTCCTTCTTCTTCTTCTTCTTCTTCTTCTTTTGTTTAATGGTGATTTACATAACCTACTTAGTGCACATCACCACCTATTTGGTGGTTGTGCAATCATTTTTTTTCAAGCTTTTCATTTAATAAGTAATCTTTATTTACTGAGAATAAGAATTATATTGTTTTTCGATGCTAATTATTTAATAAGATATCACATATGTATTTTATTATAGAAATTATAGAATATCAAATGTTATAAAAACACTCCGGAGCAGATTATGTTCAGAGAGTAAGTTGCTATGGCTACTTACATATATTGAAAGTTACCTCCGTTTTTGGAACCGAAAGTTGATGTTATCCGGTTATCAACTTAATAAGCGCACATGCTTAATTTGGCACACAAAGAGTATTCTCGTCACTTCATAACATTAAGGTTGAACCACTGTACTCACATGAACTGTTTTAAATACATCTTTAGTAGCTTTCTAGGAATCTTAAAGTGTTAATTATCTTGCTGGCGATGCAGGCCTCACTGAGCCATCGGATTTTATCAAAAATATCTTAATTTGTGTTCTGAAGATGAACGAAGGTCTTACGGGTATAGAACGACATGAGGGTGAGTAATTAATGACAGAATTTAAATTTTTGGGTGAACTTAACCTTTAAGTGTCACGTGATCCTTCAGAAATCATTGTAATATGATTTGCTGCTCAATAAATAAATGCTCCCTTTCATGGGAACTGTCCCATAACATCATATGACGTAGCGTCTCGTTCCCTTATTCAGGGAACCAGGGTTACACAAGTAACCCGAAGACGTTTTCAATATTGAAAATTGTTATTTATGTTATTAATGTTCAATGCTGCTACTTGATATTTTTGTAGAAACTGATCTGTTTTTGTTCAGGATTCTTTGATGAATAGAAAGTTCAATAGAACAGCATTTATTTGAATAGACATCTTTTGTAACATTATACATGTTTGTCACTTTTGATTAATGCATCATTGCTGAATAAAAGTATCCATTGGACGTCATTTTACACTTAATATGTTTTAATTTCAGCAACACTTATAGGCTGCATTTTATGTTGATATATCTTTAGTATATTTTATATATAATTTAAATGTCTATACATTTAAAAAAAAAAATCCTTTGATCTGTTACAGGACATTATTGCCTGCTAAAATGTTATGTTCATAGACAAATTATATGTAATATCTGTCAGAATAAAATTGACTATAATTAACGAATAACACTTGAAGAAATAATGACTACATTTTAAGAGGCTTTTTCATTAAGACAGAGGGAAATGAAAGGAAAAAAAAAAAAAAAAAAAACACTAGTTATAGCTCTGCTATAATTCAATGAGAATGTCACAAAATGCTTCATCATATATATAGTTTTTTTTTTTCTTTTTTCTTTTTTCTTTTTTTTTCTTTCAGTTCTGGTGGATTATATCTGACCAGAACAAATCCGAACTGCACTTACTGCACTCTTGCTGAGAGACCTCAAGAAAAATCATGTGGTTTAGTTTAAGCTCTGGCAGCTAAGCTAATTTCTTCATCATTTTGGATTGCAATTATTCAATCGTGATTACTTAAACACTTGATTATAATTATTTAAACCTTCTAATTGCTTACTGGTATAGTCATTGTGGGCTGCTAAGTCATCATCCAGTGAGTCAGTGGATGCTTGGCAGGACTAAGCAGCTCGCTTCTGCAGACGGCACCCTGCATCAGGGGAACTGCAGGCAGAAGGGCTTATCCCAGGCTCCCTCAGCCCATGAAAGCCTAGGAGCCAAACTAGGAAGATAGAGTAATCTTGTTGAGAATGGATGTCGCTATTGTGCTTTTTGATGTGTAGTTGGCTGCATGGTTAACTGGGAGCAAACGTGGGTAGGCGAGGTGTAGACAATGGGAGCGGGTGGGAGGAGAGGCCTATTTCGAGATCTTTAAAAACAGCCACCATTCACTGCTGCCTGCCCGAGCTCCAAAATAACAACAAAAGAGGAAGTAAACCCCTTCTTCCGGTGCATTCTGCCGTTGTCTGACCTCCTGTTGTTGGTGTCAGTTACTGCTTGCCAGCCATTTTGAGAAGAACAAAAAGTAACCATGGAGAATTGATTGTCCCCGGTTGTCTCAGTGACACACCTGCGAGAGCCAGCGAAGTGTGGCACTGACCTTTATTGCAAATTAACTATTTTTGTTTAATTATACTGCTTGAGAGAGCTAGAAAATAACCCAGAGAGTTAGCAAAGACCTTGTGTGACATGCTTGTGCACATGAATCAATAATCAACATTCTAGCATGTGATATATTGTTTCACGCCATTGTGATTCTGTGTAAATTAGGCCACCTTTGTGCAGCATTTAAAAGTCTCTATAAGCACACAGTATATTTTTCAGATTTAATGCAGATTGTACAGTATGTACATCAGCGCTTCCCAACCAGGGGTCTGGGGCCCACTAGGGGACCTTAGCAAATTTCCAAGTGCACCTCAAGATGACTTGAAATGATGAAATGATTTCAAATAAGATAATGCTTACTTAATAAAATCATAAAATGTCATGTTCATTTTTATCATTAATACACATTTTACTGCTTATGCAAAGCTCTATTAAAGCAATAAGGCCCAAGAAGCCTTGGTTGACAGTACATTTATAACGGCTAAGGGGCGTTGTTAGGCAACCTTAGCTGTTACAAATTCACTGTAAACCACGGCTTCACGGGTCTTATTGCTTTTGTAAAATGGTTACCACACCATACAAATATTAAAGCCAAAAAATATGTATCAATGCAACTTTCATGAAGTAAAATCATTATTTCCGCTGGAAAAAATAGTCCTTGACCGTAAACAGCAACAGAAGTTACATTTATTAAACCATTAGATGGCGGCAAAGGTTGTCTTTATGAGCGAGTCACTCAGCCGCAAAGACTTTTATATTGAAACTTGTGAACACAGAACAAGATGAAACTGACAAATGCTTTGACTAGCGCTGTCAGTGTCAGCAGGGCATGGGAAAACCCATTAAATGTTAAAAGGACAAGATTGCAGCGGACATTCAATCAGATTTTTATTATGAACATAGGACTGACCTGAAGGAAAATGCTAAATCTGAATGCAGGTAATACACTCGGTCACTCGATATCTCTCTCACAATACTCTTCTACATAATGCAGTAAGCTTCAATGAACAAAATCAGTTGAGAACAAAACACAAGTAAAAACATTTTTAAAAATCCTAATTGTTAATCTGTATCTACTAAATCATGAGTGACTGAAAGAGTCATGTAAATTAATTGGTTAAGAAGAGTGGGAACCCTGAAGAACATGCAGCTCTTAAATAAATGTAATTATTTTATTTATTTACAGAAACTAGGCCCATTAATTAATTTGTTTTGAAATCAAAACTTGGGCTAGGGACCCATTGAATATTGTGTTGGGCAATGGATGTTCTTGGACTCGTAAAGTTTGAGAACCACTGACGTATATTCTACCGAAATGGTTTAGCATTCATCAAAATATCTTCTTTTGTGTTCCGCAAAAGAAAAGAAAAAAATGCATGCAGGTTTGTATGAAAAGGATCCGTAAATAATTCAATATTTTCATTTTTTGGGTGGGCCATCCCTTTTACCATAAAATAGTCTCGTAACGCTGCATATAATCAGGCCATATGCCATTATGCACACATACACGCACTCGCTCACACACATATCAGTCGCAAATGACTTTTCTCACATCTCCATCCTGACAATGTCCAAACATGATCTATTCTAGTCCAGCTATCCTAAAAAATACTGATTACATCCAACAAAATGAAGCAAATCTTGTCACAGGTCTTGTTGTAATAGTACAAGGTTTTAACATGCTAATGTGCTGGGTGAGTTTTTCAGACAACATTTCATCTAATTTCAATTCCTCTTCTCCTCTTCTTGGCATTGAGGGGTTGCATGAAAAATTCAAGCCGTTATAATATGAGATCCAGATGAATCATGAATCCTTAATGGCTATCAGGCCTGTATAGGCTGGCCTCTGGAATTACACTCAAAGAATGATGACTTTCTTTGTACTGGGTCAGTTTCTTGTGTCTTTGTATGTGTGTGTGTATATATATGTAACGGAGGCCAGCTAGTAGTCGCTGTGCCAGTAAACCTCACTCCTCTGATCTCAAGAGATGCTCTAGCAACTAGCTAGGGGTTGCAGGCTATAGCCTCCTTGTTAGAGCGTCCAACTCCCATGCCGGAGACCCAGGTTTGAGGCCTGTGCAGAGGCGGTGATGACCTGGGTGAGGGGTTACATATATATATATAGATAGATAGATAGATAGATAGATAGATAAAGTCTTTTGGCTGTAGTATGTCAGTATATCATTTTATATTTCAAAACATTCATTTTGCTATTAATTGTAACAATCCAGTGATATTTTTGTTTGTCTGGCAACAGCAGTCTTTGCACCACACAGAGATCTGATCTCACCATCATTGAATCCATCTGGGATTACATGAATAAACATTTTAAGAAACCTGCCTCCAAAGCTACCTGAAAAACAATGTGCAAGTGTACCTGGACAAAAGCTGTTTTAAACGCAAAGGGTGATGACACCAAATATTGATTTGATTTAGTTAATAGATGTTAATTGATAAATAAAATCCATTTATGACATTATTTTTGAAAGCATCCTCTCTTTACAGCATTTTTACACAAGTGCAAGTATATATATATATATATATATATATATATAGTGTGGGTGTGGGTGAGGAGTATTTTAGTGTAAGGAACAGAACAAGGGCCTCTGTAGTGCCTCTCATGCAGACGTGAGCTTACACCTGCATGGTACAGAGATGATGGAAAAAGAGACAGAGAAAAGGGTTGGAGACACACTTCTCCACATGTATTGGTTCTTGTCTTAAAGTTCATTAGCTTGTGCTGCTGGAGTGGATGTGTATGATGGTGTGAAAAGATGTATAAATGAAGTGTGTTCTCTCTCTCTCTCTCTCTCTCTCTCTCTCTCTCACCTCCTACACTAATGTGTCAAAAAAGAGAGATGTCAAAATCATTAGTATCTATAATTACTATTATTTAGGACTTTCCAAGAATCACATTTTCTACCGAGTTGCCAAATTGATTGGTTACAACATGTAACAAAACCGGTTTTCTGAAGGAACACACAAGCACACACACACACAGTGTTGAGACAATTTCTCCAGATGGTGTATGATTTCCTCAGTGTTAGAGAGCTATCGGCATTTTCAAAACTGATATCGGGTATCTGTTGTATGTCCTTGCTACAGGAAATTCATGTGTGTTTAGAGTGCAACTGTTTAAATTCTAATGTTCTATGGCTGCCTTTATTTTTTTATTATAGCATGCTCTCAGGCAAACACATACGTAAAGCCTGACGTGCAATCACACAGGAACATGAACACATAAGTGGAGACAGACTGTGCGCCGGAAATTCTTGGCCAATAACACATCTGTGATGTCATGCCAAACATTACAGGTGCACACATTACAAATGCAAGGTCACTGTCATGCTGCTGCTGTGTATTTTTATCTGTGTGGAAGAAGCTGAAAACATGTCATGTAGTCTTTCTCGTGCTCGGCTAGCTTTATGGCTCAATATTTTCACAAATCCTGAAACAAAAAACACTTAGTCAAAGGGGATGACCAGGCTAGCCAATTGCGCTCCTGCGGATCGATGCAATCTCACATTGCCATGTTTCAGCCCATTTGTCTGTGTCTCCAAGATACTTTTATACGTTCCAGGGCATGTTTCTCCAGTTCAAGAAGGCATTCCGGTGTCAGTGTGTGTTGTTTTTCCTCCAAACCTTAACTATGGACTGCAGTGAAATGGGAATACAAGTTTTGCTTATCAGTCGGGTGTGGACATGTGCAGCGTCGGCTGCCAGAAATCTATCTCGGAGACGGCCCGCCTGTGCGTGTGACCTTTTTCTTTTGTTAACGCGTAGTGTTTTCATAAATACCGTGCTGATATTGCAGGCTTGATAATTACTGCGCTCCTGCACATTCGGCCTCTTTATTAGTTTCCTGACAATGGGCTGTCTCGTCAGCTACACCGCTGCAGGGCCAAGAAAACTCACTCTCTGCTGCCTCATCTTTGTGACCTGAAATGAATCAGATGATCGCTGATGCCCCACTGACATCTGAATATTGGTAATAAAGCTAAAAACACATGATTTAAAATATCACTCTCAGCGCTTAGTTTAAAAAATCATCCTTTTAAGCACTACAGACATTGGGTCTCATACACTTATATAATACACACGTGTATTTTTGTGCAAATCCCCACAAAGATAGCAATATCTAAAATCCTTGTGCCTGGGACATTTTTGTTTGGTCCCCATGAGGAAAACAACTTACAAATCATAATAAATGCAGAAAGTGATGGGTAGGTTTAGGGATAGTGGATAGAATATACAATTTGTACAGTATAAAAATCATTCAATATTAATTACATATATTCTTATGTTTTCAGATAAAAAATAAAAAATAATAAAAAAAAGTTTTAGATGGATGGATTCAAAAGGTGCACATGTAATTTTTTTTCCTTGCACAATTGTTTGTAAATTACGGAGTCCCAGACATGACATCCAGGAAAAAACAATGGTTGACTAAATCGTGCGCACGATTTACTCATTCGTTCCCTTGATTTACTAAATCGTGTGCACAATTTACTATTTACTTCCCTAGATTTATAAACCATGCGCACAATTTATAAATCGAGGGAACAAAATAGTAAATTATGCGCACGATTTAGTAAATCAAGGGAACGAATTAGTAAATCCGTTGCACAATTTTTTATTTTTTTTCTTGCATGTCATGTGCGGGGCTCCATAGTAAATTTTGTGTCCACAGGTAGTAAAACATAATAAACACATTTTAATATATTTTACATTTTAATATATTTTTATACAAATATAATGTAGATAATTTATATTATTCTGCAGTAAGATGTAGATTAACTTACTTCAGTTTTTAAATGTTTACTACAGTTCAAAAGTTTAGGATCGGTAAGATGTTTTAAGTATTTATGTTTTTTTATGGGGCATTCCATTGACATAACTACAGTTAGCTCTGAATGTGCAGGCTTATTAATATACTTTTCATTCGGAAACAGCAAAATGTTAAAGTATGTTGTTTAGAAAAAGGAAAGACATTTTTTTAGAAACATTTTGTTGCTTCCCTTTTGCCCTTTGTCTCTTTATCGGACATCCCTGCATCATCACTCTATCTGCTCTGTCCTTGCCTATAGGCTTGAATGTGTAATGAGCCTATCAGGTGAATATGATGGAGAAATGACAAGGAAGAAAAGGAGATTACAATAGTCATGCTAAGGCTGTTGGAAGGGCCTGTACACATGTTATTGAATGTTTTGGGATCCCTTGCCAGGAGTTTTGTCCTTGTCAATACAGATCACACTCTATAGGTCAGACTCTGGGGAATAGGTCACTGTGGTTTGATCTGAATGAACTGAGGGAGGGAAAGCAGAGAGAGAGCGAGAGAGTCTTAGAAATATAGTCATGTTGCTTTACTGCTCCTCTCAATATATTATATTGCTGTGCTTTATAATGGAAAGCTAACTTTTATTTTATTATATGTGTGAGTGACAGCAGTGCTTGGTGATAAGGGCCTGTGTGCAGGAGTAAAACCTAGACCTGGATGGCGATGGGAACTAACTACTTACGAGTTTGAGGGGCTGGGCTGGATGTGTCTGTTAGGAAACATAATTACTACTAATGACCATTAGGAGTTCAGTTTTCACCCTCCAGGGATTGGTGAAAGGGCTTTCGCCTTATCAGTTGATTAGTGCAAATCGAGGAGGCCGGATCCAGCATGTTAAGTAAACGGGACTGAGAAGTGTAGCATTATCTGGGGAAGACTAATGGAGCAGCGCAGAGTTCATCCTGAGCTAATGTGAGCCCGCATATACGGAACCACTTACAGAAATCAGATAATAATATCAAAAATTGAACCACCCCAAACGCCACACATCCTCGGATCCACCACACACCACTTTCCTCCAGTGATGGGGAGTTGACTCCAAAAGAGTCGATTCCTTGACTCTGAATAGCCCAAAAGTCTGGGTCGACTCCAGCACAGGAATCGACTCTCTGTGTCGACTCTGTTGCTGTGTCCGGAATCGCTCACTTGTTTACTGATTCTCAAAATAATAGCCTACAAAATGCATGGCAGTTAAGTCTATGGTTAAGTGCACTAAGCAAGGAGTGAACGAAATGAAGCGAGGAATTCGGACACTGACGAATCGCGTCAGAGAGCTGTTGCAGAAACTTTGTCACATTTATGTAGCTTACTTTAGAAATTGATAACAGTCATAGTGACTTTAGTTTGTAATTATACATACCTTCGTGTCAGCTTTAGTATTGATGGTAGCTTATATTATTGCAATAAATATAGATTTGATTTTCCATAGTTAACCGTGTTCATTAAACTAACCATACATAAAAATAATTAAAAAAACTCACATCAGCAATAAACACATTAATAAGTGTACATGTATGCATTTTTTATGTATTGTATTAATTTTAGTATCTTTAACTCTCGTGTCCAAGCACTTTTAAGACAATCATCATGTGCGTTTAGCACCATCCCCCCATTATGATGAGATCCTTGCTTTCTCGTTTATTTAATTCTGACATAATAATCGACCACAGATGTTTTTCATGACTTTTCTCTCGGTAAAATTAGGTATCGGCAATTAGCAACATTGATAGGGTACTCATCAATCATCTCTAAATTGGACTAATTTGGACAGTCTCGCTAAATGTGTGTTGTTTTAATGAGGGGATTTTAAGGCTTTGCGTCGGGGAAAAATAAATTAAGTGTGTAAGGACTGCCATCTTGGCTTATTTATGACCCTGTTTTGATGTACAGTACATGGAGTCGAGGAGTCGATTCCATCAACTCCTACAGTGGGAGTCGGGAGTCGGAGTCGACTCCAAAAAACCTGGAGTCGAACACCCCTTCTTTCCTCATAATGCTGCTGGTGTTGCTTTTCCACTAGCCCTGCTTATTTGCATATGCAAATTATATATATATATGGATCTTTCTTCTTGGACATGGCCTCTTGCAAAGGAAATTACAGCCAAAGCAATTAGTTGTTGACGAGCAGTATCACCGAAATGATCACATGAGGTACACACAAGGCCGCGTTTGATGTGTTCAGATTAATCCATAATTGGACAAGGGCGGGATAAGACCATGTCATACATGCCTGGACATGTTCTCTCGCCTCTGGTATGCTAATGGCATAGGTTTAGCATAAACCATATAATCATGTTTACTGGGTAAACTCACATTCAATTTCAGGCCGAGCGGAATGAAGGCGATTGAGAGATGAAAGTGGGTGAATGATGAATAATCTTGAGCGCCACATGCACGGCAGATAATTTATCAGACATTTATTGATTATCCAATATTTGTACTCATCAATTATTATTTTTGAATTATTATATTGTTAAAAAGACAGAACGCAATAATCAGTTTCATAGTGATTGCCATATAAACCAAGATGATATATCCTGTTGAACAAACATTGTATATTAGCTGAGAGTCCTTGTTAAACAAATGTCTCAGATTGGCTTATAGATATACACAAACCCCATAATTACTCATGGAAAAGACAAATTGAAGCAGACCCATATGATGAAGCATCTCCTGCTGTACATGTGCGAATAATAAACCAGCAGATGTATTGTAAATATGTAGCCTTGTACTGAATGAAAAGACAGCAGGCGGTTTATTGCGCTACATCTTTATGTCTGTGCTCTCAACCATGCGTTGGATACAAACATGCCAGAAAATGTTAAAATGAATGCCTCTGTAGTACTTCAGATATATTGGGAGTGCTATTTGGAATTAGTCTTCGGAATACAGCCTCATTATTATGAAGTAATACAGACGGTGTCTTGAGTTATGAGTTAGCACAGTGATCCTTCATCCTCCCTGTACAGTAGTGGCCAAAAATGATGTCTGGAGGGGATTTATTTTATGACCCTATATATTTGATTAAACACTCAAAATATGAGGAAAATGTTTTAGATTTTTGAAATATTTCAAATGCAAAGAAAAAACAACCACTAAATTGATTAAGGTATTTATCTGACAAAAATTATTACTGCTACAGGTTTTATTTCCCTATGCAAAAAAAAAAAAAAAAAAAAAAAAAAGCATACATTGACTACAACATAATCAGTTTATTTATATTTTATTGGATTCCTCAAGCACAACTATATGTGTACAAAATCTTTAACAAATTTTTAATAATATTTAAATAAAGGGTGAGGATGTCCATTCTCCTAGGCCGGACATTATTTTTTGGCCACTACTGTGCATAATATGACATTCTTTACCCCTTCTGGACTAGGAAACCATGTGTATCATCATGCCCAAATCATAATCGGACAGCAACAAAGAAAGGAAACACAAAATGAGTGTTGGCATAACCCCTTGCTTTGAATGGGATGAATGGGATTGTTCACCCAAAATGAAAGTAATGTCAGCATGTACTCAACCTCATACCCTTCCAAGCATCGGAAAAAGAGCAGATTCTGCTATGAATAACTCCTCTTGTATTTCATGAAAGAAAGGAAGTCATACATCAAGGTAAGTAAATGATGCCAGAACTTTCATTATGGGGGAACTGTTACTTTAACTTGATTCCATGACTCTGTCCTGTAGACTCTACCCCTTTCAAATGGCCCTCACTGATCTCATTTTAATCCCTTATTATATGATATTTCTTTTGAAACAGTCTCAAGTGAAAAAAATTATATATATATATTTCCTCAGAATTGTCTCTCTCTCTCTTTTTTTTTTTTTTTTTTTTTTTTTAAATCTTCTTGAGTTGGAGAATCCCCCAAATGTAGAAAGAAAACAAGAGAGGAAGAAAAAGATGAAAAAGAAATAAAAGTTGTGTTGCAGCATTTTTGCCTGTGCGGTGGAATCCCTTGAAGGGATTTCATTTTTCTTCATCTCCCTGGGACCACAGGACCTTTAAAGAGAGCCACGCGCTGAAAGAAGAACACAATTATAATTCCGATAGTCTTGTACAGTAAATGTAAACAGATAGCAGCCTGCCTCTCTGCCCTCCCCTGTCTCCCAAAAGGCAAGTAATGAGGTAGAATAGATGTAATTGTCTTGAGCAGTGGCTTTTTACCTCAGTGCTTCTTTTTTCTCAAATTGAAAAGTATTGGCTGGTCTACGACTGCGAGGCAGAGAGATGGACTTAAAAAATTTATGGGAGCACTGAGATTTCACCGTAAGCATTAAAGTGATTTGTAAACAGTATAATATATGACTGCTTATAAATGGTGGTGTTTTTTTTTTTTTTTTTTCCTCATCCTAACAAAGGAGGAATATCTTCATTTCCATACAATAGAGATGTGTCTTATCGCCAGCTTAATTTCAAGGTGTTTTTTTTTTTTTTTTTAAGTACCAGGCTCAAAGGGAGAGATATCAGATGTCTGCACAAGATGGAAATGGTGGAAAACTTTGATTTGATGCCTTTTGTGAAATCTGGAATTCTCCAGGCAAGACAAAAAAAAAAATATATATATATATATAATTATTTACAGAATATTTTGAGTTGCATATGGTCTTTTTTGTGTGTGTTTCAAAGCTTCTAGTGAGCAGAAACACTTGTGATATGCTTATCAATCTATTTTGGGCAGCAATCTTAAATGCATTATTGATCTTTTGCATTATTAATAGCATACAGTATTGAGATTTTTGCTCCTTCACCTAATTTCTCTCACAAACTGGCTCGCAACTTCAAAATGCAATTTGTTAGAGTGCATTTTGAATGGACTCGAGTCCTTTTTCTATGAGCTCTCGGACTGATGTATCTCAATGGTTTGGCATCAGGCTTATTCATTAACAGACCGTCCTTTCACCTACTTTTTTCATTAGGCCTTTGTGTGTGTGTGTGTGTGTGTGTGTGTGTGTGTGTGTGTGTGTGTGTGTGTGTGTGTGTGTGTGTGTTTTACTAAACCACAACACTGTTCATTTTAAAGTCACCATGAAATCAAAATATCCATGCATATCATTATTTTTATGTTTTACTTTTGTGTGCACTTGTAATCTTTAATATATATATATATATATATATATATATATATATATATATATATATATATATATATATATATATATATACAGTATAAACTGGTAATTTGATACCCAATACGAGCTCCCATCCAACAGAGCCTTGCACTCATTCCCTGTATTTTTTTCTTTGCATGACATGGCATGAATGACTTGACTGACAGCTCAGAGTCGACACCTTCCACTCCATAGATTTTACACTGTCTGTGCATCACTAAGCATGTGGAGGATTGTGGGATGGCGAGAATAAGGGAAAAGTTAACCCCCTCCTCAAAAAAAAAATGGAAAAAAAAGCTGGTTGTGCATTCCAAATCCTTGCCTGAGGACAAATTTTACAGCATCAGTGTCACAACAGACGGATGACTTGCTACGGAGTGTCTTCCCAATCTTTTTAGACAGTGAAGACAGACTCTGACTGTGACTTCCCTTCACGGCTCCCTCGCTGATTTACGTGTGGTGGGGGCGGGCCATCTGGGATCACCACATTTACTGCCTGCCCGGTCTGGCCCCCACTAAATGACTAACTCCATGAGATTGAATTTGTATGCTAAAGGTCAGAGTAGTAGATCATGACTGCATATGGGTGGAGAAATAAATTCTGGAACTTAAGTAAATGGATAAACTTGCTGTTCTCCTAGGGGTGCTTACAACATTTTGTGTTTTAGCCTCGTTGAGAGTTCTGTTTTAAGTGCTATGAGGAGATGCTTGTAGATAATTGGCACTTACATATTTTACTGGGCGTTTATGTGTGTGTGGTCTAGGCAGATGCACCGGTCCTCAAGCAAAGCACATTTGAACTGCTGTACATGTCATTCCAAGTGACCGGTTTTGTACTTCATAGATGTCCAAGATTATCCCCAATGCTTCTCTGAAAGTATAATGTGTTTTAACATTTGCCCTTGTAATTTTGCTCACTATTTTCCATAATTTCCATTCAAGCAAAGAAATGTGAAATTTCATTCAGATAATGATGCGTTTAATGATATTAAATGCCTGAACACGCTTCACAAAAGTACAAATCAAATGTATGGTGAAGTCCATTAATACTAATCTTACTGCAAGATGACAGTCCATGTGAAGATACTTTTTCTTTCTTTTTGGATTGTCCTCATTTTTCAGTCAGATATTCCAAGACAGCCATTTTGCTTGAATACAATTTTTTTCTTTCCTTGCGTTGCGTTGCGTTGCGTTGTTAGAAGAAGATTATATGTTTGAGTCTACTCCAATGGCGAGGTGGTTTGAGGTCTATTTAGTGACCCACTTTTCAAGATGGGGGGTTGCTATCAAAGCTTTTCTAAGCTATTTTAATAAGGCTTGGTGACTGTAGATGTAAGTGTGCTGGGTTACAGTGACACTAATCAAAAGCATCACAGTGTGAGTGACAGAATCAAAGTAAACGCGTACAGAGGGGAATTTGCTGACAACCTGTTTTTCTGTAATTAAATATGTGTGGGAAAATACATGATATGATTTTCCATTCTGGCAGAGAACAGAGACGAAAAGAGAAAAAAGAGAGGAAAAAAATGTAAAAACAGATCTGCATCATCCCTTGGGTACATTATTTTTCTTAGTGAGAGAGAGGACAAATTATGAAGGATGGAGAGCGAGAAAATACATCTCATGATATTTCTTTTCATAGCCTGTTAGTAGATCAGTACCATGGAATGTGTAATACAAACAACAAAAGTTGTTTGCAATTTCTTTTTCTTGGATATTACTCTCTCATTCTCACTTTCCTATTTGCTCCTCCGTGTTACTCAGGTCAATGGATTAGTGCCCTGGTTATGTGGATGGAAGCATTTTTCCTCATGTTGTGACTAAATTGTTATTGGGACCTGTAAAAGCAAAGGCAAGAGTACAGGGCAAAAGTGAGATTGATGAGTGTTTGGGCACTTTCCTCGAGACCCCTTCGCATCTGGCAAGAACAAAGGCAGGCGAGTGTGACAGCCGGCATCAATCTCCCAGTCAGGGGCAACATGAAGGGGCCGTGCATACAGGGACACCCCCAACCGCTTTCCTTCCAGTTGGCCTGCAATGGCAGGAAGGGCCCCATGTGTTTGAGTGGCCTTCACTGTTAGTCCCTTTGATAAGAGCAGGGGTTTCCAATCCTGCTCCTGGAGGGCCAATGTCCTGCAAAGTCTAGCTGCAGCCTGCCCTAACACACTTGCCTGTAATAGATATGTCTGTCGGTTTCTCTCTCTCTCTCTCTCTCTATCTATCTATCTATCTATCTATCTATCTGTCTGTCTGTCTGTCTGTTATTCTATCATTGCATTATTCTGTTGTTCTATCTATCATTGTTTTGTTCTGTCATTATGTCTGTGTGTAACTAAAGCTTATAAACCTTCAAACTTGCTTGAATGTTTTGAAAAAAGTGGTAACACTTTACAATATGGTATCATTAGTTAACAATTTAGTTAACATGAACTAAGAATGAACAATACTTCTACAGCATTAGTTAATGCTAATTTCAACATTCAATACGTTATTCAAATCAAATGTTGTATTTGTTACCATTAGTTACAGGGATAGTTCACCCAAAAATGAAAATTTTCTCATCATTTACTCACCCTCAAGTTGTTCTGCTGAACACAAAGGAAGCCAAGCAGATCTCGCCCCCTATTGACTACCACAGTAGGAAAAATAAATACTATGGAAGTCAATGGGGGGCGAGATCTGCCTGGCTACTGACATTCTTCCAAATATCTTTCTTTGTGTTCAACAGAGAAAAAAAAAAAAAAAAAAAGAAAGAAAAACTGAGTAAATGATGACAGAATTTTCATTTTTGAGTGAACTATCCCTTTAATGCACCATGAACTAACATGAACAAACAATGAACGGCTGGGTTTTTAATTAACTAACATTAACAAAGATTAATAAATATTGTAACAAATGTATTGCTCATTGTTAGTTCATGTTAGCTAATACATTAACTAATGTTAAAGGATTAGTCCACTTTTAAATATAATTTTCCTGATAATTTACTCACCCCCATTTCATCCAAGATGTCCATACTTTCTTTCTTGGGTCGAAAAGAAATGAAGGTTTTTGATGAAAACATTCTAGGATTATTCTCCTTATAGTGGACTTCAATGGCCTCCAGACAGTTGAAGGTCAAAATTACAGTTTCAGTGCAGCTTCAAAGGGCTTTAAACGATACCAGACGAGAAATAAGGGTCTTATAAACACATATTATCCCCTTGCACATGCTTCCACTCTCCGCATTCTTCAAAATGCTTACACTGTATGTCCTACGCCTTCCCTATTCAACTTACGGAACGAACGGCAGTTTTTTTTTTTTTTTTTTTCCGTAAGTAGAATAGGGAAGGCGTAGGACATACGGCGTAAGCTTTTTGAAGAATGCGGAAAGCGGAAGCACGTGCAAGGCGATAATATGTGTTTATAAAGCATATACAGTTGTATTTTTTCTGAAAATGACCGATCGTTTCACTAGATAAGACCCTTATTCCTCGTCTGGTATCGTTTAAAGCCCTTTGAAGCTGCACTGAAACTGTAATTTTGACCTTCAACCATCTGGAGGCCAAAAAAGCTTTACAAAAAAAAAGCTTTACAAAGCTTTGTCAAGCCAACATTCAAATTTAGTCTCGGTTAACTTTGCTTTTCTAGTTAAACATAACAGTTATATAAATTTGAATTTAATTTATTTCTACTCAGTTACTTTGAAATTTGATTTAATTCAAATTTCAATGTAAGGAAGTTATTATTCGTCCTGTTTGCTACCTCCATTAAAATCTTTTCAAATTTGGAAATCTAATTGGAATTGAAAAGACATTCTTTATTCAATTTTGAATGCTGAACTGTTTACAGAGAAATTCAAAACAGTATTTTTTTTTTTTTTTTAATAGCTTACAAAAAGCTTTCTCTAAATAGCTTACAAACAACAAAGACTCGAATCCACCCCACTGATTTTTCATAGAATCTGGGGCTTTTAAATGGTCAGCCTGACTTCTCTTCGTGGTTCTGTGCCTAAAAGCAGGAAGGCAGATTACTCACAGTAGTGAGTGGATGTCACATTGTTAGGGTGTTCAGTCAGACCAGCCCACTCACCAGTACCCCAGATCTCACTATGCATGCGCTCTGATGTAAATTGCAGGTAAGGGGGAAAGCTGCTGTCGGCTGATGTGCCTGCAGTGCAGCGTGAAATCGCTGTTGACACTACCGATGGGCATTTCAGATTGATGCATAATTTGACCATGTTTTGAAGGGTCCATTTTTAAGGTTTTTTTTTTTTCACTATTTTGTCAAGAGGTCCAGCTGAAGTGAATTATTTACACTACATCAATTGTGAAAATAGAGAATTCCTAAGTTAAACAATCTCATAATTTCTGCTTGGGTTTAGTAAATTCTACAGATTTTCTCAGTGTTTTTTTTTTTTTTTTTTTTCACCTTAAAAACAGAAAAATAATGATGGGTTCAAAAGTAATTCAAAAGATAGAGATGACCTCTATATTTGTCTTCCCAAAGAGAGAAGATGAAAGTAAAATAAATATCTGCTGTGGGAATTTATTTGCTGGGTAAACTGCTCGTTTTGCCCTCGGCACATACCAAAAAAAGAAATGCTAGAAATACAGGTGCTAAAACAGTGCAGCAAAACAATGATGTTTTGGGACCTGTGAAATTTGTAAAATGCTTTCATCACTCAGTATGGCTTTCATGAAATGTACAGTACACCTTAAGGGGAAAACAAGAAAGGATGCTCACCCTTTGTATTCTTGTGTATGAAACACTACCCCTTGCCTCTTGCCTGCTGGTTTCTAAACTCAAGACTTCGGAGCCGCATAGTCGCACATAAGCATGTGTGCACGCACACACACACACATTCGGTTTGCATGCAGTCTTCAGTCTGTGAGACAAAGGAACTGCTTGTTGCCACATCTACTCTGCCATGATGTGACATGTTAAAACAGAGTTCTCTGTAATTCTACATTAGAACAGACAGCGAGCATAGATAGTACTGCCTGAGCACTGAACCCCCCTCTGTCCCTGAAGCCTTTTGCAGGGACAGCCAATAGAGACTTCAAGGAAAAGAACATGATAATTGCAGCTCCTATCAGTCCATTGGTCTCTGCCAAGGAGAGATGGATGAGTTATTTGCATGTCTAATGGCACTGTAGTAACTTCATGGCCTTAGGGAACATAAAAATAAAAATGAACATGACATAGTGGCATGTCATTTTTCAGGTCAGTGTGATTCTTACCAAGGCTGCATTTATTTAATCACAAATACAATTTGATACAAATATTAGTATTTAAAATTATTGTTTTCTATTTTAATATATTTTAAAATGTAATTTATTTCTGTGATGGCAAAGCTGAGTTTTCAACATCATCCAGTCTTCAGTGTCACATGATCCTTCAGAAATCATTCTACTGTATTATGCTGATTTGCTGTTCAAGAAACATTTCTTATTATTAGCGATGTTGAAATCAGTTGTGCTGCTTAATATAGTGGAAACTGGCATGCTGTAAATTTCCTTTTTTTCCCTCAGAATGAATAGAAAGTTCAAAAGAACAGATTTTATGTGAAATAGAAAACTTTTGTCTTCACTGTTACTTTTGATGTCAAATTAATGTGTCCTTGTTAAAAAATAACATTTTGGATGCATTTGGCCAAAAACCGAAACCGAAAATTACTTTTTTAATAATTATTTATTTTAAATTCTTTTTTTTTTTTTTTTTTTTTTTTTATGTATAATTGTATATTAAAGACTTTTTTTTTAATACAATAACCAACTTTTATTGAAAGTAACACACTGAAATTGGATGGAAACTATATTAATATTAAATATCAATAAATTATTCTTCGTTTAGTTCTATGCAACAGAATCAGATTTAACATATTTATTTTTAACCAATTATCTAAATAATAGCATAGTCCTAGAAAGTTATTATTGTCAGAACATGTGAACAGAGAGTAGCAGATCAGTGAACAAGAAGGTAGCATAATTTTACCAGCGTTGCAGCCCGGCTGTACCACATGTTACAGCACAGTATAGGGCTATTGCAAACTGAAACAGCATCTCTGCTGTTAATCTTCATCACACCCGTCTGAAAATGACATGCCAGTACTACTAAAGTAGTCGTAATTAGGTTGACATTCTAATTTCATATTTCACTATAGTCTATATTTTCCTTAAAGGTGCAATAAGACATTTTCGGAGAGGCTAGCAATAGCGAGCTAGCTTTCAAATCATAACATCCCATCCTCCCTTTAGAGCGTCTCCAAAGCCACACCTCCCCCAAAACACATGAACATGCACACACAGAGCTGTTCTCGGCAAAGCATCACAAGAGACGGCGTTACCTCATGTCTCAAAGCACATAACAACTTAGAGAACTTGTACCTGACTGCTGCAGATTCATTTCGGTGTTGATACTATTGACATGGAAACACATATGCACGTGGGTATGCACGTGACGTCACCGTCGACCGTTATGACTGCGGTTACCCCCACTGTGTGGCACAAAGACTGAGTGGCAGCATTGGTTTTCAGTGTGAATTCCGCGAAAAAACACACAAAACACTTCCAAAACGGGAAAGAGCTTTGTGATTGACTGTACAAATAGCTTTGTTACAAAACCTGAGGTATATATTTAAAGACTGCCAAAAGCTACAGAAAAAAGAAGCAAATGGATCACTGCAATTCACAGAAACAACTGGACTCCAGGCAGAGAAACATGAATCTGCAGTTATCATTTTGTGTCAAATTGTTGGATTTTGAGGTAAAATCATACCGTATATATTGTTATATATTGTGTTGACAACTCATCAATTAAATATTTACTGTACTATCTTATATTCTGCATAATAGGGTGTTTTTAAATAAACACTGACAAAAACAAGTTTTAAGGGCTGGACAATATGTAACATTGATATAAGTGATCACTCTGATTTAGACCTACCTATATTGTAGTTATATAAAATATTCACAGGCAGATTTGCTTTATGTATTTCCCCGGCGTCGAAATCAGGCACATATAAATGTCAGGAAACACGACTCCTGGCTGCATGTCAATATCCATGGATTAGGTTTATTTGACAAGTTGTAAGGAACACTTTAGAGTCCAACCTTTAGTGTAATCGTTTGTTTTACTCCCGTTTTCGCAGTTTTCCCTATTAAATCCAGTCATGCAGCAGGTTCTTTTGCCACTCAGTCCAGCTGAGGGAGCGCGTTGAGGGAGTGACGTCGATGCATACCCTCTATTCCGAGTCTGAGGACGTGAACAGCTCCGGGTAGAACGCCACGAGTTGCCATCTCTTGATTAGAGTAGTTATGGCGTGAATGCAGCATAGTCTCGTTGTTTTGGAGGAACTGTAAACAGTGGGTGCTGTTTGTTTGCTGTGCTCCATTACTGAGGTTTGTCTGTATAAACTCTGCATAGCATGAAACACGCTAATAACGTATGATGCCTGCGCAAATAGGGTGCATTGACAGGCAGGTAGGACATCGTATTATTTCATTCGGACTGAATATAATGATTGGATAAACATTTTAGGGTCCTACACCTTCCACATAAAGTATATATTTATAAAAAACATTTAGACCATTTAACATGGTGATTGTTATCAGGATATGAGGAAACTTTCAACCAGTATAACAAAGAAATGTTTCTGTAGAGAATCACCTATTGCACCTTTAAATAATTTACTTGGTCTCATTTTGAACTGTGGATCTCTACAAGATGTACAGTACCACCAATTATCCTGTTAAAACATACACTTTTATTATTATTATTATTATTATTATTAGTTGTGCTAATGTTAGTGGTTTCTAGTTGGCAGATCTTTGGATATCAGATTAGTTTTTAGCACACCAGAAGTTCAGAGTCACAGCCAGTCTTAAACAGGAGCCGTCCTGGGCCAGACCTGACGTGTTGCTTGTGATGGTGTTACTTGTGTGAAATCAATGCATGTTTTAACAGGAGAATTGGTAATCACATCCTGTAGCAGTCCACAGTCCATCCAGTCACTCAGTAAATGAAGCAGGGGGAAAGAACAGGCTATACTGAAATATGAAATTAGAATCTCAATCTCTATTATCCGGACACAGATAAAGCTCCTTCATAACAAAGTCTTGTTTTTTGATCTGTAGCTGGATCTTCTTCATGCAAATCTTTTGATTTGATTACATTTGCTTTGTGTAGCAATAACAATTGCTCTGTTTGGTTCCTTCTCAGCACAGTAGGAATAAATCAGGAGCACAGGAAGGCTAATCATGTACCTGGGAAGGTTACGGAGAAAGCCACTCCATTCAAGGCACTGTGTGGTATTCATTAGTCAAGCATGCGTGCTTACTCTCATTGTTTTGCATCAGGGCATGTTTAATTTTCTCTGAAGGTAGGAATATTGTTTTATTGAATGCATCCAGTATCAAACATAAAAATAGCAGACATTACTTTATATACACTCAATTGATTGTACATATAACATTTTCTCTTGCACATTGTGTTTGGTGGAATCTCTTAAATGTGAAACAGTAGTTATTGGTTGAAGAGTGAAGGTGACATCTCTTTTGATCAAACAATTCTCAGTGGGTACTGCAAAAAAAAAAAAAAAAAAAAAAAAAAAAAAAATTAAGAATAGACTTATCAGGCAGCATGCAAGCTTTTTCTTAAGGACAGTATTTAGATTTAGGTATTATTCATTCATTATGTGAATATCTACACTTAGCTTTTTCCATAATGCCCATTTTCAATGACTGAAACAGAATAAATTAAGTATGAGAAGGAGAAGCAAATCTTATATTCTATCTTACGCATAAATAATGATAAATAAACAGATATATTAACAGGTTTGGAATGACTCATTACATGTAATATACTTCAATAATAATAATAATAGCAATAATAATAATAATAAAACATAATTAATAAATAAAGAATAGTGTTGTTGAATCATATTATATTCTTGCAGTTATTAGTAGTTTTAGTTTGTGAAATTACATAGCAGATGGTAAAAGTAGAGAGTTGAGAAATAATAGGGGAGGAGGGAAATGAGTATTGGACGCGACACATGACTAGATTTGAACCTACATCTCCCACATGAGCACCACGTGCCAAACACATGGGCTGAAACTTAATCTAGACAGGCAAAATTGAAAGATATTATAGTAGGGAAGTCATGTTGTACTACATATTGCCTATATAGCATTGACATGAATTATAGTAATGCTGATAATAAGGAGAAGTAAGTCAATGTCATTAGTGGCTGTTAAAATATAGATGGCATCGCTTCTGAAATCCATTACGCGAATTTGCTCTTGCAACATGCATGATCTACACGAACCCTTTTAGTAGGCACTATGCACAAACTGTGGTGCACATGGTCAGATTCACAGTTCACTTTGTGCTAAGCAGAGCCCTACATTTAAACCATGCCTAATTGACTGTTGAGATGGTCCTTGGGTTGGGGCTCCGCTGACATTTTTGAAGCAGAGTGATATCTCTGTAGGTGATGTGAATCTTCTCTTCTCCACTCACGTCCTCTCTGCCACTTGCCCTGACAGGAGACACAATCATTAATTTGCACTGTCCGGCTTAACGCTGTACTTTAGTGTGCAGCCGGTAGGCGTAAGGGGATTGAGGTGTCGTCATTACGGAGCCGCTGATTGTTCCTCAGGCTACTTTAAAGGTTCATCTCCAGCAGCCATTGACATATTTTCTCCTGAACTGACAATAAAAGCTGTACTCCACGGCAGTGGAGTACAGAGAGAGATGGGTGTCAAACCTACAGTACAGTTGTTTCTCTTCGGCTCCAGTCGGGCAGCTCTGAATGCTAATCCAGACAAGTTTGCTGCCAGGTTTAAGACTGCCCAGGATTTTACATATTCCACTGTTGCCGTTATTCTTTAGCTACATATTTTTCAGAGTCATATTCAAAGTTTTCAGTCAAATCTCTTTTGAGTTCAACGTAATATTTTGTTGTTTTCTTTGACCTTTTTAGCTTGATCAGGAACTTTTTCTTCGTGTAAATGGGAGTATTTAAACAAAGCTATGCACAAAAACATTACCAGAACCCTTTACATTATACTGTATGTGTTTTAAAAGATTTGGGCAAATAATATGGATGCCATCAGATGTTAGAGCACTGGAGTTGCCCTGGCAACCCTGATAAGGACTGACTGCTTCCCCTTTGCAACCGTACTTTCAGTCGATTGTTTGCACATTGAGATTACGTGATCACTCGTCAGAATGGGACTGGTGTGAGCACATGCTTGAAATGTTGTCTGTATACATAGGGCATAGGGGTGAACAAATGGAGGATGTATAGTTTGCAGCTGTGACATTTTGTTCATTGTGGAAATCCATAATAATATATATTATCATTCATTTTATCAAATGCATAAAGTGAGAATCATTGGAAGGAAAAAAAAAAGTTTCCCTTCAGAAAAAGCACATCATTAAAATTTGGGCTCATTTAGGGGTTTTCGTAGAGTGAAGACTGTTATGAAGCTGATGTGTTAATGAGATAGATATTTCATGTGGAATGATAGGACAATTAGGAGAACAAAAGTGCAAGGTGTGACAATTTAAGTGTGTGTGCTTTGTCAGTGTCTGGAAACAGCACCGCTGAGACAACATATGCATAAAACCATAGTTATTAAGCAATTGCCTTTTTTTTTTTTTTTTTCATGAACTGTGCATTTCAAATCTCATGCTGTCCTTGTTACTGCAGTATCAAATGTACTTCCACCTCACACCAGGCTGTATATATTACCGCCTCAAGAAATGGAACTAAAGTTGTCGTATGTGACTACAGTACTGATGTAAGTTTTGGGAGAAAAAAAATGTTAAGGCCATGGTTCACCCAAAATGAAAATTCTCTCATTATTTACATTATTATCTCATTTATGTCATTCTGAACCCATATATTTTAAAATCCCCTTGAAGTCAATAATGTTATCCCTTAAAACTCATCTTTGATCACCAAAATGACATATTTAAAGGCGCTCTAAGCGATTTGACGCGTTTTTAGGCCCAATTTTTTTTTTTTTTGTCACATACCGCAAACATCTCCTCACTATGCACTAGCTGCCTGTCCCCTGAACACACTGTAAAAAAACGCGGTCTCTGTAGTCGCCACAAGCTCCGAAAACTGCAATAAAAACAAACTGGTGCAGCCTGGACCACTAAACATAATAAACATGCTCCAGCCAATAACCGAAAAGCAGCGTCATTACGCAAGCTACTTACATTTTAAATGCGCGTTCATGACTGTTTCAGGAAGCACGGAGGGGAGGGCCAGGAGAAGTAGGAGGGAGGGTCTAGCTAGCCTCTGTTTTGTTTGACAACACTTCAAACGTCAACAGGAAGTTACTCCGCTCAGAATCGCTTAGAGCGCCTTTAAACATTTTTTTCCTGTGAAAAATATTTCTTCATGCCTTAAAATAGCTTAAATGCAACTCTACACCCTTGCTTCATTTAGTATAGGTGGATCTATGAATATGCTAATTAGCCCCGCCTCCACCCACTCGCATGAGCTCAGAGATTACCTCAGTAAACTGACCGATTGAAACGCTGCACAATGGTATTGCTTTTTACATGTTGGTCGGACACATAACAGTAGTTAATATGATTAGCCTTTTGCTAGACTACATTATCAAACAGCTAATAATGTGTTGCTAATGTTACACAAACCATGTTCCCATTCGCCATCTCAGTCTGCCATCTAAAAATCAGCATTCTTAGAAACGTTTTGAACAACTTAGAGCATCAGTGGAGAAAAGCATACAGTTCATCATATACATCATATACACATATACATCATATTCATTGTAATATGCATCATATACCCACTATATTGCTAAATATACCTGATTTTCATATCAACAGAAAAATATACCAGGATAACCTGGCTTCTCTTGAGACTCCCCTACTTCAGAGTGGTCATAGTTAATGATAT
This sequence comes from Megalobrama amblycephala, assembly GCF_018812025.1. Taxonomy (NCBI): domain Eukaryota; kingdom Metazoa; phylum Chordata; class Actinopteri; order Cypriniformes; family Xenocyprididae; genus Megalobrama; species Megalobrama amblycephala. The sequence continues at coordinate 25,604,001 of NC_063046.1, forward strand.
GCTAAAGCCCGCCATCACGTTGATGTGATTGGTTGCAAGGTAGTTTGTGAAGTCAGAAACAATTTGTCAGAAACAAAGATCACTGCAGTTTTAAAGAGAAAACACTCAGCAATGGTGTTGACTTATGAATTTGCACATGGTTTGTGTTAAAGCATATTAAAATCATCACATAGACATATAAACAACATTAAAAACTTGATTTTCATCACAGGGGGACTTTAATTATTATTTGTGGAATACAAAAGAAGATCATTTAAAGACTATTCAAAAGTTTGGCTAAGATTTTTTATTTATTTATTTATTTTGAAAGAAGTCTCTTAGCTCACCAGGGTTGCAGTTACTGGATCAAAAACACAGTAAAACAACAATATTGTGAAATATTATTAAAGAGTTAGTTCACCCAAAAATGAAATTTCTGTCGTTAATTACCCTCATGTCATTCCACACTCATAAGATCTTCTTTCATCTTCGGAAATTAACAATCTTACAAATGAACATATTTGTATGAAATCCGAGAGGTTTTTTAATCCTCCATTGAAAGCAAATTACCACATGTAATGTCTAGAAAAGTAGAAAAAACATCATTAAAGCAGTGGATGTGACTGCAGTGGTTCAACCTTAATGTTATGAAGCGACAATGTTTTTTTTGTGTGTAAAAACAAAACAAAAATAATGACTTTATTAAACACATTTGTCTCTCCCTTGTCATTCTGCTATGTTATTTTCATTGCAGTGCTTCCAGGTTCTACGTTCCGAATGGCAACTCAGTATTGGCCGATGCCTGTTCACGTGAGCAGCACGAGGCATGCGCTTGTTGCTGATGCAGGAGCCGGCCAACAATGAGCCAGCATTCAGATGTAAACACGGAAATGCAGCACAGCTCCAGCTGTGTAACAGACTGCCACAAAAGAGAAAAAATTGTTGTTTTGTTTTTGCGCACAAAAAATATTCTCATTGCTTCATAACATTAAGGTTGAAACACTTGTAGTCATGTCAACTGTTTTTTTTTTTTTTTTAAGATTTATTTTTGCCGTTTTTGCCTTTATTATGATAGGACAGTTACTAGACAGGAAGATCGGGAAAGGACCACAAGCTGGGTTTCGAACTCGGGTCGCCCGAAGTGCACTGGCTCTACATGTCGACGCGCTGCCCATGAGGCCATCGGTGCCAACACGTCGACTGATTTAACAATGTTTTTACTACTTTTCTGGATATTTAATGTGGTAATTTTGTAGCTTTCAATGAAGGATAAAAAAAAAAAAAAAAAAAACTCGGATTTCATCAAAATATCTTAATTTGTGTTTCAAAGATGAAAGGAGGTCTTACAGGTGTGGAACTACATGAGGGTGAGTAATTAATGACAGAAAAGTTGATCTAACTTGAAAAAAATAAGGCAACCAATCACAGTCAACTTGTTAAGTTAACTCAACTAATTCACTCCAATTAAAGTCAGCTTAAATACTTTTGTTCCACTAATGAGTAACAGGCAGTCATTTGAATTTAAAAATTGTCAAGGAAACTGTAGATTGTTTTGCATTTAGCAATGCAAGGGGCTACAATCCTTGTTCTTTCATCTCCATGTTTGATTTAAAAAACTAACTACATGATATAAACATTATTTGCCTCTTAAAACTAAAGGCAAACATTTTACCCTGATTGACAAATATATTAAAAGTTGCAATGAGATGCACATATACTTTAACACACAAATCTGAAACATTGATGATCAACAAAACATATGACAGCTAAATAACAGTGATCACAACAACAGCAGCATAAAATGACAGTAAGTGCAAAGCAATGATCATTTTTTAATAATAGTTACCACATATTTTTTTCGAGCTGCAGTGCATTCTGGGAACTGTCAAAACATTGATTAATATAAAATTATTTGCTCAGATAACTCAATTACCAAACATGATGGATTATTTTAAGTGCAAGTGATCGCACCGGCGCCTCCATGTTAGCTCCATGTTAGTACAGTCAGTGCAATACTATTCAGCTTTAATTCACGCTCTGCACAAACACTTCAATAGCCCACATTTTTCCAGGTTAACGTTAAAGCGACCGGCCATGTAAAGTTGCTAGTACTTACATGCTTCAGATGATAAGTGTGCTGAAAGATTTGTCAGTGCAAGTTGCTTTTGGTTAAACTAGCTCAAACATGCATTTTTCTCCCTGTTTGAAATAGAAATCTTGTGTAACATTATAAATGTCTGTAACTTTTGATCAATTTTAGGCATCCTTGCTGAATAAAATTATTAAATTCATTCTTTAAAAAAATAGTTTTGAATAGTAGTGAATCTTATATGTTTCACACTTATTTTCACGTATTTATTTATTTTCACACGTATTTTCAACATAACAGTTTCATACTTGATGCAATGCAATATATATATTATATATATATAAATGCTCAATGAATGCATTGTATGGGAAAAATACTACAGAATAAAAATAAAATTAAAAAAAATGCTAAAAATAAAATCTTTTAAAAAAGTGAGCTAAAAAAAAAAAGTTTAATTTGTTTTTTTAAAGCTTCTCTCCTTTTTGCTTGGCAGATACACACAGATCCTTTTTTTTTTTTTTTTTTTTTTTTTTTTTTTCCCACAACCCAATTGCCTTCTCGTTCTGGAACTGTGACCTGATGACTGGTTTCAAGTTGGTAACAGGGCCCTGAGGCAGGTGTGAGCAGAACGCTTTGACCTCCACCCTCTACTAGCGATGTATGAAGAAGTGAATGACAGATAGATGGGATACACAATCCAAGTATTACCTGGAAATCCAGGACTTAGCCTCCTCCAGGACTTTTTTTTTTTTTTTTGACTGTGAGATGAACAATTCAGCCATCACAGTAAAACACTAGAATTTCGAAGAGACTATGCAGCTCTGCACTTGGCGATGGGCTTTAATTCTTTTACGTGATTGATTACAGGCATTGATCTGCTCCTGCTCGAGTGGTATTAGCTACGTCTGGAAGTAGCCTCAAACCTCCTCCTCTGTTTCTCTTTTTAGCTCCATACAGATTTGGACGTGGGGAATAAGAACATCAAGTATGTGCTGGCAGGGGAAGGGGCGGGCACCATCTTTGCCATCAACGAGAGGACGGGAGATATTCACGCCATGAAAAGGCTAGACCGAGAGGAGAAGGCCGAGTACACGCTCACGGCGCAGGTCATCGACAGAGACTCCGACCAACCTCTGGAACCACCGTCAGAGTTCATCATCAAAGTGCAAGACATCAATGACAACCCCCCACAGTTCATTGAGGGGCCTTACAAAGGTTCAGTGCCAGAGATGTCCCAAGTGGGTGAGTGATCTCCTTTCATCGTCTCCAGTTGTCTCAGCTGAACAATGACATGAGGCCCTTTATCTCACAATGAAATGAGGCAGACAAAAGCTCTGACAAAATATACAAGTAACAGAAATAGAGATGTCATGATCTAAGTATAGACAAAAAGAAATATGAGATGACAGGAATTTCTCATTATTGTGTCTGGAGAATGATACAACAATATATGATGTGTATGCTGGTGTCCATAGTCATATTGTAACCTCACAAACAAGTGAACATAGTTCAACATTGAAGCATGTTGGGGTCCACCACTGAGATTGTATCATTTTTTTGTTTTTTTACAGTTACATACTGTAATGTATTCATAAGTTCTCAGGCATTTGTAGCCATGCATTCTAATGAATGCTTCCTTAAAGGGTTAGTTCACCCAAAAATGAAAATAATGTCATTTATTCCTCCCCCTCATGCCGTTCCACACCCGTAAGACCTTCATTCATCTTTGGAACACAAATTAAGATATTTTTGTTGAAATCCGATGGCTCAGTGAGGCCTGCAAAGCCAGCAATGACACTTCCTCTCTAAAGATCCATAAATGTACTAAAAACATATTTAAATCAGTTCATGTGAGTACAGTGGTTCAATATTAATATTATAAAGCAACAAGAATATATTTTTGTGCATCAAAAAAACAAAATGACTTATATAGTGATGGCCGATTTCAAAACATTGCTTCATTAAGCTTCGGAGTGTTACAAATCTTTTGGGTCGAATCAGCGGTTCGGAGTGCCAAAGTCACATGATTTCAGCAGTTTTGCGGTTTTACACGTGATCCGGATCATGATTCGGCACAAAAGATTTATAACGCTCCGAAGCTTAATAAAGCAATGTTTTGAAATCGGCGATCACTATATAAGTCGTTATTTTGTTTTTTTTGGCGCACCAAAAATATTCTCGTCGCTTTATAATATTACTATTGAACCACTGTACTCACATGAACTGATTTAAACATGTTTTTAGTATGGATCTTGAGAGAGGAAATGTCATCGCTGGTTATGCAGGCCTCACTGAGCCATCAGATTTCAACAAAAATATCTTAATTTTCATTCTGAAGATTAACAAAGGTCTTATGGGTGTGGAACGGCATGAGGGTAAGTAATAAATTACATTATTTTCATTTTTGGGTGAACTAACCCTTAAGACTTGCTTTAAATAGAGCTCATGTTCAGTTGACAAAGCATGTGTGAGATTTCTCCATACTATCCCAAGCCTGATCTTGAGATGTATCTTGAATATGAGTAAGGCGGTGAAGGGAATCGCATAATAGTGACACTTTAGGGATTCGTTATAACCCCCATGACATTTCGAAAGCCGCGTGATGCTGCAATGTGCACTGCATGTTGTGTTACACTGTGAAATCTTTTTTTCAGGAAAGTATACAGAAGGCTGTTGTGTGTTTTTCAACTCTGGTGCAAAGGAATGGCTGTTTAAACCATCTAAACTCATGATTTGTTTTGTTTTTGCGGGTGATGGTTTATACACAACATGAAGTAATGTAATGCAGAGAGGATAACTATAATCATTAATAGATCGTAGATGAGAGAACTTGGAGTTACAGGAAATGCCATTATGCCAATTTGTCCAGGAAAACAGAACTAAATCTGCCCTGTGCTTCAAGTGTTTTCAACTCCTGACCACAGGCTTACTTTTAAAGTGTAGAATGCATTTGGGGGAATATTGCTCTTCTTCAGGTACATTATAACCCAGTCATGTGTAACAGAGAGCTTCCTTGTTTCCTTTAAAACCTTGACTTCTTCATATGGGCATTTTCTTCTCTGCGTTTGTTCTTTGTAATATTTTCTGAGCACTTAGAGCATACAGAATTGGAGCTATAGGTGAGAGTCTTTCTCTCTGTTCTGCTTTCAGACTAATGCACCCAATTGAAATCCTCATTGTAGTTTTCTGAGGGATTTGACAGTGAAGTGTGGGATACAGCAGACGGTGAGGGTAAAAATCACAGTGGTGGAGGAGGGCAGGAAGGGGAATACAGCAAAAGATGCCTGAAGTTGAATTCTTTCACGATTGTTCTTTCCTTTTGTCACAGCTGATCAATTAAACATTAGCTGATGTTCTCTTGTTTGCTTGAAAGGCATTCTCAATGACTTGTTTTGGTCTTATAAAGTATTTATGTTGTGGGAGACACTCATACAGAAAATCAAAAGCTCTTTGGCTGGGAGAGAAAAACAACAAACAGACAAATAAGGAAGCCTCTTTTATTTCCTGTCTCATGTACACAAATCACAGAAGTTTACCTCTCACGCTGATGTCGCATGTTTTGTTTTCTAATAAAGGTCTGACAATAAGTTTTTTGAAGAAGTTCTGAAGTTCGTTTGGGTTCCTGAAGTTCAGTTGAGGAACCCAAACCAAATTGAGTTCATTTATTTGTGTTCTAACTCATAGTATTTGGCTATAATGATGTGTATGTTATAGTGTTGTCAAAATGTTGATTTTTGATACATATCAGTTCTGAATATTTGGCTTCAATATGCAATACTCATTTTCAGTGTTGGGGAAATGTACTTTTAAAAGTAATGCATACAATATTGCGTTACTCCCTAAAAAAGTAACTAATTGTGTTACTTTTTTATGGAAAGTAATGTTACATTACTTTTGTATTTCTTTTTTCTCTCTTGGGCTGGTCTTGCTTGTTAGTTTTCAATAACAAAAACACAAAAGTTCTATTTTTAGCAAATGTAAAGGCCATTTAACACCAAAAGCGAAAGGAATAAGCCTCAGGCTGAAGGGAGAGCAAATTCACGTCTGTACAGTAGAGGGCGCAGCTCAAACAATCCTTTCAACTGTGCTGCCACTCTGGACAGCAGAAGAATAGGACGCAGGAGGAGCAAGTTCAACACTCTTATTTCAGCTGTAAAATAAAAATAAAAATAAAAATCACTTGTTGGTGTGGTTGAAATGGATCATCAAAGGTCAGCAACAAAATGACAGTGGTTAATAAAGTGAGATCAAATACACATTACACAAAGTATATTTGTGTAATTTAACATATTTAATTATTGCATGTTTGCATAATATTCAGAGTTTGCATTTCACTGTTTTTATTTATTTTGAGGAATACTGAATCTGTTTTTGTGCAAGTTATGAGTAAATGCATGCTCACATTTAGTCTAGTGCAATAACCATCATGTTTACACAGTGCACATGCCTATTGCCTCGGCACTTAGCCTCGATTTCTCTCAACATGTGGACAGGTGTCAGTCAATAAAAGGGAAAACAAAGTAACTTGCGATACTTATTATTTTGAGTTACTTAAGTAACTCAGATATTTTGTTTTTAAATTTAAAACTAAAGTGTTATTTTACTAGTTAAATTATAAAAGTAATCTGATTATGTAATTTGTGTTACTTGTAATGCATTACCCCCAACACTGCTTATTTTCCACTGTATCGATACTCTGTTACCAGCTGTGCTTTCTCTGACAGTTTCAGGAGATAAGAAAAATATTTGAGTGTGGTCAAAAGTAAATTAACTTACTGTGGTATGGGGTATTGAATATATTACTATATAATACTATATAATAGTATTGGATATTTATCTTTTTTCAAGGTAATGTGTTAAAGTTGAAAAAAAAAATCCAGACAACACTAGTTTATAATAGTGTTTTATAATGAAAAATAAACCCACTTGAAGAGAAAAAGAAACCAATGGTAACATAATGGTTAACTATGAGTAGTTGGGTAGTATATGTATATATAAAATAATGCAATATAATACAATATAATACATATAATACAAACCATTCTCAGATACCACTGGACTTTGTGCAATGTTATCAGCAATCTCTAAGATCCTTAGATCATCAAAGCCACAAGAGACCAAAGAATAAATGGGGTAGTGAGGCAAGACAAATCCTTCACCTTGTCAACTTTAAACATTTCATGAAAGCTCATGGATGCTACTTTTCCCTCTAGAATATTGTATGTATATTCATGAGATTATCTCATTTTTCAATTTAACTTTGAATAATCTAAGACTATTACTTGCTGATGTCGGTCTGTCCATAATGGACAGTGAGAACTAATTTGCATGGATTGGACAAATCTCATTGGATTACAGAGTCTGTTTTTTCACTAATGGGGTCTTTGACTCTAAGGCCAGTACAAGAAAGCGAATTCCCCCATCAGGTCTTCAAACCATATGCTGGCATTACAAAGCTCCCTGCCTTCTGCTGCTGACAAGTGGATTGTTACATTGTTGAAATTAGCAAGTCTACTTGAAGTGACTATTTGGGTAATTAACATTGAGTCGTCCATACTGCCTCCTTTCCACAGAAGAAGGTGTGAATGACAATAATTGCTACAAGGAAAAATAAAGCCGGAAAAGTTGTTTTTGTCATCTGAAAGTCGAGTGTGTGTGAGGCCTCGGCGACGGGGGCTTCATTATGGAGTCGGGTAATAAAGTCGGGAATAGACAGATGGCACATGGCTCCTCCGCCCTGCTTGCTGTGTGCCCGCTCTCTCCTGGCAAAATGAACCCGTGTACGGAGACACAGTGCGCAGGAATGTGTCAGGATCTGCTAAATTGGAGTGCTGATATAAAATTGAAGTGACGTTAATAGATTACCCAGAGTTCATTTGCATTTTCAGAGTTATTACGAGCTCCGGTAACAGGGCTAACAGGAGAGGGGTCTGTTCTTCTAATAACATTTCTGATTATGCACGCCATATTCCTGGCAGGTAAAAAATAAATAAGGTCTTGTCAGGGGGATTTTTGACAATGATTTGGAAGCTATTTTCTGAGACATATTTATGGAAATAGATAACACATATCCAGCATACTGCTCACACATTTTAAGCTATCAGCCCATGTACATTTACAATCTGCACATTGCCTTAAATATGCTAAAACTTATTGCAATAATTTGAAATGGGTCTATTTTACATTTATGTATTCCTGTGCATGTTTGTCAAAAGTCCAATATATATATATATATATATATATATATATATATACTGTGTGTATATATATATATATATATATATATATATATATATATATATATATATATATATGAGCAGAGGCAGCTGTGAAAATGAATCTGCATTGTTTTTGATCTTTCATTCAAAAAATTCACAACATTCTAACCTTTCATTTAAGTAAAAGAATTGAAAGTGGGGGAAAAAGCTCATTCTGAAATAAATGTTTTTCTCTAGTTTACGTTGGCTACAATGATTGGCACCCAATTATTGCAATGTCCTTTTCTCAAGAGAACAGCTCTGAGTCTTCACCTATAATGCCTGATGAGTTTGGAGAACACCTGACAAGATATCAGAGACCATTCCTTCATGCAGAATCTCTCCAGATCCTTCAGATTCCCAGCTCTATGTTGGTGCTTCTTCTCTTCAGCTCACTTCACTCATTTTCTTTAGGGTTCAGGTCAGGGAACTGGGATGACCATGGCAGAAGCTTTATTTTGTGCTCAGTGACACATTTTTGTGTTAGTTTTGATGTTTGTTTTGGATCATTGTCCTGATGGAAGATCCAACCATGGCCCATTATTGGATTTCTAGCAGAAGCGGTCAGGTTTAGATTTTTTATGTGTTGGTATTTGCTAGAATCCATGATACCATGTATCTGAACAAGATGTCCAGGACCTCCAGCAGAAAAATATGCCCACAACATCAAAGATCCAGCAGTATATTTAACCGTGGGCATGGGGTACTTTTTATCCATGTGTGCACCAAACCCATCTGGTGGGTTTGCTGCAAAAAAAGCTCTTTTTTTTTAGTTTCATCTGACCATAGAAGGAGGTCCTGTTTGAAGTTCCAGTCTTGTCTGACAACTGAATATGCTTGTTTCAGGATGAGAGCAGAAGATTTTTCTTGAAACCCTCCCAAACAACTTGTGGGGATGTAGGAGCTGTTTGATAATTTTTTTTAGACTTTCTGAGACTCAAGACTCAACTAATCTCTGCAGTTCTCCAGCTGTGATCCTTGGAGAGTTTTTGTCCACTCAAACTTTCCTCCTCACCATGCATTAGAACGATTTAGACACACATCCTCTTCCAGGCAGTTTTGTAACAACTTTAGTGATTGAAACCTCTTAAATATTGCCCTGATAATGGAAATGGGAATTCCCTTTCATGGGAACTGTCGACGCTGCGTCATTACGCATTGGGAACGCCTCTGCATGATTGCGTTGTGAAGCACTCATGTATCTAACCAATAACGTGACGAGATGTCAGAAGCGGGTGATGTAAAAATTCCTCACTTTAAAAACCATATTTCTATTGGCTATTTCATCTCTTAAAAGAATAGGAGATCTTCAAGCACTTTCAGTTGCTCCTTTGTGTTTGGAATTTGCGCCTGGAATGCTCAAAGCTTTCCTGCACAATAGACCGGGCTATGTGCCCAAGGTCCCCACCAATGTCCCGGGTCCCATTGTACTTCAGGCCTTCTGTCCTCCTCCATTTACAATTCCGGATCAGGAGAAACTCAATCTACTTTGCCCAGTGAGGGTTTTAGATACATACATCCACAGAGCTGCCCTGTGGCGTAAAACAGACCAACTGTTCGTGTGTTACAGGTCTCCTAAGAAAGGAAGCCCAAAATCTAAGCAGAGGATGAGCAAGTGAGTGGTCGATCTCACTTGCTTACAAGGCGGCCAGACAGCCATCTCCATTATCTGTCCATGCCCACTCTACCAGGGGTATGGCGGCCTCAAAGGCTCTAATGTCAGGAGTATCCATTAATGATGTATGTGATGCAGCTGGATGGTCATCCCAGCACACATTTATTAGGTTTTACAACCTGGATGTCGGCTCCACTCCGGGGTCATCAGTTCTGTCTCAAAGATAACAGACAGGTACTTGGTACTATGGCGTAGTTGGGACAGCGTTCCCAATGCGTAATGACTCAGCGTCGACAGTTTCCATGAAAGGGAACGTCTCAGGTTACTTATGTAACCCTGGTTCCCTGAATAGGGAACAAGACGCTGCGTCGCTTTGCCGTACCCCTGCATACCTGTGAGCATCTTGCTTCAGCCATAATCCAGAAGCTAGCGTTCTTTGTTCTGGGTATGCTTTATAGTTTCCTAATTCGTGATGTCACCCGCTTCTGACGTCTCATCACGTTATTGGTTAGATACACGAGTGCTTCATGACACAATCACGCAGAGGCATTCCCAACAATCAACCCTGCAACTGTTTCAGAGCATCCTGGGGCATACGGTATCAGCAGCCACAGTCATGCCGCTCGGGTTGCTTCATATGAGACAAGCTGGCTACATGACTGAGTCCTGAGATTGGCATGGCAACTGCAAGTAGCCAGTAAGCACAAGGACCAGCTAGGTGACTCGCTTGCAGTGCCGTTCCCCTCCTAGGATGGGATACAGGCACTTATCTGCTCCACAGGTGAGTGCCCCACCTGACGAACTGTGCGTGGAGTTCCTCCAGCACCCTTAGCAGTCAGACGTGGCGGAGGCATCAGATGCTAGGTCTAGCACTCGTGTGTATGCCCAGAAGGTCAGCTTCTGTGCTAGACTAGGTGCCCATGTGTTGTGATTCTCATTCAGGTGATCCCACATGTGTATTCTTTTATGGTATGGCTTCCTTGTTGGCGAGCCTGTGTCTAACCCCTTGGCACTTGAGCCCACTCTGCCGTCTCTGCCAGTATTGACTCCACCCTAGCAACACTGGGTCTACCACAGATAGCTTCCATATCTAGCACTGCCCTAATGATCAGTCTATATGTGTAAACTCCACGTTACCTCCCTACGGGCAGGACGTGGCCTCCGTAGCATTCCTTTCCGCTTGGAATAGGCATGCTTTCCCAGTGTTATTGGCACCTGGCACCACAATTGCTGCTCATCAGTGTAAAACTTAACTGAACCAGCAGCGAGCTTCTTTATATACCTACTTCGCGGGCTGCGGTTCGCAATGTAAATCTCGCTCACCAATGTCCGTTGGCTTGTTTTGTTTACACTTGAAGGTGATTAGGCTCTCAGGCGAAATCCCAGTTTATCAAGCATTCTGACATAATGCCGAACATGACTGACTGATAGGGACCACATATATTTTAATGATTACAGACTGGCCTCATTCACCTCCATTATAAGTGCCTCACTGTAACAGTTTTTTGCTTTTTCATTTTTGTGGTAAGTGCTGTGAATGAAAGCCTAACTTGTATTAAACCTGTAATATTCATTTAATACTTAACTCTTGTTCAGTACTTGGAAGTACATATTTTAATGGATGAAGCTCATGATTTAAACATATACATTTTGAATTACGTTCACCCCTGCTTCTGACAAATTAGTGCCTTCAGAGCAGACATCTTCAGCTGCCAACCCAGGAGCAAGCAGACATTATGTCTGGCTTAAATGTTTACAGATATGCTTAAATCTCTCCAAGAAATATAGCTGTAGCATTAGTTGAGCCATGATGTGAATTGGCCATAAAGTGTGTGCTCACATACAGTTGAACAAACAAACAAAAGAAGAAGAAAAAAAAAAAAAAAGGTATGTACAGGGCAACCTGTCAGGGGCATACTTTATTAAAACTGCATCCAAGTTTACCCTGCTTTGATAGTTTAAACATTCTACAGATATGCAGATACCCATCCCCTTTTGTAGCCTCTCTTTAACACTCTTGGGCATTTTGAGTTGTGATCTAATTACACTGAGGTACGTGTTTACATTCAGTATCATGTCTTATATTAGAGACTGCTTTTACATGAAATTGTCAGAGCCATAGGCAGTACATAAGTATCAGCTTCTTAATAATTCTATTTTGTTGTCAGTATCTCTAATGACTTCATTCCTGTCAAGACCATGAAAATACATGATTGTTTGGCTAATATATATGTTTTTTCTCTGTTGAATAAGCCATGATAGCCTATATTTCTTGCTAGGCTCATTTTAGCATGTAGTGTAAAGGCAGATCTACAAATCTACAGTGAAAGCATCTAGCTATCACTGTAGCATATTAAAAGATAAACACGTTTTGACAGATGAAACATTAAGACAATAAACTTATAATTGCAACAATATATGGTTTATCATTGTTCTTCTAGACAGCTTGTGTATTTTCATTAGAATAAAGTATATTTATAATGCAATGCTAATCAACATAGCCTTTATCACTGTATAGAATACTATAAGATAATATCATTCTGCCTCAGTCTGTGATGTGAAGCCATGTCAGATCACAAAAGGAAGTTATTTCAAACACTCAGTTAAATGTTCTCTCTTGTTGGATTGTAAACGCTTCACATTATAAGTTTCGAAAAATGTTTATCACCTGTTGCTTGTTCAAATGCCCATTATAAGAGACTCACAGTGCTTACAGAGAGTAGCATTTACATTGATCCACTCTGATCACAGTGCTGTGCTTCACCATGAAAGACGCTGTGCATATATTTATTCATATAAAAAAAATCGCAGCCTTTGCAATTTCATAATCACCCTAAGCCAAATTGCGATTTCAGTTTAATTTCTGTTAATCGTGCAGCCCTAGATAAACCTCACACACTAACAAGCACAAAACAAACTTTCCCTTCACAGAAACAAGATGCTCTGTCTCACATGCAAAACAATCTTATGCGTGCTACTGTTGTAAATTGATTCATCGCACAGGGGTGCGTTTCCCAAAAGCATTGTTAGCCAACTAACATCGCAAGTTCCATCGTTACTTACATAGTTCAATGATTTGGTGTTTCCTGAAAGCATAGTTCAATCGATCATTCGCAAACTGCATTGCAAACTTGTGTGGTTGGGACGACAGCTCTCGAGCTGTGGTTAGAAGCATAGTTTCTTGTTTTTATGACATGGGGACTTAATAAATTGTTATCTTGAGCAAAATAAGCAAGGTGACATTAAGTACAATGTATATCTTTTATTTCGAATATATACAAATGTCATTTATATATTTTAGTTTGTCAAGAGAGCTAAAGCACCGTTTTTGAAGAGTGCGCCTGTGCGTACGTGCTCTAGTACATCAGAACAAGCATTTGATTCAATCTGGAAATAAAGCAAAATAACTGAGGAAAATGAGAATTAGTCATCTAATGCCATGTCCGTAATTTATAGCAGAAATTCTAACATTAATTCCATCTCAAACGGATTCATTTAAAGAAGTTATTACTCCACCACCTGCGTGACATCATTCACCAACGTGGTTGAACGACAAGTTTGCGACAATACGGTTTCGGGAAACAGTCGTGACTAGCTAGTTGATTTGTTCAACGATGTATCGTACTATGGTAGTTCAGCAGCGAGATACATCGTTGTTCGGGAAACGCACCCCAGAACGATATATATATATATATATATATATATATATACACACACACATATATATATTTGGTCCCCACAATGTAATATAAATCACACACACACACACACACACACACACACACACACACACACACACACACACACACACACACACACACACACACACACACACACAGTTTCAGAGTAGAAGTAGTACACATTTTTCATTTCTGCTGACCACTACCTCCTGGTCTTTTCTGAAGATCGCTGGACGTGGTTTGGCTGCAGTAGGTTAACTCACTGACCCTCAAACCCAGCTGAGGCCACGGGCAAACCACAGCGTGGAGTCTGACCAGCAGATGTGCTTCCGCAGTGGCCCAGCTGCACACCATGTTAAAGGCCCAGCACCCCCTACTTCCTCTTCCATCTGCCACCGCCACAAACCAGATTACATGCTCAAGTTTGAAACAGTAAACCTTCGGAAACTACCATAGATATATCCCAGATCACACACACGCAAAAAAATGTTCTAACAATGTTTTGCTAGCGTTCCCATTAAGCTATGTGAATGTTATTTCTGAATGTTCTCTGAACGTTCAAAACATCCAGTTTTTTTTTTTTTTTTAAATATATTTGGGTTATGTGAATATTAAGGGAACATTCTTAAATGGAATGTTCCTTTTAATTATTCTCTGAACATTTAAAAAAAAAAAATATATATATATATATATATATATATATATATATATATATATATATATATATATATATATATATATATATATATATATATATATTTATATGTCTTCCACAGTTACTATTAAATTTATATTACTGATTTATAAATCCAACAGGTGTGAGTGAAATGGATTTTCAGTTGAAATGGCCTTGGTGAATAAGATGTAAGCAATTTGTGCTATAAATGTGCTACTGTAGTACTGGTTTCAGCACGTTTTCTTTGAAACCACTTCTCCCTCTGCATGGACATCAGTGCCATACATAAAATGTGAATCACAAAGAAAGAGCTTACAAAATGATCCTACTCCACTCCACTGACTCTGCCCCTTATCCTACTGCAGTCATGTTCAACTGCTCATGAAAAGAGATGAAAGTACAATAGACAGTTTAATCCATTTCCATATTTTTTTTCTCTCTCCATTTTTTTTTTTTTTTTTTTTTTTTTTTTGATGAATATCAGGTCTAGGTGAAAAGCTAACTTCATCTATGTCTTTCCATTTTTAACCATACATATTATAATTCACTGTAATTTCTGCTATCATTTACATTTGTATTATTATTTTAACACTAAGACCTAATGATATACGTCTTTATTAAGATTTAAAGTGAATTGAGCTATTAGCTCAAGGATTGACTAAAACCAGTGCAGTATTCCTGTACTAGAGCTCAACATAATACACCAGAATGTATTTTCAAAAACTCTCTCATGCACAGGAAATGATGCCACTCATTGTGTTCAGCATGAAAGCAAATGTAATGATTATGTCAGAGAATAATATATTTTTATAATACAGTATGTTTTTCAAACAAGAAAAAAAGGAGTAGAGGTGGAAATAGACAACATGCGATGAAAGAGAGAAGAGAGAATGTTTTTGCAGTTGGGTGATGAAGAGAGCCCATAAATAGCCCAGGCCAGCACTAATGGGCCCAGGGGGGTA
Organism: Megalobrama amblycephala; assembly: GCF_018812025.1. Lineage (NCBI taxonomy): Eukaryota > Metazoa > Chordata > Actinopteri > Cypriniformes > Xenocyprididae > Megalobrama > Megalobrama amblycephala. Next base: position 25,619,259 of record NC_063046.1, read on the forward strand.
TTGTGTTGGCTTAGAGAGTGACACTGATGCCATATGACAGGGTAATCAGCGCTGAGGTGGACACTGACATTATCTGTCTCTCATGATAAGGAAAAGCATGGAGGTGAAGCTAACCTCACATCACTCAGACCTATCTCCCTCATCCTAAACGTGAGCTGAATGATAGATACATGCCATTATTCAATGTTCCAATGTGAGATGGAGTAGTCATTGCAGTTTCAGTAGGCCTAATTGACCTGATTTACTGCAGATTGGAAATTATCTCGGAACAAAAGCATGAAATGCAGCCAAGAACCTTCAAAAACTGTTGAAGCTTAACATATTTGCAGTAGTTTCTATTCAGTTGTTGAATTGCTTGGACTATACAATTAAATATTTGACTGAGTAGTGCAAACACATTCATGGCATGTCTTAAGAAATATGTGAGATCCAAATTTGTGAGCCCCAACTATGTTTTGCATTTTTTACATTTTTAAATTTTATTTAAAAAAGATTGTATTTGGAGGCAGTGGTCAGCAGTAAAGTTTACTACTTCCCAGAGGGGAACCATCACAGCTACACACACACACACACACACACACACACACACACACACACACACACACACACACACACACACACACACACACACACACACACACACATATATACAGTACAGTCCAAAAGTTTGGAACCACTAAGATTTTTAATGTTTTTAAAAGAAGTTTCGTCTGCTCACCAAGGCTACATTTATTTAATTAAAAATACAGTAAAAACAGTAATATTGTGAAATATAATTTACTATTTAAAATAACTGTTTTCTATTTGAATATATTTCACAAAGTAATTTATTCCTGTGATGGCAAAGCTGAATTTTCAGCATCATTACTCCAGTCTTCAGTGTCACATGATCCTTCAGAAATCATTCTAATATGCTGATCTGCTGCTCAAGAAACATTTAATGTGTACAATTGTACAAAATATTTGTGTACAATATTTTTTTTCAGGATTATTTGATGAATAGAAAGTTCAAAAGAACAGGGTTTAAATCTAATGAAATCTAATCTTTTGTAACATTATAAATGTCTTTACTGCCACTTTTGATTGATTTAATGCATCCTTGCTGAAAAAAAGTATTCATTTCTTTAATTTCTTTTCAAAAAAATAAAAATAAAAATTCTTACTGACCCCAAACTTTTGAACGGTAGTGTATAATGCTACAGAAGCTTTGTATTTCAGATAAATGCTGTTCTTTTGAACTTTCTATTCATCAAGGAATCCTGAAAAAAAAAAAGTACACAACTGTTTTCAACATTGAAAATAATCATAAATGTTTATTGAGCAGCAAATCAGCATATTAGAATGATTTCTGAAGGATCATGGGACACTGAAGACTGGAGTAACGATGCTGAAAATTCAGCTTTGCATCACAGGAATAAATTACTTTGTCAAATATATTTAAATAGTACACAGTTATTTTAAATTGTAATAATATTTCACAATATTACTGTTTTTTACTGTATTTTTAATTAAATAAATGTAGCCTTGGTGAGCAGACGAAACTTCTTTTAAAAACATTAAAATCTGTAAATTTACCAACATAGCGACCATTATGCACATTTTCTGTAATTCTGCATAATAGTTTCATTTTTCCCAAATAAACCATAATTATATTACAGTATGTTACATTCATTTAATCGGCTACTGTGAAAATTATTGCTATTGACTGTCTAAGATGGAGAAGTATCTGTCGCTAATTTGCTTTGGTCTAAGCGCTGCATGATGTGTCAGCTTGTTGGTTTTGTGTGTCATACGTTTTGCAACCTGGCAAGTTGTCACCATATTCTGCTGAAATGTACACCAATTGAGGATTTGAGGAGAATGAGGATTTATTTCTTTATTTATTTTGGTGATAAATCTCAGCTCTCACTGTGCTGATTGCTTGTTGCATTTCTTGCCAAAAGTAACTTATGCAGTACTAAAGAACAGGACATAGTATGCTAGGCTGATTTAAGGCTCAGCTTTCTTTTTTCCTGATGAAAGAAGGGGGTGATAGGGCCATGGTTTAAGAGTCACGGTTTGCTACTGCTACTTCCATTCTGAAATTATCTCTATATGTATATGTAATGTGTGTTTATGTGTTTCCTTGAACACAAGCATTTAATATGCTTATACATTTAATATGACTGAGATAACTACATCAGGTTACACTGAAGAACTCTCTGTCAGATCAGGAAGAAATAGCTCAGCATTTTAATGCAGAGTTGAATATCGATAGATAGATAGGGAGATAGACTAATGTTAAATACAACTCTTGATTTTAATAATGTATTAGTAAAGGTTGAAAATAACATTAACAAAGATAAATAAATGCTGTAGAAGTGCAGTTCATTATTAGTTCACTAATGTAGTTAACTAATGTTAACTAATGAACCTTATTGTAAAGTGTTGCCATTGTATTTGAATTATCTGTGTTAAATTATATTACAATATAATATCTATGTTAAATTATATTATAATATTATTTTATAAGATTTATATATTTTACATCACGCTGTTCATATATTTAAACAATTTAAAATTTGTATAATTTGTCTGTGGATTTTATGTACCTTTTTAGATCAGACTGCCTTACACGAGCAGCATTCGGTAGAGGACAGCTGAGATTTTGGTGAATGCTTGAGTGTTCTAATCTACACTCTTGCCGTTGGCACTGCTTATTTATATCTGATATGACGCCTGGCCGCTTTCTCACAGACGGCCCTCTGTTCAAAATCTCCTTCATCTATTAATTATGCAAGAGACACAGTGTGGATATTTAATGTTGCGTCAAGGCTTTCTCTTTCACTTCTCACCCTAGGACCTTATTTCATTGTGCTCCTATTTCTACTTTTCTCTGTGTTTTGCTCTTAATTTCCATCATCTTCCTAGTACAGCGATGAATCCACAGTCTCTCTCTCTCTCTCTTTCTCTTTATGAACGTTATTAAGCAATGGCATAGCGGCAGTATGTACTCCCCATTGGCATTCAGCGTTGCCCTCCCAAATTAAAAGTGCTGATTACATCCTGTGGGCAATGTGTTTTTATTTGCTCTTTATAGTCCTTTTATTAGTCTATATTCTGATGAGCGGCAGTATTCAGAGTAAATGCACAACCACAGAGAAGCATGTGATCAAGTTCTCTCCTTGTGCCATAACACATAGGCTTTTCAAGCGAAGGACACCCAGAGCTCAAACGCCTTTGTGTTGCTTGGGCTAACCGAGATGATGTGTGCGGGAAAAAAGGTGTTTGAGGAAAGGTCTTCATGAAAGGTCTTCTTGCAGGGGTCGCACCACAGATGATTCATTGGTGGCTGTCTGGGTTGGGGGGACTTAAATGTGAGGGAAATGCATTCATCACACAGCACAGATCTAAGCTTAGAGGAGCATCCAATCATGGCTCAGAATAAAAGGCTGGGCATAAAAGTCTGCACCGCAAGGTCATTTGAAAAAGAAACAGATAAGATGGAGAGATCAAACGGTAAATCTCTGCTGCATGAAGTCTTTGTGGTTCTCACAGGGGACTAGCCCATTAAAGCACGCCTGTGCTCCACTGAACATCCCCTCCACGTATGAGAAATTGTATCATCCCCCCCCTCCTGTCCCAAATAGCTACACTCAAACATTTAAAAACAAGTTTTGGTGGTTAAACCTGTTGCGTCATTCAGTTTTGTTGAAGAATTCTGATTTTTTTCAGGGTTTATTGCAATCCAAGCATCTTTGACATCACTTATGTTTGTCTCTTACAAGAGCTGCAGTGTCAAATCAGGTCCTCTGGCTAATTGGAAGCACCTTTGGTGAAGAGAAACTTTTTTTTTTAAATGCCACACTTGATCAGATACTTAAGAAAGCCCATTTATTTTCTTTCTGTTTTTCCTTGCTTTTTATCCATCATTTATTTGAACAAATCCCTGTAGGTATATGCGTGTGCAGGTGTGTATACTGGTGTATATGAGAGTATGTGTGTTCCTTTTGATGGATTGCTTGTCAGAAGCCACCAGGAGCACTTCCTATGGCTGACTGAAACATTTACTCACCAGTCACGTTCGCTGGGTTTGGTCTTACCTTTGAGAAGCTCTCAGCAAATGTGTTAACCCTTCTCACCCAGACCATTTTGTCTGAGGCCAAAGGTTTGGTTTGTGTGATTCCCTTTTCCCTCATACTACCAGTCAAGGTGTAGCCGAAGCCATCACTGCTTCCATATCGTGTGCAATTGTCATGTCAGAGGTGGTGCCGTTACTGTGGCAGGGAGATCAATGCCTCAGTCCACTCCCACGTCCTCCCAACTCCTTTGACCGTGATGCTTTTCATCGATGTCTGACTGCTCTGTGCACACAAGTGATAGTTATATGTCAACTTTGATGGTCCCATCATGCTTACAGGAAGTCAGGCACAGCATTAGCTCATTGTTTCACCTTTACATCACACACACAGACACATATACACTTCCACCTGCTCAGTGCTGCCATTTATCACCTATCCTTTCCTCTTTTCACTTTTTCTGGTGAGGGGGAGCAGACTTGGCCGGCATGCTTTGTGATAATCACAATCACTTCAATGTGTCATTTATTCTCCTGAGTGTTTCAATACTTATCTCAGTCTAGATACAGCCAAAAACTGAGCTGGAATACATCTATCTTGTCAAGCCAACTGGTGGGCCAGAAATATTCCCTTTGACCACATTAATGGCATGGTTTATGACATTGCCACAAAAAGTAAATAAAATAAAATGAATATACACTAAGTGTAACTTGTTGGCAAAGGCTATTTACGCTAACTCCGCCCACCTATGTCTGGTTGGGCCACACAACTTTATAAAAGACACACGTGCCACTCAATGTCTTCAGTGACGTAGGCCGTAGGGAGACGTGGAAGTAGCATTTGTAGCGTTTTACCCGAGTTCGAATCCGCCTTTGGCCAAACTCACTCTTCTTCCTTTTCCCATAACATATCAGATTGCAAAATCATTTATTTTCATTAAAAATGAAGAAAATATTTGAAAAGTGGAAATAAAGTGCTTAACAAGTGTTTAATAATGAAGTATTTATTGAGTAGGCTTAGAGGTATGTGTAGGGAAGGCTTTATTGCCCCAATAAGGTGGCATCCATTTAATTAACCAATTTTAATAAATATAATCGTTTACACTATGTTATTATTGCATCCTGTTAATGTACAACAATACTAAAGTGTAAATAGTATCTGCCACTATTTAGCATCTAACAACTATTTATATAGAATATATTGATATTTTCACTTTGTATAAATATAATATTGCTAAGAAAATGCTGCGCTTGTCACTTAGTGTCCATAGAATATATTGCTATTTAAACTTAGTGTAAATAGCATAAAAAGTTTGGGGTCTGTAAGATTTTTTAAATGTTTTTGAAAGTCTCTTATGCTCACCAAGGCTGTGTTTATTTGATCAAACATACAGCAAAACTGCAATATTGTGAAATATTATTACAATTTTATGTTTTCTTTGTTAATACATTATAAAATGTAATTTAATATTTTTATTGCAAAGCTTATATAGCAAGCAACCATTACTCCAGTCTTCAGTGCCACATGATCCTTCAGAAATCATGTGAATTGTTTACTTGCCTTTCTGTCATTTGCTTTTTTCTAAGTCAGAATGAAACAGAAGAGTGCAGAACTCCAGGCAGATCATCTCTGGTGGTATTTTTCTGGTTTGACAGCACATGCCACCATTCTGACAGGCCTCATGTCTCACTTGTTATATATTTTCAATGCAACTAGATCAACTTTATTTTTATTTGACTTGTTTATTACAAACACACTTGGAATGTGAGAAAAATATCCACCTTCATCATGTCCTCTTGAATTATTGTCCCTCTCTATGTAACTTATAACTTACTCTTGTCTTGATTCATTTTGTTCTGACTATCTAGGGGACAATTAAATATGTGAAGTGTAGCAATTTGTCTAGAAATTACTTGACAGCATCCTCCAAAAATCCTGCACATATTTCCTAAGAACTAATTAAAATGAATCAATGACGTGCCACTTCAAAATGGCGGCATATGTCAAAGCCATCAGCAGCAAGCAAAGGACACTCTTAATTGTTTTGTTCCTGTGGTTCTTGTAAACAGCTTGTCAAGGACTGCACTCAAGCATCCATGTTACACAAGTCTTTTTTTTTTTTTTTCTACTCTGCCTCAAATGCCTTTCACAAACACATATTTTACAACCCTTGCTGCCCTGCTGCCACATTAACTCACCCCAGGCTGGTAGCATGTTGTGTTAAGTGTCGGTTGTCTTGTTGTCTCATCAAAGGCCATTAATTGTGGCATCAAAGCGATGGTCACTTACACTACATGAGCCTGAGGCCTCTTTTCCATGAGGGAAGCAGATTTCAAAACATTGACAACCGTAAGTAGAGTCTCTCAAGTCTTCTTTGCTGGCTGTTTAAGCAACTAGCCATTCCTTTAGCTGGCAATGCCTGTCATACAATAAACAGAACACAATATTTGGTTAAATCAGATGTGCCAATCCCCTTTACAAAATCCAATGTTTTGAGCGTGAATGTGAATGAACAGCCATTATGAGAACAGATCAGGTGGACAGAGTGCTAGATGAGACTATTTTATTATTTATAGTCTCCCTCACTAAGCCTCTCAGCAACATTAATGTCCCTTGATAAACAACACAGAGGAAACACCCTTTTCAATTACACCTCCAGCTGTAAATCATGCAGGAATGAGTGGCGGCCTGAAAATTACACCCTTCCATATGACAGGCGGGGGAGCACACACCTTGATATCCTTCTCCTGCTGATAGCTTTTAGCATTTGTCGTAAATGTCCACCTGTATCGACAACAAGACAAGCATTCCTGTTATGAGCGTAAATTGGCCTCAGTCCAGCATGTTTCAGCGGACTCTAGTGGACATTTTGACTCACCTCCTTTACTGTAATTCACAGTTCCCGAGCAAGCCAGGGCTATTATCCTTGCCGGTTGGTTTAGGTCGCAATTTGAGAAGAATGATGGCTTGATGAGAGCCTTCAAGACTGGTAATACATGTTGACCAATGCATTTCAATCACGAGGGTCAACTTGACTCCAATCATTCTGCTAGCATGGATCTGTTAAATTGATCCTCAAATTGTATTGCTTGTCAAACTGACTCTTTGGCTCTTTATAATCTATTCCCAGAATTATGTCATGTTAAAATTGTATATTAAAATCAAAATTATTGAATAATAATTAACAGGGCTCCAGATTAACACTGGTCCCCCATGTTCTACAGATGGTGGCACCAGCAGGGGGGCCATTAAAATGAAAAATGATAGGAAACCAGTAATAACAGTCGCATTGTTATTGTTTTGCAAATGCAATTAAAAATAATATTGCATATTTTGTACTCACAGAAATGCATATTTTATTATTATATATTAGTACATGGATGCTGATTGGTCAGTGCTGCATTCCAGCTGTGCTATATTCTGTGATATGATATAGTATCATTTTTGGCCAGTTCAACACATTGTTTTTTTGTTTTTGTTGTTTTTTGTTTTCAACATTGTTATATAGTATGTAATGATATACAAGTCCCTTTGGTGCCGAATTCTGAAGCCATTTTTGTTCTGAAAGTTCCAATTGTGATCCCATTCCAGATGCCACGGATTCGGCAGATGACATGAGTAAATAGCTTTCAGCAGGAAGCTGAGTGGTACCATGATGGGATACCCATTTTTCCAGCCATGGATCCTGACTAGCTCAGCTGCACACCCAAAACAAGCCCATTTAAGCCATAGAACCACTCATTATCCCAGATCTCTCTGCCTGACATTGCTTTGAAATGATAGAAACTGTGAAGAATTTCTGTGTAAATGGGAAGTGCAACATGAAACATGCCTTTGAAATTTTTAAAGGTTTATTTATGACTGTTTATTGATCGGAATCTAGATATTGACCAGAGGTCCCTATGTTGGCGTGTGACCGCATTCTGAGTGCTTAAGTCAAAGACTAGAAACCGTTAAGACCAACGTGGGCTCTTGCCAGCTTCATCACATTCAGTTACTGCACTGATAATATCAGCCTCAGACAGCCTGACTAGGACCTCCAACAGTACTTTAAATGACTGTCTGATGCACACAAAACTGGCAAGCTCTAATCTGATTGGCTGACTTTTCTGTATTTCCTGGAGTAAAGACAAGCAGGTGTTTTTGTTGTTGTTGTTTTCCTTCTTCCTTCCCCCACCATGTTTACAAGGTACCAAATTGACACAAGTGTTTGAAGTTATCACTTGATCTGCCAAATTTTGTCAGATGCCAGTAGATCTTTGAAAGTATTTAGTTAACTAGATGAGTAGACTGGTATTTTTCTGCTTTGTTTTCTGACACGAATCTCCAGAACGCACGGATTCCTACTAAAATGACTGTAGCTCATTTCTCTGAGTATTGTAAATATGACTGCACCTCAAGTGGACATTTTTTAGGAAAGCAAGGCTGCACTGATGGTTCATGCTCTTTTGCATTGTATTGTTAGTTATTAATACAAAACCAACTCAAATTGTAATTATTTTGTTTATGAATATTGTTTTATAGCTATTTTTATATGAATACATTAACATGAGTTGTATCATCATACACATTTTATTGAAATTTAATTTATTTAATTTATTTATTATTTTTGCTTTGTTATTCTTTGTCAGTAATTGATATCATGATTTTTATATATATATACTGTATATGTTGAGATGATTTTGAATATTACTGAAAGTCTGGATTAGACCCCAGTTTCTTAAAGGAATAGTTCACCCAAAAATGAAAATTGTCATAATTTACTCACCCTCATTTTGTTCCAAACCTGTATGTTTTTTCTTTCTGTGCACAATTAAAATGATTTTAATGCACAATGTGAAGGCAAAGAACTACCTGTTTGTCAAGCTAACAATGAAGTGGTGAGTTTAATTACTTCAAAAACAGCAATGTTACCCCCTTGTTTATGAAAAAATGTAATGTAGTGATTCATGTAGTCTCCAATGTTTGCTTGTTTTTTCACAATCCAAACATTGTTCAAAATATCCTCTTCTGAGTTCCACAGAATAAAGAAAGTCATATTGGTTTGGAACGACATAAAGGTGAGTAAATAATGACAGAATTTTCTTTTTTGGGTGAACAATTCCAATAACCAGTGAATAACAGTCGAAACAGTTTGAATAATTTCCATATGCTGATTTTGTCATACAAACACCTGAAAAATAGTGAATATTATTTAGCATGAGCAATACAACTACAGCAGTGCATGTATATCTCTTATCATTTAATATTCAGATCATTCAGTCACAGCTAAAGCCCAGAAAGTGATATATCTGTGCTTTGAGCTATATCATGTAGAGACCACAACATTTAAAGACCTTCACTCAATAGAATGAAATGACCTGACAAGTATAATATAATTTTCCTTCTTCGAATTGATTCACACCATTCGGTAACTGGCACAGAGTGTGATCGTGCTAAAACTACTGTGGATATGCCAGCGGATAATGATGCCACCGCAGACAGAACCACAGAGAAGCATAGCATGGCCTAGGGCTATAGGAGCAAAAGCACTGAGATGTAAACAGCTTAGAAGTGGCCTGGCCCGAGGACATGCGGTGGCCTGCTCAGGGTGATGCTTCCCCCATATTCCTCAGTGGCTTCATGAATATACATGAAACCCCAGTCATGCAGGGGAGGGAAGTTCATGATGCATGGACATCTATCTAACAGAGAAGATTCTGCTCTCCCAAATCTCTGCCATAGTACAGCTGACAATACTGCACATCAGTGTTTATCCACCGCCCACCCAAAGCCCAGTTCATAAGGAGGTTTGGTATTGATTTTCTTTCACGGCATCCATGTATGCAGTAAGTACAAAGAGCAGTTTCCCTTTATTTTTTCATTAGGCCCAATGCCCCGATGCAGTGTTTCAAGCATGCAGTTGACATTTCTCCAGACACAAATACGATTTTTATGGCTGTTCTGTTTGAGATCCCCAAACAGCTTCGATGGCTGGAAAAGCAATGAAGCACCCTTGATTTCCCAAATGTGATGGAAGAAATGTCATAATATTTAGATTAATGTGCCGCAGAATTGCATCAAGCAAGCTAAGTATCATCTCCGACTGGGTCAGTGTGATCACAAATCTTTGTAAGATTTGTCAGTGACCCATATAAGTGACCCATATTGTTCTAAAAAAAAAAAAAAAATGAAAAAAAAAAACGCAAATTTTCACTTGTCTTTTTTTTAGAAAATGCAGATAATGTCTTGAAATCAAGTTTCTGCAATTGTCCACCACCTAAGGGTGTCACTGACCCATACCCAGGAGTCTTGGACTTTGCGGTGCAATACATTGCAAGGACAGGTTAATCTGTACTGATTTGGAGCTCAGCCAGTGGAAGGCTCCTCTAATCCCTCATTCTTTTTATCAGAGGAGGAGAGGCAAATTTCACTTCTGCACAAGAGGGGGAAAGGAGCTATTTCATGCCTCACTGACTCCACTGTTTTTTTAGAATGGTTGTCTTCTCTTTTTTTAGGCCTTATTTTTCATGCTGCATAGCGGCATTCTGGAAAACTTGCTGTATGTGTACTTTTTTCTTTTTAGGGGTGGGGAGATACTGGAAAGACACCTTGGCCAATTAGCACATTGGCCCTTAGTTGTCCTATGTTAACACCGTTGCTCTTTCCTAGAAAAAGGAAGCCGTTAAACTTATTAATGCAGCATTCATCCTTTTATATGCATTGCAAAGTAAAGACATTCATTACAAAATCCCATTACATTGTTTTCAGCTGGCCTCCCACTCGTAGCAAAACAGAGTGTGGGCCGGCCCGGTGCTCCGCAGTTGGAAAAGCGATTAAAGTTATGTTATGTACCTGTTTGGATGGTGCGCTTGATGTTTCTACTTTGAGTTTTTCAACAGCTGTCCGCTACACAGTAGCAAGAGGAAGAGACAACTGGAGCTTTCAGCACTCCACAAGTCAACAGTAAAGTCTTTATTAATCTCTCTGCCTCTAAGGCAGCTTTGAGAGGAAACATGAAGTAAATAAAGAGAAATATTCCAGTCCTGGTTAAAGATAAAGGGATTGCTTTTATCTAAACATGAATCAGCTGTCTTACGCAAAGGGAGTCATAGAGTACCTCCCCAGGGCCAAGCGGAGAAAAAGATCATATACTGTTAGCAGTGTTTGAGACTGAGATAAGGAGACTATTGTGCCATCAACATACACATGCATTCTGAGAACACAAACACTGATATTCGTGGGAAATGTAATTAAAGCATTTGATAACAGTGCAGTATATCATGATCCTACTAAGTGAAAGGAAGTAGTGCATGACAAGTAACAGATATCCTGTGTGTTGAATCACTCATATTTCCCTGATCATGTTTCACCTGTACCGTATCATTCGCATACATATACGCAACTCAGGGATGTGAACTAACAGTCATCAGTTATTGAGAAATGCTCAGAAATGCTTAATGTGTCTTACACAACTTTCTGACACACGATGCAGCACTTGTCACGTGTAGCAAACAAGTATTTATTTTTATTTTAGTGATGATTTCAGTTTTTCTTCCATAACATGAAAATATTTATATTATAGAGAGTTGCAATGCTGATTACATATTTTTCTAGGCCAAAACCCAGAAATGAGTTAGCATTTTAGCACTTCTGAATCCATCGTCTTGAAGTCAATGTTTTTTTTTGAATGGGCTTTTGGTTAAATGCCCGAAAAAATGTCTGTGCTCAAGATATTTTCACATTTTATTCAAAGACATAAATACAGCAGTCTCTCTCTCTCTCTCTCTCTCTCTCTTACAGTATGTGATCTGCGAAAACCCATAACATGGTGAAATTTTACCTATCACATACCATATGAAAGCTGGTAGACGAGCCCTTTCCAAATCTGTTTTTACTTCTTTCATAGCTTGTCTGTCACAAAAGTGATGGTTATCTGAATTCGGCTGATCGCTCTGATTTTCAGGAATGGAATTTTGAGAAAAACAGGTTGAAATAACTGTCAGACCCTTTTTTCACATAGACATGAAAATGCACTATCCAAACTTAAATGGTTGTAATTCAAGAATGCTTTGGAATATAGACCTAAGTTTGGTCTTGTTTTAAATAAGACATTTGTCAGATTATTGTAGAAATAAATTAAGAAAGTGAAATAAAAAAAAAGTTATAGAAGTTTATGAAAATGTAAAAATATAATTGTTATAATATTTATATAATATTTTATAATAATATATTACGAAACATGTTGTACTCTTGACAACTGCTAAGAAAATAAAAGCCAAAAATGTCAACATTCCAAATTTTAGGTTGTAATATTTCAAAAATGAGCTTTCGGTAAGATTTTGTTTGGGCGCAGTACCAAACTTTTTCACTAGATGACACCCAATCTCCATATCTGACCATTTAAGGGCACCTCCATTTATTTGAGTAATCTGAACCATATATTTTCCATATTTTTTTATAAAGTAGACATCCTATTCAGAAGTAGTATGGTGTCACAGACAAGTTCCAAGGAAACCCAAGTCTCTGCTTCCGAGTTTGTCTAGTCTTCTAAGCTCTGAGAAGATCCAAGTCTACGTTACTTCTGTGGAAAGCCCTCTCGAGAAATGCTCCACGGAAATCCCTGCATGTTACTCCCACTTCAGCGATGTCTTTTGTCCAAAAGAAGCCTCCAAGCTGCCTCCCCACCGGCCATGGGACTGTGCAGTCGACCTCATCCCCGGTAAGCCAGTGCCCAGAGGGAAATCTATTTCCTTTCCCTCCTGGAGGAGAAGGCCATGGAGTACATAAATGAAGCTCTGTCACAAGGCTACATACGCCCGTCTACTTCCCCTGCTGCTTCAAGCTTTTTCTTCGTGGTGAAAAAGGATGGAGGCTTGCGGCCCTGCATCGACTACAGAGCTTGAAACAAAATCATCATCAAGTTCCGTTACCCACTTCCTCTCATCCCAACTGCGCTGGAACATCTACGCGGCGCCACTGTGTTCACCAAGCCTTCGTGACCCCTACCGGCAACTATGAGTACTTGGTGATGCCGTATGGACTTGTCAACGCCCCCTCCGTATTCCAGGATTTCATGCATGAGATGCTCTGGGAGTTTCTGCACAAATCAGTCCTGGTCTACATAGACGATATTTTGATATTTACTCCCGGAGCATGGCCGACCATCGCCGCCATGTTGCGGAAGTCCTCCAACGCCTGAGGGACTTCCGACTCTACCTCAAGGCCAAGAAATGCAGTTTCCATCAGCCCTCAGTGCAGTTTCTGGGTTATAACATCGACCACAGTGGCGTCTGCATGGACGAGAGGAAGGTCACCGCAGTTCATGACTGGCCCATTCCCACATCCTTAAAGGAGTTACAAAGGTTCCTGGGTTTTGCGAATTTCTACCGCAGATTCATCCAAGGTTACAGCTCCATCACCAGACCACTTACAAGCCTTCTCAGAAACAAGTCCAAGTCTCTGTCCTGGAATCCAGCCACCACACAAGCTTTTAATGCCCTGAAAACCGCGTTTATGACCGCTCCCCTCCTGGCCCATCCAGACCCAGAGCTCTCTTTCGTCGTCGAGGTCAACACGTCAACCACAGGAGTGGGAGCGGTATTATCCCAGCAGCAGGGGAATCCCTGTAAACCCCACCCATGTGCCTTCTTCTCCCACAAACTCAACCCGGCGGAGGTAAACTATGACATCGGGAACCGGGAGCTGTTGGCCATCAAGCTCACCCTGGAAGAGTGGAGGCATTGGCTCGAGGGAGCCAAACACCTGTTCACAGATCTGGAGTATTTACGGGACGCGAAACGACTGAATCCACGCCAAGCTAGATGGGCTCTGTTCTTCACCAGATTCCATTTCACCATCTCCAATCGTCCTGGGTCAAAGAACGTAAAGGCCGATGCTCTGTCCCGCATTCATAGTCCTGAAGAAAGCACCAAAGATCCAGAGCCCATCATCCCTGAGAAACTGTTTGTCAGTCCCATTACCTGGTCCGCCGGGTTGCCCCCAAGGTTTGCAGTATGTTCCACGGACACGGCGCACTCCATTAATTCATTCCTCACTCTCTTCACTGGGCACTGGCCACCCAGGGGTCAATGAGACCCTCTCGCTGTTGAAACAGCACTTCTGGTGGCCCAACATGGCATCCGACGTCAGGAGGTACATACGGGGGTGCCAGGAATGTAACTTTGTAACTTCTTACGTACCTTCTGTCACGGCCACCAGGACTCCTGGAACCAGTTTCTGGGTTGGGCCGAGTACGCCCAGAACTCTCTCCGTCAGTCCACCACCGGTCTCACTCCCTTCCAAAACGTACTCGGCTACCAACCCCCACTGTTCCCCTGGGATGGGGAACCATCGGACGTCCCTGCAGTGGATTACTGGTTCCGGGAGAGCGAGAGGGTCTGGGACTCAGCTTATCTGCATCTCCAGTGAGCCCTACGCAGGGCGCAGGACGACAGCTGACCTTCGGTGCTCCCAAGCACCCAACTTCCAGCCAGGCGAGAAGGTTTGGCTGTCGACCTGGGACATCAGGATGCGCCTGCCCTGTAGGAAGCTGAGTCCCAGATTCATTGGCCCCTTCACCATCACCCGACAGATAAATCCCGTCACCTATCACCTGCAACTCCTTCCTGAGTACAAGATACATCCAGTTTTCCACGTTTCCCTATTAAAACCTCACTATCCCTCTGTTCTTCCCTCCACAGAGCCTGACGAAGCCAAAGAACCCCCCCTTCCACTACTCGTGGAAGACGGAGCGGCCTATATCGTGAAAGACATCTTGGACTCCCGGCGCTGTGGTGGTCACCTGGAGTACCTAGTCGACTGGGAGGGATACGGCCCCAAAGAGTGGTCATGGGTTCCTAGGAATGATGTTCTCGATCCAAGTCTCCTCGATGATTTCCATGCCAGACATCCTAACCGACCAGCTCCACGTGGCAGGGGTCGACCACCACGACGTCGGGGGGGGGGGGGTGTAATGTCACAAACACGCCAGGCTCTTCACTCACCCAAACACAACGCACTCCCTCTCCTGAGTACTAAGCAGCCACACCTGACACGCATCAACACTCATCACCACAGCACCATAAAAGACACCCAAGAACATTCAGTCACTGTCCGGTTTCGTTAACGCATACCTACTTGTTATGCTTACCTCAAGGACTCTGCTAACTTCTACTTCCCTGTATACAGCGTTACATGTGACTCCTCATGTCTCCTCGTCTCTTGTGAGTGTCATTGTGTCCCGTCTGCTCCATGCCTGCCTGCTTCCACGATCCCTGGGAAAGACAAAGACAAGTATCAGTTCCAGTATCATCATCAGTCACAAACTTAAACTGCTTCAACTCACCTGCACTCAGTTCACGATCTCTGGTTGTTCAATAAACTGTATCTTAACCTTACCTGTGTCTCCGTCCCCTTCTGTACGTGACATATGGGCAGTTGGGCAGTATTTGATTTGAACTCGACCTCTAATAAACACATAATTAGAACATGTGTGTTCATTATAGCTCCGTTGTTCTCTTGTGCTCCGCCTTCTCACGATAACGTTGTATTAGAAGTAATAAAATCTTTGCGTGCCATAGTTTATACAGGACTGGTGGGAAATTTGCATTAATACACCTTCATTCTACATGTTATGTGATTTATTTTGATAGGTGAACTGTCTTTGTAGTGTTAAGAGGGGAAAGCTAAAGCCGTTTTCTTGTTGTTGTTGTTGTTTGTTTGGGTTTTTTTTTACCTCCACTGGGTGTGTTCTCAAACAGTAACGTTAGAGAAAAAAACAGGCTTGCCACTATACATCTGCACTGAACAGACAAATTTTGCCAAGATATTTTCAGAGATCTTTCAAGATGTTATAGAATGATAATTTAATGAGCAAAAAAAAATACATAACTGCTGATATACCAAGTAGCCCTTGTCTTGATTTCAGTGGTCAATCTGCATTTGAAAGTATAAAATGGTTTTAAATCTAGCTAATTTAGTAAAATGACTCAAAATCAAGTAATTTTAGCATGTCAAAGTCAGCTTTAATCATATAAAATGTAATTTCCCAACAGCAAAATTGTGGCCAGGGAAAGTGCTGAGTGGCTAGTAACTTTGTAAAACTATATTTGCAATACACATTACTAGATCATTTTCACAGCATTTATTTTATCGTTAATGTAATAATTCTGCATATGCATATTAAGTTATAAAAACACAAAACAGAGCATACTCACCTCTGAAAGGATATTCCATTTTGTCCAGAATTTATAGCTCATGGTTTTTATAGCCATAGGCTGCACAATGCTGTGCCATTTTCGATGAAAATTCATTAATTTGTTAGTGAGTGATGAACAGCATCATGTTAACCATTCCAAGATGGTGGATGCATCGATGTGTCTGGATTGGTTATACACTGTGTGCAGAATTATTAGGCAAGTTGATTTTCTGATCATATTTTTTTTCTAAGCACATTTTACCAATTCCAATCCACATCAATCGTAATAACTACTATTAATATTGTTTTTAATCATTTATAAGTGATATATAATTGTTCATGAAGGCTGGAAATGAAAAATGCCTTACATTCAGGTGTGCAGAATTATTAGGCAGGTTTGCTTTTACAGGAAAATTGAGCCAAAAAAGAGATTTAACTCAGACTGAAAAGTCAAAAATTATTAAATACTCATGAGAAGGACGCAATACTAATGCAATACTAGAAATTGCAAAGTTAAAGCATGACCAAGGGAAAGCAAAATGCTCATTGGGTCAGCGGGGTCATACAAAATCAGGTGGAAAAGAAAAGACACATCTTAACTGCAAAAGAGTTAAGAATTAAGGTGAAGAATTAAGTGTGAAACCATCAGGAACCCTTTAGTCTCCACCGCCACCATTTTCCAGAACTGCAACCTACCTGGAGTCTTCAGAAGTGCAAGGTGCCAGGATCTCAGAGACTTAGGTTAGCTAAATAATCCTAAAAAATGACCCACACTTAATAAGAATCACAAGCTGAAGTGTTGTGAAATACATGAAGACTGGGTTTTTATAGGCTTTATAGACAGACAGCTTGAGAGTGACTCCTGAAGGACCAGCACCACATCCTCTTGTACCACTGTTTGAAGAATTTATCTTCCAGAATCTGGCAGTAAAGTGTGGGAGTTCACTTTTAGTCCCTCTCTAATCCTGAAATATCCGTCTTGCAGAGATGGACTAAAAATGATCTTCCAAAACTTACTACCAGATTCTGGAAGATAAATTCTTCAAACAGTGGTAAAAGAGGATGTGGTGCTGGTCCTTCAGGAGTCACTCTCAATCTGTCTGTCTATAAGGCCTATAAAAACCCAGTCTTCATGTATTTTATAACACTTCCGCTTGTGATTCTTATTAAAAGCGGGTCATTTTTTAGGATTCTTTAGCTAACCTAAGTCTCTGAGATCTTGACACCTTGCACTTCTGGAGACTCCAGGTAGGTTGCAGTTCTGGAAAATGGTGGCGCTGGAGACTAAAGGGTTCCTGATGGTTTCACACTTAATTCTTCACCTTAATTCTTAACTCTTTTGCAGTTAACATGTGTCTTTTCTTTTCCACCTGTTTTTGTATGACCCCGCTGACCCAATGAGCATTTTGCTGTCCATTGGTCATGCTTTAACTTTGCAATTTCTAGTACTGTATTAGTATTGCGTCCTTCTTGTGAGTATTTAATAATTTTTAATTTTGAAATTTGAGTTAAATCTCTTTTTTGGCTCATTTTGCCTGTAAAAGCAAACCTGCCTAATAATTCTGCACACCTGAATATAAAGCGTTTTTCATTTCCAGCCTTCATGAACAATTATATATCACTTATAAATGATTAAAAACATTATTAATAGTAGTTATTAAGATTGATGTGGATTGAAATTGGTAAAATGTGCTTGGAAAAAAAATATGATCAGAAAGTCAGCTTGCCTAATAATTCTGCACACAGTGTATGTGGAATCTGTGTATATAGTTTGGGATATTAAACATCATAATCCAACCAGGTAAGTTAATAAACTCACTAGTCCTCTTTCACAGCCTTGTTGTGTTTATAATTACACTCTTGCAAACTGTTTTAACTCAAACTTTTCTGGTAAAATGTTTTGAAACAATGACTGAAAGAAGTTGATGAAGCATGGTGACATTGAAGTCATGTGATCATGGTGTAGTTCGTTTATAGCCTACATTTAGTTTTTGACTACTGTGATTGTATTTATGCTTCAAAATTCATAAAAGTTGTGTCCATTTGTGAAGATTGTCATGGTGAACAAAATGTGTAGACTCATAAGCTGTTGTTATCCACAGACCTTATTTTCTGCAGTAATCCAAAAGCCAATGGAAAAATCCTATTGGGTTTTATCGAGGGAACCGGGGTGATGATAACTTCTTGGTTGGCCTAAAAAAATACATCATCACTGCAGCACTCTCATATACCATTGACATTCAGCAAATGCACATTTATATAATTTAAACAAGTCTTTGACAATTAAAAAAAAAGAAAAAGAAAAAAAGCAATAATAAAAATTCCACAAACCTCGGCAAATCCAGTTGTCCTTGATTTCAAACTATGCTGAGCTAGTTTGCCATTATGACATATTCATGTCATATTATCTGTGGATTGAATGTAAAATTAGTGTCTTTATTTGAGAAAATGTGATTCCCAGTGCACATGAACTTACCAGATTACTGTAGAGTGTTTATTTTCTTTTTTTCATGTTTTTACAGAGCCCTTAAAGGGACATGGTGAAGGATGAAAAATTATTTGTCAATGCTTTTGCCTTCTCGGTAGCACTTTATTTTACAGTACGTGTACTTTCTTGGTACATGTATAGTAATTATGTTGTACATACAGGTAAAAGAGTGGTAACACAAGGTACTTACCTGACATGTACTGTATGTACATGGAAACTAATAAGAAACACTGCTGTATGTTCCAATGGTACATACATGGTAACTACTTTGTACCTATAGACAAGTGTTGGGTAATAACAGGCACTTACTTATAGTGTCCGTATATGATAACTAAGAGACACATTACTGTACTTACTAATGGTATGTACATGGTAAATATTTTGTACTTATGGACAAGTGTGGGTAATAACAGGCACTTATTTATTGTAACTTGTAAGACACATTACTGTACTTACTAATTGTTTAAAATGCTTAAGCTTATTATTACAAAGGTTAAAGAGCTGGTAATTCCTATGTAATGTTTATGTACTAGGATGCACTTTATTTTACAGTCCTATTTCCATGTACTTACTATGAACATACTAGTGAATATACCAGTTATTTAATGTGTAAGTTACACCTAGTAAAAGCTGGTAATTCCTATGTAATGTTTATGTACAAGGATGCACTTTATTTTACAGTCCTATTTCCATGTACTTACTCTGAACGTACTAGTGAATATACCAGTTATTTAATGTGTAAGTTACACCTGGTAAGAGCATAACTTTCCAAGACACAAAACGTACATTTTTGTACGTTTAGAAAGGTGCTAAAATGTGCAATATTGACATATTTATAGCACTAAAACATAAAAATACTTACGTTTTTAGAGCGAAAAAATTACAATTTTTACGAATCGTTCATGTCATAAAGATATGTTAATTTCCCTTTTATCGTTTTGTAGATAAATGTAAGATCCCTCCCTAAACCCCATCCTGAACCAAAACATACTCATTTTATACATAATGGACAGAAATGTGTAGGAAAATGACAATTTTAGTAAAAATATAACATTAAAACGATTTTTTGATCCGCTAATCCTACACCTACCTTAAAAAAATAAATAAAATGACAGACGAACAAGCGTAATCACAACAATTAATTTATTGCGAAAATGTCGTACCAAAAGTAGTTCAAATGATGATGAATTGCAGTCGCAGTCCTCTCTGGCGGTAAATAATAGTTTTTTACAGAGCAGAATATGATGAATCCGGCTTCTCTGCGTGAAGGCGCGCACTCATTCAAATGTCAATCCACTGAAACATGGCATGTCGCAATCTGTGACGAAGCAGGTGAGAGCCAATAAGCGTTCGATATCAGTGCCGTAACCATGTCGTAACGCTTCTCGAGGTTGGCGCTACTTTAAAATTTAAATTATAATGAGCGCGAGCTTTGACTGTGACGGTCGCTGCTGCTGAGAATGAAGATGAAGATTGATGGATAAAGGGCTGAATTTGGATCTGTTCCTTACAAACATATGGATTCTAAAGATATGGAGTACAGCAAACAAATAAAATGGGTGTGATTTGTGAATATATGTTGTGTTTTGATGTATCTTATGGTTGTATTGTCAGTCGCTGCATAGGAGAAAACATCTTCTGTGTCTCACAGCAAACAAACTAAATATTACAAGTCACGAACAGAAATGTTATTTCATATTAAGTAGATGAGTAAACTGTATTCAAAAAATGCGACTAAAAACATGTATTGATATGACAATTGAATACATAAAACAGATTTAAAACATTAATCCCATGATTTTATTACAGGGGAATTCATTTACATTTAAACTTTACGTTACATGATTTACGTTTTTATTGCTATTAATACATAAGTATTGTTACGTTTTAGTCATCTAAATACATCAGTGTTGTACGTTTTTGTGTGTATGAAAACGTAAGTAAATGTACGTGTGGTAGAACCACATTTTATGTAAAAATACACAGGTATTCTCATAAGATCACGTTAATTCCTATGTAATGTTTATGTACAAAGGTGCACTTTATTTTACAGTCCTATTTCCATGTACTTAATCTGAACGTACTAGTGAATATAGCAGTTCGTTAATGCGTAATTTACATATTACTTAGGGTGGGGTATGAGCATGGTACAAGATACTTCTTGAGTACTGGATGATATACTTTTGCGGTTCAATCTTTACAGGACAATAATTCACTTAATAGGGGTATTTTGATGACATACATACAGATCAGTAACACTACTGTACTTGGTATACTCAGTTGTCATGTGTCAAAAGCCTTGCTTAAAAGGACTACTTGATAAGTATTAACACTATGAAGTGCTGTATAGTTACTGCAGTGTATCATTTTGGTAAGCACATTTGTTTCACAGTAGTTATGTAAGTGTCCGTTATTTGTGTCTACAAATGTCTGTGAGTACAACACAGTTACCATGTATAAACCACTATACAGTAATGTGTCTTACTAGTTACCACACATAAGTGCCTGTTATTACCCACACTTGTCCATAAGTACAAAATATTTACCATGTACATACCATTAGTAAGTACAGTAATGTGTCTGTTAGTTATCATATACGGACACTATAAGTAAGTGCCTGTTATTACCCAACACTTGTCTATAGGTATAAAGTAGTTACCATGTACGTACCATTGGAAAGTACAGCAGTGTTTCTTATTAGTTCCCATGTACATACATACCTTGTTTTACCACTCTTTAACCTGTATGTACAACATAATTACTATATATATGTACCAGGAAAGTACACGTACTGTAAAATAAGTGCTACCGCGTTCTCTCACAAATGTTTTGTGTTCCCCCGAGAAACTTTGCGTTCCCTCGCAAAACTTTTGCGTTCTGCCGAGAAACTATGTGTTCACTCACAAAGAGCTCAAAAGGTTTTGAGAGCGAACACAAAGTTTCTCGGGGGAACACAAAACATTTGCGAGAGAACCCAAAAGCATTGACTTATTATTTTTCCTCCCATCTCTTTTTTTTTTTTTTTTATATTTTTTCCCACCACCATGTCCTTTTAGGGGCTTTGTATGTTTTTAACAATTTCTTTATCTTTGGGGAAAGAAAAAAAAAAAAAAAAAAAAAAAAAAAACTATAATAGGATGCAAGGAATTGCTATTTTACAATTTTATTATCAAGTTCAAATCTTTTTTTTCTTTTCCTTTTTTTTTTCATATTGATTCATTTTAAAGTTGCTTCTGTTTTATTGAATGTTATGTGAAATAAATACAAATCTCATTGTACCACCTGGTACAGTCTTTTAGTTAAATAGTGTGGTGTGATATATCGACCATCGGCCACCCTGCACTCTTAAGATATCGGCATCTGCCATCAAAAAATCCTTATTGATCCACCCCTAATCATTTCATCCCTAGTGTTTTTTTGTTTGTTTGTTTGTTTGTTTTTTTGTACATAAAATGACTGTTGCAGTACATCATATTCCTCATGGAGTCAGTACATAGGGGCTTCACTTGTGTTGCTCCAGGGAGACATGGAGATGCACCTTCACTTAGGCCTAAATCAAGCTGTGCACACCGCAGTCCTCACAGTGGACGTTTTTTCTTCTGCTTCCGACAGCTCCAGATACCTGTAGCTGAAGCACAGGCACGCTTGCTGGTCAGACGCTTACCAAGCTGTCAGAGTGCTGTGGAACATGCTTTACAAACAATTACCACACCATCTGCACTGTCAGTGAGCTGTTTAGCATTAGCGTCTCAGTTTCTCTCGCACTCTCACTCTCTTTTGTGTGTCTTTTTCTTTTTGTGCTTCTTATTTTTCCTCTTTCTTCTCAATTCATCCAAGCCATGGGTTAATGAAGAGGAGGTTAGGAGAGCAGCTTGGATTGTTTGTTTGTCTGACTTTCTTCGTTTTGATCTTGTTAAGGCCTGAAGCTGTGATGTTTTTTCATCATGGAAGTCTCACAGCATGAGCGAGCGCTTGTGCACATCTGAAAAACAAAACACACTTTTATGAGTTTATTCCAGAGAAGCTCGTATACAATGACCAGAGGTATTATTGAAACATCTGTAGGGAGAAAAAAAAGAAAAAAATATATATATATATATATATATATATATATATATATTTGCTCTCAAAGAAAACAAGTTCACAGCGTGGACACAGCAGTGCAGTAAATGGAAATAATTCATTTATTTGTTCATTGCAAGCCATTTTCGTTTATTAAAGATGATTGGTTTCTCTTTTGCTTCACAGGTACATCAGTAACGAGAGTAACTGCAACTGATGCGGATGATCCGGTGTATGGAAACAGTGCCAAACTGGTCTACAGCATTCTGGAAGGCCAACCTTATTTCTCCATCGACCAAACCACTGGTAAGCGCGCTACATTAAATCAAAAAAGTCGACACAATGTCCAGATGGTCATGAATCATTCAAATTATTCAACATCCTTATTATTATGCTTATGAATAGCTTAGAAATAGCTGTAAGATGAATGTCCCTTTGTTTACCAAGACGAGTTTTAGGTGTTAGATCATTTATTATTATTATAATCATTGTTATTATGATCATCATTATGGGAGACGGGAAAGAAATATTAGAGAAAGACTAAATAAACAAGATCATTTTACCTGAAGGACACATGCAGATGCTGATTTTGTTCTGTAATAGCGCACAAAGCAATTTGCAGCTTCTGATTTAAATGACAGGGCTATCTTTGAATTCCATCTGCATTCTGGTTCCTTTTCAACCTTGACTTTGTTTTTTCCCTAATTGCATTTTCAGCTGACTTGTTAACAGTGTGTCTGTAAGCAACATGATTAAATAATGGTGAAATTACATTAATAAGCAATGAGATGGAAATGAACAGCTCGTAATTTGGAAAAACAACAGACAATAAACAAGTCCTGTATCTGTCTAAATTGTATGTGCATATTAAATGAACAGACTTTAAATATCAATACTTTTTTTTTTCTTCTTATGAGAACACCTTGTCCGCTTCATAACCCCATGCATTTCAATCACTCACTGTCAGCTTTGTCTAAGAATGAAAATGGTCGAGAGAAGGTGTAAAAGCCCAAATTGAGGTGCCGTGTGCTCAGTAATGTGTGATTACTGAACACATGCAGATGGCTTATTCAAGTGAGCCAGATGTTTTAATGAATGTTAATGAAAAATAAGAGGTAAAGGGAAAACAACCATTAGAAACCATTTGACACTTCCAACACCTCATAGGAAATGAGACACACTTGATAAATAAGTACACATCATGCACCAATGCATTACTTGAATAATGGCTTGCAAAAAGAGAGAAAAAAAAAAAATGATATAAATAAATGAAAGGAAAGTAAACCTCCAAATACCTATGGAAATGAATGTTTGTGTTGCCTCGCTTCTGTGATCATCAGGAATTCATTTGAATAGATAATGATAAATCAGGATGACAATTGAATGAGTATTGCAGTGTGTAACAGCATCAGATTCATTCAGTGTTGCACCGCACACGCCGCATACACAGCTGAATCCAGCACTCAGGGCAGTCTGCATTTCCATATTCCTATCGACAATCAGAGCACTTCTCTTTTAAAAATGCACATCCTTAGATCACTGAAATTATTGTGGTCTGTTGGTCTCCATGACAGAACAAGAAACAAAGACATGTAAGTGCAGCATGAAAAGTCTAGCAGACAATGCATGTGTGCTGTGAATTATTCATGCGTAATGGAACTGGAGCTGTCCCTACTTACCCCACTTACCTTTCTTCCCGTAGAATGCCTTTGTTTCCTTAGTTCTTTACTTCTATTATTTGCCAATCTCTTTAATGTAGTTCCTTCTTATTATAGCATTTCTCTTTCTTTACACAAAATTCTGATTGATTGTGTAAAATTTAATGTCTAGCATAGCATATTTTTTTATTTTTTGAAGATGTTTTGTCACTTCCCCAAGTGACTTCATCAGAGTCATAGTGATTTAAGCTCATCACACAACACAACATCATAAGACTCGCAAATTGCTGTGGGAGTCTCCTCCACAATGGTAAAAATCGTGATCACAGTGTGAATTGGGGCAAAACATCTGTAAAGATTAAAGGATAGTGTTAAATGTTGGGAAGATCAGTCTGCAACCAATGAAGTCATGCGAATGAGTGGCAAAACAAATATAATAAATGAGGGAAAAAATATGTCTAGAAGATTTAAGATTTATTAACATAAATACTGAGAAAATGTGTACACAACATTTGTTTAATACAGAGGGCTTTCGTTTTATGATACTGTGGGGTTTATTGTTTGAGTAAGTTACCTGTTGGTGTTTTGGGGATTTATTTTATTATTTTATTTTTTTTAGGCAATGATAGTGCATACAATATCAAGGATTATAAGTTACAGACAGCATAAATCACATTCAGTCAGAATATAAATGACTCCAGGTGCTGGGACAAGTCCTCAGCAAACAAACAAGCTAATTTGCAATGCCAAATGAAAGCAGCACAGGCAATGCATGGCACACACTAAGCTGGTCCGGGTGTCAAGGACAGGGGAAGAGCTAACAGATTTGGCAGGCTGCAAACCTCAGAATGTGCAGTGACTTGTTCATTCTGTTCATCCTGTTCAGTATGAAGATGTGGATTTTTTTTTTTTTTTTTCCATATCTAAAAGAATTGAAGGGTTAGTTCACCCAAAAATGAATTACTCACCATCATGTCATTCCACACCCATAAGAACTGTTCAACACAAATTAAGATATTTTTGATCAAATTTGATGGCTTAGTGAGGCCTCCATTGCCAGCAAGATAATTAACACTTTCAGATATCCAGAAAGCTACTACATTACAAAGACATATTGAAAACAGTTCATGTGACTACAGTGGTTCAACCTTAATGTTATGAAGCAACGAGAAAACTTTTTGTGCGCCAAAAAACAAAACAAAATAACGACTTTATTCAACAATATCTAGTTATAGGCGATTTCAAAACACTGCTTCACTTATGACGTAACGAAGCCTCGTTTACTGAAATCACGTGACTTTTGCAGTTTTATACACACTTTGAACCACTGATTCAAAAACTAAAGATTTGTAAAGCTTTGAAGCTTCGTGAAGCAGTGTTTTGAAATCGCCTATCACTAGATATTGTTGAATAAAGTCGTTATTTTGTTTTTTTGGCGCACAAAAATTATTCTCGTCGCTTCATAACATTAAGGTTGAATCACTGTAGTCATATTACATTTTTTAATGTCTTTAGTAGCTTTCTGGAATGACATGAGGGTGAGTAATTGATGACAGCATTTTCATGAACTGGGTGAAATCCCTTTAAGAGATTTTCTTGATGCTTGTAATTTTGTTTTTTATAATGTCAATTAGTTATATCAATTCATATATTTATTGTGATTGTTATAGCAATCATTAGGGTGGCTCTGGCAGGGATGGATCGTGAGATGAGGGAAGAGTATCTTGTTGTCATTCAAGCAAAAGATATGGGAGGTCACATGGGTGGGTTGTCAGGAACCACCACTGTGACAGTCACTCTTACCGATATCAACGATAACCCACCAAAGTTCACAAAGGGTAAGAGGGACCATCTTTTATAATCTACACCTACACTACCATGCAAAATTTTGCAGTCAGTAAGATTTTTAATACTTTTATTCAACAAGGATTCTGTAGATTGATCAAATCTAAAGACTTTTACACATTACCGAAAATGTATGTTTCAAATAAATGCTGTTCTTGGAACCTTTTTGGAGTTTTGCCATTACATTAATAAATTACATTTATATATTAAAATAGAAAACAATAATTTTTGAATTGTAAATTGTAATATTTCAAAACATTACTGTTTTTACTAGATTTTTGATCAAATAAATGCGGTCATTGTGAGTGTGAGGAACTTCATAAGTTTCAAAACCTTATCGACCCCAAACTAATGAACGGTAATATACACTGTATACTATATACATATATAAAAGAAATGTTTAGACTTTTCTAGACTTTTTGTCTAGTATTTTAGTTGTTTTATTGTTTCTCTGAGTGCTGTTTGTCACCTGACAGACCAGATCTTCTACTTTTTTGTACCTCATCTCTTAAGGCTCTTATGAGTTCAATATTCCTGAGGATCTTGGCATCGGGAAACCTGGAGGAAGAGTAAAAGCGAATGACAGAGACATCGGGGAAAATGCTAAATCAACTTACACCATCATAGGTGGAGACGAGAGGGATGTCTTTGAGATTGTCACTGATGCTCAGACTCAGGAGGGAATCCTCAGACTCAAGAAGGTAAGACCAGAAAAGTAGGCTTAATGTACCATAGGGACTCTCTAACAGTTGTAAACTGTCTGTTACAGAATTGTCACGGAGCTGCATATTGTGAAAAATATGAAAAGTGGCTCATTACTGATGACAAATGACTGCTAATATTGCAGAGACAGAACCTCTCAGTGTGTATCGCAGGAGTCGGAAACCTATTTGACACGGCGTGCCATTTTAAATGTAATTTTAAACACTGTGCCATACCCTCCAAAAAGAAAGAATTAATCATGCAAATTAATTAATTATGCAAATTACTGCATTAGTGTTGTACTTTTTTTAAGGTTTGCAACATTATTTTCACTGGCTTGTGTTGTTGTTGTGTTAGTTGTTCCCTATGAGTTATGTGTCATGTTGTGATAAGTTGAGTCCTTTTCTATAATTATATAGTTGTTAGTTGGCGTCATTGTGGTTTGTGTGTAGAATGGGAAGGATTGTGTATGTCTGGTCGTTAAAAGCAGTAACTTCTTATTTTTAGCAAGTTCTGAAACCAAAAGGCAACAAATTCAACAGAACAAACTGTGGCCTATCATCCGATCAAATAGAAAAGAAAATAGTGCTTAACTTCCCATTCAGCTCATAACTTAATAATACAGGCAATGTGACTGTGATGAGGACTACTGCAATAGTTAGAGTGGCATGCAGGTGCGAGAGATATCAATATTTCCAAAATGCACACCTAACATAAAATGCCTAAGGTGTCTAAGCCCTGCTGGTTTGTATGTACTCTTTTGCTACAGGAACTAGATTTTCTTAGAGATACTTACTTTTAGTTTAATGCAGCTGATAGCAGGCACAGTCCCTGGAGTGTGTACACCTAAAACTGGTAGTAAAACTGCAGTCTAGGTGTTCTGAGGTTTGAGAACTACTGTAACTCTGAACCTCTTGACTTTCTATGCTCAATTCTCAGCCCTTTTGTAGCAGCGTATATTTGCATATGGAATGGCCATTGTATGCAAATAAGAACCCTTCACAGCGGATGAGAGGACAATGAAGCCCTTTTATCTTACAGGGACATCTATAGTGCAACTGTGCAGCAACAATGCTGCACAAACAATGTGATAAAAATATGGAAAATGTACAGAATAAATTTCTCACTCTACATATTTGAAGCTGCATTTTGTGAACAACATGATGAGTATGTCATGTGGGAATTAGTCTGGAGGACTTGGTCATGATCTCTATTAATACAAAGAATTATTTCAGAGTTAAACGAAATGTGTGCTTTAAATAATCTGCATTATTCAACAGCTTGAGACATCATTCTCAACTCTAGTTCTCCAGAATCAATTTGTGTGCAATCAGATTGTCTTTTATTTTGCACAGCACCTTGAGAAGCAACATTTAAAGCCAAAGGTAACACTTTATTTTAAGGTGATGTAGCTACATGTTACATGTGCATTAGGGGTGTAACGGTACATGTATTTTGTCCCGAACCGTCACGGTACAGACGTCACGGTTCGGTTCATGCAGTTAGACGACAAATACAGTCAGTCACAGGCGATCCACACTACAATCCAGAAGGGGGCGCACACAGTAATGCTTTTTAGCCTAACCCCTTTTAACCAGAATTAACCACCAATAATCGCAATAAGTTTTGTTACTTTCGATAAGAAACAAAGTGCCATCTTTCAAATTCTGTCAATTTTATCACAAAATTCAAACAATAAATGACGTTTTGACGCTTTTTGATGTGGCGTGACATAGGCGCCTCACTTCAAATGGCAGCGCGGAGCACGAGTCAATACGATCATCCTTTCCTCTTTAATACTACAGAATTGAATGAACATCTGAAGGTACGTTGAAAGATACAGTACAACATATCATATCTCGTGTAATCGCTCAAAGTAAAACAGCCGCGGAAAGATTTCAGTAATACAGTTTGTAAACAATATGTCACGTAGTATTACATTTACCTCAGAAAAGCCATTCAGTGTCAATAGGTTGTTAGCTCGCTAGAGAAAATAACTATTTTGCTAAATACAGTATATGCACTATATTAGCCTGTATATTGATTATATTTTACTTAACCTGTTTTGTTAAGTAATGTAAGCTAATGTTTATGTAGTTAATGAAGTTAATGTAAGGCCTAAATAAATCTGTCATGAAAACAAGTTATGACAGCCACTGTGTAAATGATTATATTTCAACTAAGAATTGGAGAAACAGAAGTTAATGCAAAAATGTGTAATTTACATGTTTAAAATACATAATTTTTTTTATTATTATTTGAGTGTTGATGGTTATATCTAAAAATAAATAGCAACTGAATTTAATAATTTGAGCTCTGTTGTTAATTGTAACCTTTATTATCGTAATGTGCAAGTAAGGGCTCCCTAATAGTTTACAGCATTAGCAGAGATAGCAGAGATTTTTTTTTTTATCCTTAAGAAAATTTTAATTATAACTGAATACATTTAAAGACAGAGACACAGTTGGTTCAGTAAAACATTGTTTAATGCAAAAAGAGAAAAAATTGTTTTCCCACCCTGCTGTACCGAACCCATCCCGAACCATGACTTCAAAACCGAGGTATGTACTGAACTGTAATTTTTGTGTATCATTACACCCCTAATGTGCATATTATAGTACTAAAAGTAAATTATGCATAAATAACTAACCCTATACTAAGTACGTGTTTATTTAATTTTACTCAGTACTTATTTGTTAAAGTGTAATTACACTGTAACAATGTCACCTAAATAAGGTGTAATAATAATAACAATAATACAATTATATAGAAAGATTAATGGCCTCTTTAATATTAGAATCATAAAACAAAAGAAAGAAAAAACCTGGAGAAAAAGCAAGAAATAAAAAAAGTAATTTGGTTTGTCCCAGGTCTCTCACAGCTGAATGTGTAATGGCATGCCTGTTTTTCCTCGTCTTCTCATCCCATAGCACTTGGCCTGGAATCTGTTGTCTGCATTACTAATAGCATGATGGATGGCATTGCATGAGAAAAACAGGCAATCAACAGCCCACTCCCTGCTAACCTCTATACCTCCAGACGGTGCTGGAGTTCAGGAGAGCAGAACAAGCTTGTAAAGCACACAACCCTTATTTTTCCTCACTTTTTTGCACCTGCCACTGTGCGCAGACACACATTTTCCCCAGGCGCTGGGGCTGAGCCAGTGTGCGCCAAATATCATCTGCAACCGATGCAGCCCTCACCAACAATTAAAATTTGGTTTTACTTCTGCTAAATATTGAATGGGCATGAGCCTTTGTAGCAAGGTTAAACATATTGATTTGAGTGATATGCCACAGGCTCAGAAAGTCAAGATACTGCTTTGTTGTAAAGGGATGCATGCTTTCATCTCCTCTCTGCCCCCCTTAGGCTTTTGTGGCGGTGGAGAGGGAAGCTGTACTTCTCCTGCTGCTGATCTTTGATGCTTCTAAATGCCCCTGTAAACATACACTCTCAAACCATGCTGGGAGTTTTTTGAGAGTCAGCTAGGTGCTCTAAAACAGGAATGTATGGACGTGGTAAAAGTCAATCGCAGCCAGGCGGTACAGTGTGTGTTCAATGGACACATGAAAGTCTGAATTGCATCATCTGGAAACGATGGAGGTCAAGTGACAGCCATAGTCATATTCAGACCTTTCTGCACAATCAGTGCCAAAATGGAGACCCAGAGGGATGCGAAAGTGCCAATTCCACTGTAGAGAGTAAAATGGCATACATGACTATCAAAAGAATGAGGTGTTGGCATGATATTTTTAGATGGAACAGATTTGCAGTGTCTGAGATAAGAGGAGCTTGTTTGAGTCTTGCCAATATGCAAAGCTGCATTTGAATCACGTCCTCAAAAAAAACCTCAACTATAATTAACTGGTAACATTTCTAGCATGTTGCTTGGTTAAAGATAGGAGTTTCTTTCTTTCTTTCTTTCTTTCTTTCTTTCTTTCTTTCTTTCTTTCTTTGTACCTCTGCAGATGTTGTCTCTTCAGTTGTTTTTTTTTTTGTTTGTTTGTTTTTTTGTTTTTTTTGTTTTTACATTTAAGACATAAAACTCTATGAACTGTCACCAAAATTCAATAGACTTGAACAGCACTGACCTTTTCCAAAGCAAGCAAGGTGCCAGCCTGCAGCTTGTTCTGAATTTTACATCATAGGGAAACTTCTGCTTGTAAAGTCTTTCTGGAAGGTGCTCTGTTATTCTCAGCCCAAAACAATTCTCTCATTTTACAGATTTTCAGATGCTACACAGAAATGTAGTTCTATGTTATTTCTTTATTTATCAGCACTGGAAACTTTATTTTATTTAGATGCTTTTAACCTTTTATTAGATATAAATAGCAGTGAAAAACACTGGAAACTATTGGGAAGAGGAAGAGACAAATAGGAAGAGGTCATGGTGTCTTGAAATGCTTATCACTCAAAACTGAGTGGTTACTTTGAACTTTGAAGGAGATATAGAGTAGAGAGTTGAGTAAAAGTGCACCAGTCAACCATACCAAGAGCTCTGTATTATACTGTAATATACGGGAAGGAAAAATGTAAACAATGTTGTTCTTCTGAACGTTCTATTGATTAAAGAAAATTGAAGAAAAATATGCATCACGGTTTCCACAAAAATGTTAATTGTTTCAACATTGATAATAATAAGAAATATTTCTTGAGCACCAAATTAGCATATTAACTTGATTTCTGAATGATCATGTGACACTGAAGACTGGAGTAAAGGGTGCTGAAAATTCAGTTTTGCCATCACAGATATAAATTACATTTCAAAATATATTAAACTAGAAAACCGTTTTAAAACAGTAATAATATTTCATGGTATTAGTGTTTTTACTGTAATGGCCTCTTGTGTTTTCTTATCTATCTTGGCATGATGGTAGTAGCAAGGGAAGGGTGAAAATAAAATGAAATAAAATCCTCCCAAAAGCTTTGTGGACTGCAGGAGACAGAGGTACATGGGCTGTTCTTTTCCACATGCCCTGCTGTCAGCCGCACTGACTTCAAAGTGTGCTGATAGAGGAACTCCAGCTGCTCTCCTCTCCCAGCTGGGGCTGCTCTCGGCCCGGCTCCAGTGTCCGCCTGACCTCCCCTGTGGGACAGAGGCTTTTTTTGACAACATAAGCAAATTCTTCATTCTACCACTTCTCCTAATTCATAGAACCTGTTTCTTTTTCATGTGTACATCAGCGGTCAGGTCTAGTTTAGTTTTTTTTTTTTTTTTTTTTTTTTTTCAATAAAAGAGCAAAGGGAGGGATTCAAGCCCTTTATTCAAGTTAAACTGAGATAGAGAGAGATGTGATTCAGAATACTGGGGTATCGGTACGGTACAGTCATTGGGAGAGTAAAATCTGTGACATTTTTACTGAATGAAAATGGTGTTCTCTTCACTGTAGCTTGTACTTACACAGGTGGGGTGAACACAAGGTCTTTCCTCATACACTGAAATCACAAATATTTATCCTGGATTTATCCTACAAATAATTCCCAAATTGTATTTTATCTTCTACTTCAATAATATCTCACCATTGGATAATTGCCTCAGAGAATACATTAACAATGTTAGCATCATGGTATTGTGGGCAAGGATTAATTTTGTTTTCAGACAACACAAACATGCAAATTGTATTTTTTATGATTTCTTAACAATTTGCAATGCAGTCCTTGTGTTTCCATTAGATTAACCTTATTTGCAGCCTCATTTAAATCCCAAACACATGCTGTCTCTGCCACAAATTAATAACAGATCCCACGCTCCAGGTGAAAGTGTGGTTATTGCTACTAAATATTATTTTTGTTCACACTGCAATTGGGCTCACAGCAGCTTAAATCTTAGCCACTGCAAGGTGGGAGGAAGTCTGTGCAATTACAGACAGACCTGCAAGCCCAGCAAACTGAGTCCGCTAAAACCAGGAAACCGTTTGTCTTTGTTTTTGTGCCCATTAATAATAAACATTTCTCTTTCTCTGTTTTCCAGCCTCTGGACTTTGAGTCAAAACATTTCTACAACCTAACAGTGGTTGCGACCAATATACGTGCCGATTCGATTACTGGTGGGCCCTACATGGACCAGGCCACGATCAAAATCGTTGTTGAGGATTCAGATGAACCCCCTGTCTTCACAAAGTCCACTTATCTCTTCGATGTGCACGAAAACGCTGCAATCAACACAGTCATAGGAGCGGTAGTGGCGACAGACCAGGATGCCCCACACAGCCAAGTCAGGTAAAGGCAATCATTTCTAGCCAATGCGTTCTTGACAGAAGAAGTCTCGTGCTCTGTTGTCCTCCTTGGCGAAATTAGGGCAAAAACTTCATTAAACCATGAGAAGCTCAAGCTCAAGCTTCTACATCAATCTAATATCCAAGTACTCCATCACCGCTGCATCCTACCAGCCATTAAATGCTGCTGATGAAATTGCCTGTAGAGGTGCATTTGCATTCAGACTAAATGGAGCTCTCACCTCCACAGAATTGGTTGTACTGGGAAAGAGAGAGGGGGGGGGGGGGGGGGGGGGTGGTAAGAGATGGGACAATGACACAATAAGATTCCGCCCCTTCCTCCCACCGATGTATTTCACTTCTGTGACTTCCTTCTTGAAAAATTACAAGGGCACCTTCAGTATAGGTTATACAGCCAATTTCTCTCAGTCCAACCTAGCATTCCATTAATTCTCCAGTGACTTGCGATGTTTCGGGACAACACGCAACAGGTTGTGTAATTACACGGAGAACTGGGAGCAGGGGAGAAATCAGAGATTGGGTTTCAATGGTGCAGTGGAGTTTACACCAAGTGAATGTTCTCTCGTGTGTTATATATTTAATCTAGGGCTTCACATTATATAGAAATAAAGTCAAAATTGTGAAATGTGATTATTACGTCACAAAGGCTGCGATTAAAGTTAACACTTTATTTCAATAGTCCGCTTTATACATACAATAAGTAACTTTGCAACGTCAACTAACACTTATTAGAGTATTAGTAGACTGTAGTAGACTGTTAGGTTATTGTTAAGTGCTAGAGTTCGGGTAAGTATAATAAGTTGTAGTAATATGTACAGTACACAGCATAAATGAGTACACCCCCTCTGAAACTTCTGAAAGTCAGCAATTACTCAGTTACTTAGAAAACATGTTAGGGTTCTTTAGAGATATAATGTTCCAGCAAGTCTGCTTAATCAATTACCAAAGAAGCATGTCAAAATAAGATTTTCTTATCAAGGTGATAAAATGTTGTGTAGCAAAATTTAAAATGTAAAATGTTGTGTTGAGTACACCCTCCTAAAAGTTACTAAATAAAACGAAATAAAAATGTTCTGGTGTAAGCTTAAGGCAATGTTTGATCAACAGGTAAGTATGTTAAACCAAAACATTTAAAGAGAAGTAATTTCTTTACAATTAAAAGTGTTATATAGCCCACTTAATGCTGACAACAATGGAACCACTTGGGAGAGAACTGTCAGGAGACTTATTTCTTAGCACAAAAGAGGACAGTGGTACAAGAGGATTACCAAATCATTGTTTTTAGTGTGAAAATATAGCAAAAGTAACACAGAAATTCAAAAACAATGGACTGAAATAATCAGGCCTTCATTTTAAGCTTTCATTTAGTGATGAGGGATTTTTTGCTAGACAAAGAGCAGGAGAAATACCAAGCGAGTGTCTCAGAGCCAACAAAAGCTATGAAAAGAGTGACTGTTTATCTCACAGAGTAAGATGCAGCCTGCAGAAATGACATGCATGGTTGTTGTTCTCACTGGAACTACCTACTGTAGCCAAAGCAGAATAAAGTCAGTTAGCCATTTCCAAAGCCCATATTTCCAAAATATAGATTCCCAGAATCTGGTCAATCTTAACACTCTTGAGCACCTGTGTGGGATTCTGTAGAGACGAGTTGAGCAACACTCCCCATTAAAGATCAGGGCATTTAAGGAGCTCAGCATCCAGGAGTTAAACAGCACAGATGTGACAATTTGTCATGAACTTGTACTCTCCATGCCAAGAAGGGTCAGAGCAGTATATTCAAAATTATGGAGGGCATACTAAGTGCTAGAATATTATACATTTGTTGAATTAAATCTAGGGTGTACTCATTTTTGCAATCCTTAATTTAAAGGTGCCCTAGAATCAAAAATTGAATTTACCTTGGCATAGTTGAATAACAAACGTTCAGTACATGGAAATGACATACAGTGAGTCTCAAACACCATTGTTTCCTCCT
Source organism: Megalobrama amblycephala (assembly GCF_018812025.1). Taxonomy (NCBI): domain Eukaryota; kingdom Metazoa; phylum Chordata; class Actinopteri; order Cypriniformes; family Xenocyprididae; genus Megalobrama; species Megalobrama amblycephala. The sequence goes on from NC_063046.1 coordinate 25,654,464, forward strand.
TCTTGTGTAAATCTCATTTGTTTAAAAGACCTCAGAAGAACAGGCGAATCTCAACATAACACCGACTGTTACGTAACAGTCGGGATCATTAATATGTATGACCCCAATATTTGCATATGCCAGCCCATGTCCAAGGCATTAGACAAGGGCAGCCAGTATTAACGTCTGGATCTGTGCACAGCTGGATCATCAGACTAGGTAAGCAAGCAAGAACAATAGTGAAAAATGGCAGATGGAGCAATAATAACTGACATGATCAATGATTACTTGATATTTTTAGTGATATTTGTAAATTGTCTTTATAAATGTTTTGTTAGCATGTTGCTAATGTAATGTTAAATGTGGTTAAAGTTACCATTGTTTCTTACTGTATTTACGGAGACGAGAGCCGTCGTTATTTTAATTTTGAAACACTTGCAGTCTGTATAATGCATAAACACAACTTCATTCTTTATAAATCTGTCTAACAGTGTGTAATGTTAGCTTTAGCCATGAAGCACAGCCTCAAACTCATTCAGAATAAAATGTAAACATCCAAATAAATACTATACTCACATGATCCGACACATGCATGCAGTATGCATGACGAACATCTTGTAAAAATCCATTTGAGGGTTATATTACTGTAGCTGTGTGAACTTTGTAAATGCACTGTATTATAGTCGAGAGCTCGGGGGGCAGGGGGCGCGCAATTTAAAGGGGCCACAGCCTGAATCGGTGCGTAGTTAATGATGCCCCAAAATAGGCAGTTAAAAAAATTAATTAAAAACAAATCTATGTGGTATTTTGAGCTGAAACTTCACAGACACATTCAGGGGACACTTTAGACTTATATTACATCTTGAAAACTGGTTCTAGGGCACCTTTAAACAAAATTGGCTAATTTACTTATTTTATGGCTATTAATGACATATATTTCTCAGTTTTTATTATGTATGTTTAATACATTTTAGTTTTGCCATCTTTCCATGAATTGTATTAGTGATCATAAAGAAAATACATATTTTGTATTTGTTCAGAGGGGGTGTGCTCATTTATGCTATGCACTGTAGTTTCAAAGTTACTTATAGTCAATAGATTTAAAGTGAAGTGTGTTCTTTTATACTGTGTTCCTTTACATTCAAGCAACTCATGCAGTTCACAGTAAATGCTGCTCCACACAAATCCATCCAAGTCATATTGAATGGGTCAAAAACAGTGAGAATGTAGCTTATGGTAACTCAAGTGAGAGTGGAGAATTGTATTATTATTATTATTATTATTATTATCATTATTATTTCATATACCTGTGTGAACAGCCAGATATATATATATATATATATATATATATATATATATATATATATATATATATATATATATATATATATATATATATATGTACAGCTCCAATTTATTAATTCAAAGAAATGTTAATGTCTCTCTGTTGAACAACAAATGTTTATTTTATATTGTAGTGTACTTACTTTGTATTTCATAGTCACTTTCTTTGGCTGTTGCTTCAAAATATGAGATATAATAATTGCTGTGTGATTTAAGCATTCCAGCACTGACATCTGTGCATAGTGATTGGAGTTTAAGACTGCATTATTAGGAAGAAAATCTGTTGCATTTGCTGTTGCCAAGGTGGGGTGTTGTTGTTTCTTTTTCTTTCTTTTTTTTTTTTTATTTATTTATTTATTTTTTATATTTGCCTTCCTGGGTTGGAATTCATTTCCATTGCTGTCATTTGTGCACCCATTGGTCTGACATTCAGGCTTTTTTTATCAATGCCTTTGTGTTGTTTGGAAGATGAATTACTTCTATCCTGAGGCCATCGAGTAGATTGTGTTAAGCTATACATGACATGGTCCATTTAAGCATTAAAAGATGAATTGTCTTTTCTAGTGTGATCAAATGATTTTTGTTGTTGACTTGAACCATAAAGTGGTAAAGTTGCATGTCTTACCATGTGGAAAGAAGAGTTAAAATCATTTTAAAAGGTAAATAGAAAATCAGATGAAAAAAAGGATGACTGACTGACCAAATAGCCAATGCTGAATTTCATAGAGAAATATGATAACTAATACCTTACCTCAAATGACAAAATTTCTGCTTGAATACACCTAATTGTGCACATTGCTGTGGATATCACATCAATAGGAGAAGCAATCAAGGTGAAACTAGCAAGAATTAAAAAAAAAAAGAAAAAAAAGAAAAGTGTAATTGTGGCTTTTAAAGGACTCTGGTAAAATGAAAATGTCAGTTTTAATCACAACTCAGCATGGAAACATTCATTCACAGAAACATTGTTCCTCATCAGTCTGACCTCTCAGACCACCACTACCTTCCTCTCTCTCTCTCTCTCTATAACACATTGCAGGATTTATCTTGCTTTTGTGAAACTGACATGCATCAAATGGTGCCAAGCTGTATCCAACTTCAAATTAGCCCTGTTAGAAATATTGTCTATCTGTCAAAAGAAGTGTGGGTGTAATCAGTGGGGATATTTTAACCTTCTCTGACAGAAGTCCCTCTGGCTCCAGATCTTGCTGTGGCACCTGATATCTAGCATATGCTAAAACATGGTGTGACTGCTCTTGATGGCAATTGTGTTATACTGATGTACTGTATGCTTTATGTATAAAGAGGAAGCAGAGTCATTTGATTTGGTTACTGCCCATTTACAGAGTGAGCTTACTGAAAAACATTTGGTACAGTAGAATAAATTGTGCTTCTGTGAAAGTCCCCTTAATTACCCTTTTACACAACAATAATAACTAAAAGGCCTAGAGAAAATGTTCTATTGTGTGCTTTTTGGTAAAAAGGAATAGATATTTTGTTTTTAATATAAAAGTCTATTAGTTTATACATATATTTATATTAGTATAATATAAAATTAATGGCATAACAAACATTTTTTTCTTACATCACAATGGAAAGTGTTCTTTCTTTCTTTCTTTCTTTCTTTCTTTCTTTCTTTCTTTCTTTCTTTCTTTCTTTCTTTCTTTCTTTCTTTCTTTCTTTCTTTCTTTCCTTCGCCATATTCATTTGCGTAATGTAATAAAATGGTCACACTTTACATTAGAGTGCCCAGTATAGCTGCAGTATAATTACATAAGCAAGTAGGGCTCCTGAGTAATACTAATCAACAACATACACTTCATATGTAATTATTTTGTGGAGTGACTTGTGATTAACTGATGTTTTTGCTACCATAATTATTTATATTAACCTGTAATATGTGCTTTGGCTCTTAGGGTGATAAAAGAAGGTGGTAATGTTTATGTTGTTAAAGGCACAGTATTTTTTTTCACCACTAGGGGTCGCTAAACTCTTCAAAACAATAACAAAGGCGTAGAATGATGACGCAGTGAATGAGCGTGGACTCATGGAACTTGTCGTCATTCCGATGGATCTAATGTTAATGGTGAAATAATGTTTATGGATGAGTGAATGTTTTTAACATGACTGTAGTATAAAGCAGGGTGTGGCCGAGAATCGCGTTTGCTAATGAGAGACAGATATCAGTGCCACACGCGAGTCCCAGGGGATATAAAGGAATGAGGACATTTCATTCTACCGAACTACTCACATGTGCTGAAATACTACTAATACAGGTCAATTTATTTGACGAATTAAAATTGTGCGGTAACGCAGCACTGTTTCACTTGGTCTCAGGTGCTGGTAATATAATTAGAATATCATCAAAAATTTGATTTATTTCACTAATTCCATTCAAAAAGTATGAACATGAAAAGTATGAGCATGTACAGCACTCAATACTTAGTTGGGGCTCCTTTTGCCTGAATTACTGCAGCAATGCGGCGTGGCATGGAGTCGATCAGTCTGTGGCACTGCTCAGGTGTTATGAGAGCCCAGGTTGCTCTGATAGTGGCCTTCAGCTCTTCTGCATTGTTGGGTCTGGCATATCACATCTTCCTCTTCACAATACCCCATAGATTTTCTATGGGGTTAAGGTCAGGCAAGTTTGCTGGCCAATTAAGAACTGGGATACCATGGTCCTTAAACCAGGTACTGGTAGCTTTGACATTGTGTGCAGGTGCCAAGTCCTGTTGGAAAAATAAATCTGCATCTCCATAAAGTTGGTCAGTAGCAGGAAGCATGAAGTGCTCTAAAACTTCCTGGTATACGGCTGTGTTGACCTTGGACCTCAGAAAACACAGTGGACCAACACCAGCAGATGACATGGCACCCCAAACCATCACTGACTGTGGAAACTTTACACTGGACCTCAAGCGATGTGGATTGTGTGCCTCTCCTCTCTTCCTCCAGACTCTGGGACCCTGATTTCCAAAGGAAATGCAAAATTTACTTTCATCAGAAAACATAACTTTGGACCACTCAGCAGCAGTCCAGTCCTTTTTGTCTTTAGATGCTTCTGACGCTGTCTGTTGTTCAAGAGTGGCTTGACACAAGGAATGCGACAGCTGAAACCCATGTCTTGCATACGTCTGTGCGTAGTGGTTCTTGAAGCACTGACTCCAGCTGCAGTCCACTCTTTGTGAATCTCCCCCACATTTCTGAATGGGTTTTGTTTCACAATCCTCTCCAGGGTGCGGTTATCCCTATTGCTTGTACACTTTTTTCTACCACATCTTTTCCTTCCCTTCGCCTCTCTATTAATGTGCTTGGACACAGAGCTCTGTGAACAGCCAGCCTCTTTTGCAATGACCTTTTGTGTCTTGCCCTCCTTGTGCAAGGTGTCAATGTTTGTCTTTTTGACAACTGTCAAGTCAGCAGACTTCCCCATGATTGTGTAGCCTACAGAACTAGACTGAGAGACCATTTAAAGGCCTTTGCAGGTGTTTTGAGTTAATTAGCTGATTAGAGTGTGGCACCAGGTGTCTTCAGTATTGAACCTTTTCACAATATTGTAGTTTTCTGAGATACTGAATTTGGGATTTTCCTTAGTTGTCAGTTATAATCATCAAAATTAAAAGAAATAAACATTTGAAATATATCAGTCTGTGTGTAATGAAATGAATATAATATACAAGTTTCACTTTTTGAATGGAATTAGTGAAATAAATCAACTTTTTGATGATATTCTAATTATATGACCAGCACCTGTACAACTACATTTGAGTGTGTTGATTTTTTACTTTTTATTAGATTTTCAAAAGAACACAAAACGTACAAAAAAAAAATATATATATATATATATATATATAAAATAAAATGAGTAAATAAAAAATCAAAACTGAACAAAACAGAGATAAGAAACAAATTCTGTCAGCACTGCTTACATAGAATATGAATACTTTAGATTACATAATTATACCCTAGATATGGATTCTTCACAGTTCTAAGGAGATACATCTACATCTCACTACCTAATGAGTAGGTCACCAATAGATTTTACAGCTTTTTGCCAAGCCTGTACCATTCTTGGTTTAGCTTTATTAGAGTGTGTTGAAAGTTTTAATGTTATTCTATGTATTAGTTTGTTGGCTGTATGAGACTAACAGTAAGCTAGATCAACATTAGAATATCATACTGATGATATTCTAACATTTCATCATGTTATAATCTATATAACATTGATTAGTCTTATGTAGCCTACATTTGTTTACCTTGTCTAATAATGTGCAAGAGCGGCGTCTCTGTCAAGTCAAAGTTGTCGCAAAGCTCTCACCATCTCGGAAACGCCACGCCGATATTGATCCTCGTTTTATTACTCATTTTGTCCCAAAGTTTGCTTGCCACGATCCATAATGTTTGAACGAAACAACAACAGCGTGCCGCAGCTCTCCGAGTCTGTTGCCATGGTTACTATGCAGTACAAAGAAACCAGGGATAAGGCAGGTATTACGTCATTGACAGGCGACAAGGGAGGGATGGGCACTATTTAAAATTGTGAATTTCTCTGAATTTACAAATTCTTGGAAACATTTAGAATAATGTAAGTACACAGCTGAACGAAATATATAACACTGTGCAAGTGGTTTTTGGATATTTTAATATAAAAATCTTACATATTATGCCTTTAATCACATGTGTAAAGCATATCATGTAAAATTATTTTCAAAAAAAGAAGTAGTAATGTCGTAACTGATTTTACTCAATACAAAAATGTTATTTGATAAAAAAATACTAATGTATATTAATTAAGTGGAGAAATAACTCGAAAGACTGTAAAACCTTTTTTACATCTGAGGAGTTGTCTCATATTGAACTCACCTTAACTTAGGTTAAGTATCCTAAGTATCTGATACTTAACCTAAAGAAATGTTTATTTTTACTTTCTTTACACCCTAAAAAGAAGGAGGGGGAGGGGGGAAAAGGAATAATTAATTAAAAATTGTATTGTTTATTTTCTTTTTTTCTCCCACTCCATTCCCCACTGTAACTTTTGTCAGTTTGATTGACACATAGCAGAACATTTCAGGGTCTGTCTCTTGGTGGTACGTGGAGCTGTCAGAGCCTGACTGAAATCCACTCAGCCTCCTGGAGACTGATCCCAGGTGGGAATCCTGTCTGGCTGCCTGCACAGCAGTAGAGCACTCCTCCTGGACTTCCAACCTCAGTCTCAGGATCTTTACCATGCCTGAACATTTTCCTCATGTTCACTATCTAGACCAATGAATTATTTCTATTTATTTATTTTACACTCTTCATCCACTGGGGCCTTTTTGACAGTTATACCTCACACACAGCTTGTTTTTGAGACAATGCCCAAACAGACTTTACCTTGATAATTCAAAGATTAGTAAATTATAGGTGCATATGTAGAATATAAATATTTGTAAATATTTATAGTATATAAATATGCAGTATATTTTATGTTTTAGTCTCAGTTTTTTTTTTTTTTTTTTTTTTTTTTTTTTTGACCTATGACAAAATTGATTTATGATAATCATTACATTTAAAACATGATGCTAAAAATGTTATTTTAATGATATTTTGTGTGCACTTTTATTGGTTTATGTTTGCCACTGACTTTAATTTTCTATGATATGCTTTTAACAAAGTGTATATTAATCCACATATGGTAGATACGGAACAACTGAAAGATTATATATATGTTATGGGATCATTTTACCTCATATACTAAGGGATGTTGTTTTATTCTCTCTCTGTTTTCCTTCTACAGGTATTTTATTGATAGGCACACAGATTTAGAGAGGCAGTTTAACATTAACGTTGATGATGGGAAGATCACATTAGCTAAACCTCTGGATAGAGAGACGGATATGTGGCACAATATTACCGTGACAGCCACTGAAATTCGTAAGTACAATTTCCCTTTCTTCATCTTCTTGATTGAAACATTAACTGTTTTGTGTTTCAGAATGATTGTATAACAATATCAGAGAACATTACAGTAATGTGCAAAGAGATCATTAAAATCTGTGTAGAGGCACTTCAGACCAATAAACGTTTTACATCACAATTAACATCTTTTTTTTAATTATCTCATAGGATTTACAATAGAGAAACAAATGCGGGTATATACAGTATTTAACATCTCAAAAGGCACTAAGATAAAAAGGTCAAAACCTGGGTTCTAACTTTAAATGAACCATAACAGCCAATGTAAAATAACAAGTTATCTACTGTAACACCTCAGGTATTAATTTACCATTTACAGATTTTAAGGTTTATAAAGTTTCCTCTCAGAAACTGAAGACACTGAGATTTTACTGAATTAAACAGCTCAGCAGTCAATTCATGGACATCTAATGAGTAATTTCTACTCACGCCAGAGCTGTTTGCTGTACATAACAGATAAAAGAACATCTGTTGACTGGATAAAGAACTTATTAAACACAAGCTGTGGACCAGAAATAAACACTGCACAAGCCATCCATAAACCTCGAGATTCATTTTGATTGGCATGTACAGCTACATTATTCGGATATGGGAGCCAAAATGTTTTCACTGGAGGAGGAGAAAAATACTGATGTTGTCATATACAATTAACATAAGATGTCTTAGAGCTCAAAGAGCAGAATAAACTGAATTATTTAAGGGCTCCTCATGTAGCAACATTGCATGTGTGCAAAATGTTCATGTTTTTCAGTGTTTTGAACAATAATGACCAACAAAATCAGCATTTTTTTTTGGCTGATGCCTGATGTGTACAGAATGGCTATGAATATGAGTCTGCACTATTGCATTATGTTTAAATGTCTGGTCAGGCTCATTTTTTTTTTTTTTTTTTTTTTTTCCTATAAGGGCGATCATTGAGGGAAATTAATTGACAGGTCAAATGCATTTCAAATGCTGTTTGCTGTTCTAAGTGTCACACATTACAATTGCCATGTTCTAAAGCTAAACGAATAGATAATTGCTTTAAAAGTCAGCGGTTGCAACCTTAATTAAATATAATCATTTACATGGGTCCTCAAAAGGGACTGTAAATTACCGCCAATGAATAATTCCAATGAAAAGTTAATCTAATTAAATTGCCCTTTATTGTCTTCTAGACTTCAGCTGCCACCGTTTTATTAATATTCATTTTTTTAACCTTCATGTATAAAACATGCACCTGTACAGGGGATTTCAAAAGCACTTTGAATGTGTTTTTTTTTTTTTTTTTTCTCTCTCCACCGTAATCCTGTTTTGCATACTTGATAATGTCTAAAGCTCAAATGGATGCTGTGTCTCATCTGTCTCTCCATCAACCCAGAGGATAGGGGGGGGGGGGGGGAGAGAGAGAGAAAGAAATGGGTGTGAGGCAGAAAGAGAAAAGAAATAACTGGGTCATTTTATTTACCTGGGATTTGCAATAGCTCCCTTCTATATTTGGCCGCTGTACTTCTGTTTTCAGTGCTTTAATAGCTTGTCTCTTTTTGTATTAGGAAACCACAGCCAGATTTCCAGAGCCATAGTTGCAATCAAAGTGCTGGACATAAATGACAATGCCCCTGAGTTCGCCACCGAGTATGAGGCTTTTCTCTGTGAGAATGGAAAACCTGGACAGGTAAGAGGGCATCAATCAGGCTCGCCAGCAGCATCTCCCTCTCACAGCTCCTCCGTAACGATCAGCCACTGTAAATTATAGCCTGTTGATTTAAGAGAGAGAAGTAAGAGACACCTAGTAGGCCTTTTTAGCTACTCTCCCCCGCTCCCTTTGCAAAAAATGAAAACAATCAGATCCATTCAGGCCCAGTCAGAGCCTGCATCGCTCTAACCGACACGCAGTGTCTGCGACTAACAGTGTCAGTATGTACTTCTTCATCCTCCGCCCTCTAACACACTCACCGTGAGAACATTCTCCATCCATGTGGGGAAAAGAATGACCGTAATGATGATGGCGGGGTCCCGCTTTTCAGGGAGCTGTTAATCATGAAGAAAAAGAACTTGTCTTGAACGGGGATGGCAGATATATAGATGGACTTGGCACAGAAAAGTGGGCTGCCAAAGCCGCGCCCCTTAGCTTAGGGTCTCTACTTTTATGAGTGAATGAGACCGATTTTTCATCCCGTGTTGTCTGCTGTCAGTGTCTGGCCCCATATGATGTCAAAAGTGGAGTAATGGATGACCGGTCCCTCTCTTCGTGTCTGTGTCCACAGGTGATTCAGACCATCAGCGCTGTGGACAAAGACAATCCTTCCCAGGGACACACTTTCCACTACCGCCTAGAGGTGCTTAACAATCCCAATTTCACCATCAAAAACAATTTAGGTAAGACAACATATGACTGTAATTGATGAATTGTGCAACATTGACATTGAACTAACTTAAACAAATGGCACTATTGTCTTCTGTAGAGTTGCTTATAGCTGAATTGAATTCATTTCTTAATTAATAAACTTTACACAGTTATTGAACTGAACTGAATCAACCAACCTAGGCTCATTGTAAAAACACGCCTCTACCTATATTTCTGAAAAATGCCAAAAAACCATACCTATATATACAGTACACTGCAGTTTTCAACTGAAACACCAACAACATTCATTTCTTTTCACATAAATTATGATTACAGTGGCAAAATATTTCACAGGGTTCCTTGCACAATGTTGTGAACTCAAAACACTTTTAGTATATGATTTATAAAATAATAACATTCTGATGTTTGTATCACTTAACCAGCTCCATATGTTTGGCTTTTCTAATATAGTAAACTTGCTTTGTAGCTCACATGGTAAAGCATTGCACTTGCAATACAGCTTTTAGTGCCACTCATTGGACTTTTTTACTTTTAAAGTGTTGCGAATGGACAAGAAGCAATGTATTATTTTGCACAAATGTCACCACTGGCACATTTTTCCATTGAGCCTTAGTTAGAATTAACACTGAACTAACTTAAGCTGAATAACGGCACTATTGTTTTTGTAGAGCTGCTTTACAGCAAAATTAAAATGTGTCTCATTTTTGGTGAAGTTTGTATCATTGATTCTGTTATTTTACTCTTTATTACTGTGAAGCTGCTTTGAAACAATTTTATTGTATAAAGTGCTATATAAATAAAGGTGACTTGACTTGAAAGAGAGCAGGGAAATAATAATGAGATGAACAGAGAGAGAGAGAGAGAAAGAGGCATCTGCAAGAGCAAACATTATGTGTCAAGCGCAGTCCGGAGGCGTGCGTTTGAAGGGGAAATCTGGCGGAATTAGTGTACCCAAAAGTTAGCAGATGCACAATTGTCTGGTCATCAGCTATTTTGTACTCCCCAGTGCATTTTGAAAGAAAGCAAATGAACAGAATCCAAGCCGAGGTTTAGCGATGCAACTCGATGTAGGGTGACTTACTCAAAGTTGAGGCTGTGCAGCAGATGGTTCTAAATTTGTTTGCTAAATACACTGATTTTTTTTCTTTCTTTTTTGTATAACCTACCTGACCTTCCTTTTCACGCTGTGCTCCTGCTGTTCTCACTGCACAACCTAGTATTGCACTATGCTTTCGAAGACTTGAGGGAGAACTGTATTGATCTAGTTCCATTTGGCATGTGGTCTTATGGCTGACCGTTGAAGGAGCTGTTGTTTTGGCTGCTCACCAAAAAGAGGAAACGTGATATTTCTGAACCAGACGGATCAGACGTTACATCAAAAGAGCTTTGCCTTCCAAGGGACAGTCGTGTTTTGAGTTAATATGAAAGTAAGGAAGAGTGTGAAAAGGAAAGAAATATCTCTCTTTAAAGCGCTTCAAGTGAAGTGATAGAAAAAAAAAAAAAAAAAAAAAATATATATATATATATATATATATATTGGTGTAGGTCTCAATTGTATAAAACCAACGTAAACAGACAAAGTATAAAGTAATATTTAACAATTTTTTGTAGTAGTAGTAGTTTGGTAGTTTCAGGTATAAAATCGAAATTTCAGAATTTATGAACAACACATCACAGAACTAGTAGCACTAGGCTCGTTTTCTGTTTAAATTTTGTTAGAGAAATTGTGATTTATAATGTGTAGATTAATATACAAAGCAGTTTATTTTATGGTTATATTTAGATATTTATTCTGGTGTTTATGTGCTGTGATACAATGTGTATAGAAAACATAATTTAACAAAATAGACTCATGCTATAAAGAAATAATAATTATTATTATTATGAATAGTAATTTCGGTAATGCTCTATGGTGAGTTAGAATATAAATAAAGCTTGTAGTATCGTTTTAATCATTATAATAAATATTGTTGCATTATAATATAATTATATTTTTTATAATACATTATACTAAATACATTTACATTTAAATTTAAACATTTAGCAGACACATTTATACAAAGCGACTTACAAAATGAGGAGAACAATAGAAGCAACAATAAGAAACAATATGTGCAGTGAATAGTCCCAGTTTGTCTAGCACAGTACACATAGCAAGTTTTTATAAAAATTAAATAGATATACAGAATAGAATAGTAAGTGTTAGTATTAATGGGTCACGTGTTGACGAAAAAGATGCGTCTTTAGCCGTTTCTTGAAAATGGCTAAAGACTCAGCTGTCTTCATTATATTTTACATCTGTTATTCGAATGAACAAGGAACCCACAGAGAAGATCGGTAATAAAAATATTTCAAAGAAAAAAGAAAAAAAGAAAGATGAAACAACACTGATAGGAAAAGCACTGAACAATGGACTACTAAGACAAAGCCAGACCTTGAGAACTGTAAGATGAAGCAGACAGGCGGAATGTCATTAGTGACAATCTCAGTGATATCTTGAGAGGCAGCATGTATTATGAGTCAGCCTGAGTGAGTTCAGGTTAAAGATGGCCACTCCATCACAGAGACAGGAGAAAGCTCTGTAAGGACACCAGGCTTTGATGCACAGCCTGAGGCGTCTGGTGCACTAAGGCCGCTTTCTCATCTCTTCTGCTGTGCGCATATGTGAGTGTATGAGTGTGCATGTGTGTTTGATCGCGCTTGGCATCAAAACTTGTGCAGCAATTTGACAGCATTTCCAAATTTGTGCTATATCCTATTTCTTTTCATCACAGGATATGTTGTTACTTGTGATTCATGATTAAAAAGCACTATTGGTTGAGTCCCTTAAAAGAATAGTTCACTCAAAAATGGAAATTTTGTCATCATTTACTCACCCTCATGTCACTCCAAACCTTTTTTGTTTTTTTTTGAACGTTTCAGATATTTGATCATATAATGAAAGTCCAAAACAGCACTGAATGTATGCCATACATACATGCATTAGCTTGTTAGATACTGTACATTTACATGCATTGTTTCTGGCTATGCTTACTACATACCTTCAGAGGTAAAGTCTAGACTTCACACACTTGGATTAAGTCACATTCTGTTCTAGTCATAATATTATAAATCATATTTTCCCCATGTTCAGGAAACACACCATACAATTACGAGTGCAGTTTTTTTTTTTTTTTAGTAGCAGTTAATTGCATGATTATCCATCCTAAAGTCTCGTCTCAAAGATCATGTGCAAAAATGATCTGAATAATGCACATCACGGAGGCACACATGCAGTCTATGATGGTTCCCACATGCAGGTTGTCTGAAGCAGACCTCTGGAGCTGAGCTGGGGAGGTTTGTTTGTGATGATAACTGTAATTGCAGTGGATGGTGACATGGAGAGGCTGGAACGACCAGGACCACCTCAGCTACTGTGACCTTAAAAGTTGTGCTTCGGGGTATTGTGCCCTGAAAAAAAGAGATTGAAGACTGAAGCGCAACATAATAGCTCCCATATACTGTCAGAATAATATATTAGTCATCATTTTGCTGTAAATGTGACTAGTATGAAATGCTCAAATGCACTCAAACCTAGGAATATTTAATTTGACCATAACTGTGCGTTGGCACATTGAAATATGGTCAGATAATCATAGCAACTAATAAGGAATGCATATCAGTGAATATTCTTTGGTGAAATAAGATAAATTAATTCAGGACAATGTTCTTCACACATAATGACACATATAAAAAAATGGAACTTTAATTACATTGATAAATCATCTTGCAGCATTTGCAGATAATTGCTTTGTGATCTCAGGGAAACAAAAAGAAAGCCATATTTACATTTTTCATTAGCATGTTTATGAGCGGAAATTAAATTCCAACCCTATTCAGTTTACAGATATTTGTTCCATGAGCTCAGTGATGTCCTTTCATTCTGTAGTTTTATATGATGTACTTCCAGTCGTTCACCCTCATGAGAAGCAATAAATGAATACATACATTAACATTGCCCTGGTTGCTCCAAAGCTTTTTCCATAACATGGTTACTGTGTCGTATCCGTCTGAGGTGTTATCTACTGTATACCTTTTACTCAGTAACAGATTTTTCTATTCTTTCTTGAAATAAAAATTGAAGGCTTTTAGGGAGATATTGTTCAGCATATCAAGTGAAGGAGCTCCTTGAGACACTGGAGAGCTTCAACATATGCTTTGAGCTATGAGGGGGCAGATAATGAAGTTACAACTTCTGAAAAGAAGCACCAGCGGAGGCTCCAGTACTTTGCTCGGTGTCTTTGTCTGCCTTCCTGAGACACTTTACAAGAGATTGACAGCAGAGATGAAGCTATTTATACCCATCTGTTTATTTATCGCTGTAATAGATGTCGTCTTGTCGTAAATTTAATAGTGTGTCGTTTCCCTACCATTTACTTGCATGAATTGCCTTTGATTTCATACATCACAGCCAAACTTTATCTCTCCCTAGATAACTCGATCAGCGTTCTTGCCAAGCATGATTCCTTTCGGCGTCAGAAACAAGAGACGTACCTCCTGCCCATCGTCGTGACTGACGACGGAGAGCCTCCGATGAGCAGCACGAACACTTTAACTATCCGGGTGTGCGGCTGCAGCAGGGAAGGCATTGTGCAGTCGTGTAACGTGGAGGCTTTTGTTCTACCCATTGGTCTCAGCATGGGAGCTCTGATTGCTATTTTAGCTTGTATAATTCTACTTCTCGGTAGGTCACTTCAGCTGCCTCTTTTAGTCCACATTGTGATTTGCATGTAAAATCTGAATCTAAAAAGCACTTCGTAAAAGAATGGAATCAAAATCTAAGAACCGCATAAGGCAAAAGTAGAGATCACTAAGTGGATTTTCTTGTGCTTTTCAGTTATCGTGGTCTTGTTTGTGACATTGAGGAGACACAAGAACGAGCCTCTAATCATCAAAGACGACGAGGACGTGAGGGAGAACATCATCCGTTACGATGACGAGGGAGGCGGGGAGGAGGACACGGAGGCCTTTGACATCGCCACCCTGCAGAACCCAGATGGCATCAACGGCTATCTGCCCAGGAAGGACATCAAGCCTGACCTGCAGTTCATGCCCAGACAAGGTCAGCACTCGGGTCCGAACGGAGTAGACGTAGATGAATTCATCAACGTACGGCTGCACGAGGCAGACAACGACCCTACGGCTCCACCATATGACTCCATTCAAATCTACGGCTACGAGGGCAGGGGCTCCATTGCGGGCTCGCTGAGTTCCCTCGAAACGGCCTCCTCGGACTCGGACCAGAACTATGATTACCTCAGAGAGTGGGGTCCTCGCTTCAGAAGACTGGGCGAGCTTTATTCGGTGGGCGAGAGCGACAAAGAGACTTGACCTCCAGTCACTACGGACCTTTTGCTTTCGTCCACGTGACTTGTGTATTATGCTACGGGGATGTTAGACACTGCTGTTAAAACGGGGGGGAAGCCTTTTTTTTTGTTTAAACTTCTTAGAGAGACCTAATAGCATTAGTCATCTACCACATAAGAGTGCATTGTAACGTCAGAACTTAACAGTGTCTATAGTAGGAGGTCAATGATTCTTGTGGAGTGTGAGTTTAGATTACCGTCACTGAGTGTCTAGCAGTATTTTGGGTGTTTGTTGTTCACTGTGACCACCAGAGGCATCAGAACTTTGATTCTTGGTAGTCGCTTGAAAAGACTGGATGGAAAGAGGACATTTGGGAGGACACCTTGTAGCCCGCTGGGGCAGGAGAAACAGGACTGCAGAGGCCTCAACATGACACCGCTCCCCAGCGACAACAGATCTCTTGCCGTCATTCAGCCAATCAGATAAAGGAACATTTAAAAAGAAGGTAAACTAAATAGCAATATATTGTCTACATTACTTATGAATGTATGTGTGATTTAACAAATGCGGGCGCAATGAAAATACATCACACTGGCTTTAGGAGCTGCCTGCTGAGATAAGATTCGACCCTTTGATACTACGTGGCCAGATTTCTGGAGTAAACTGAAAAAGCCTCGAGGCTTGCTTTATACAACCCTTTGTATCCATATGCTTTAAGTGTGATTCACACTCAAAGATGATTAGAGTGTGTAAGACTGAGTTGAGGACAACAAGAGAATTGTGGAAACAATGAGGCCTTCGTTTTACAAAAGCAAGCATTAAATACAGTCGTATTCCAATGTTTTTTGGAACATTGATGTGTTTCTTCATTATTGTGTATGTTTTATATAAATATAAAAATATTCATCGCCAGTCGTCTGTTTTGTGCTGCAGGTTTGAGTATATTTGTACTTTTTATTTTTTTATTTATTTATTTATTTTAGTGAAATTGTTATTTTTATTAACTTTTTCATTTAAAGTTTCAAGCTTTTCCTCTTCAGCTTTGTTTCATTCTGCTGCGTCACTGTTTTTTAAAAGTTGAACTGAATTTCTCTGCTGAAATTCACATGGTGAGATTCGTTACTACACTGAACTGTGAAATCCACAGAGGATTTGTTCTTGACCGGGAAAGATAAGTCAATATTTTATTGACAGTGTGTGTGTGTGTATATATATTCACATACTATATACAGTGATATCAGTGATCATTCTAAGCACAATAGCTGAAAGCATCTAGTTCATGTTTATATTTGACCCCTGCCATTTTTAAAATCAAAAGTCAGAAACCATCGAGTAAAGAAATACAGAAACAGACATGCGTAATGTGCTGCACTGTATGATATTAGAGCAAAAAAAAAGAAAAAAAGAAAAATATGTACATAGAGTCATTGCTGATTCTCTTAGCTTTTCTTTGAAGTGATGGGTTTTGTCTATGCACGTTAGCTATTGCACATGGGGATCTGGCACTGGAGCTGCGTGCATATTCTGTTTGTATCGATGCGATATATATGGCGATTCTCTTGGACGGACAGTATATATAAAATAGTCTTTCATGCAAATCATATTTTCTACTGTGCTTTAATGCTCATACACTTGTGTTTAATTAGCTACTCTCTGTATTGTAATCTAAGATATCCATGTATTGTTTCCTACTTTGTGAAATATATTTTTATAAATACTTGTGGGTGTAACTTTTCTTAAGCCACAGGTCATACCCGTACATGTGATCTCTTTCTTGCTTTTATGTTTTAATGAAAATGATTCTCTCATTTGGCATAAAACTAGGTCTGCTGATTAAGAATATAAACTAAATTGATTACACAAGATGCTTATTTACTCTTTCATGCATAAATTATGATAACCTCAGTCAGGATTTTTTTTTTTTTTTTTTTTTCAAATATTTTCAAAGATATTTTTAGATTGTCCAAGATATTTTCATATTGTCCACTTGAGTGCACTTTTGGTTAACTGAAGAGATACTGTATTAAATATAATACAGTAATAGCACTGCAATACTGTGTGAATTTAACACATCAATGAATAAAATGATATAAAATCTTGTGAAAACTATAAAATATATACAAAAAATATATATAATACAGCTTAAATTATTGCAAACACAATTAGGTTTGTAACTACATACATGTTGAACTTTGCATGTTTTTTATATTAGAACACAAGGACATGATTCCGTCAAAGATCTCTACAACCAGTGAAGGTACAACTCTGTGGAAACCCAACTCAGACTATGTAGATAACGCTCATGCTCCCTCCAGCCCACCGGGGTATGTTCACCTTTATTAACTGATCGTTATGTTTGTGTTCAAAATCGACAAATTTCTACCGTAGCTTTCCTTTTTGAGAAAACCTCAGACTGAAATCTACACTGATCTATTAATGTTTTCAGACTGAGAAAAAAAACTAGTGATCAGGTGTTTTCAATTTCAATCTAATCTGAAATGAGCAGTGTTGGAAGTAACGCATTACAAGTAAAATGCATAATGTAATTAGATTACTTTTTGATGTAATGACTAAAGTAATGCATGAAAAGTAACATACATTATGTAATCACATTACTATTTTGATGTGACTGGAAATTACATTCTAATTACACAAATATGTTTATTTACAGCCAAAACAATTTACTGCAGATAAAGTATTTTCAAGAACGATGGCTACAGTAATAGTATGAATTGTAGCTGAAATATAGCACATGATGCATGATGTCCAATTTAGTGGACAGATGATTAATCAGAATTTCCTCTCAATCTAAAATCAATACTTGCAAAATTTAACAATGATATGACTCCTTAAATGTTACTTGATGCTACAACATTTATTTATTTATTTGTAAATATACCTACGAGAGTCTCCTACAGGATAGAAGAAATGGATTGATATTCTGGAGCAACTTGGCATTTCTGACTGGCTGTCAGCCATCTTGGTTTTGAGAAAAATCCACATGCAACAGCTTGCCATTTTGTGGCAGAGTATAGAATGATGCACCAGTGTCCACTATAGAGGATGAGGTGCAATTTTTGACATCATTGAATAGCTGTCCACTGTAGTGACATATATGTATGAAAGGAATCATTAATTGCATCTATCTTTTTTTTTTTTTTTTTTTTTTTTCTGTGAAAAGATATAACATTTATAAAATAAATTTACTACAAAATTAAATAAAATATTTACTAAAAAAGATTTAAAAAAAAATATTTGTTTACCTGCATGTCATGTGCCCATTAATCGTCATAAGAGAACCATGAACATAATTATTATTATTATTATTATTATTATTATTATTATTATTATTATTGACTTAATTTTATTATTAATCTAACTTCCAAAGTAAAATCTCTAGGGGTACTTCAAGTAAATATATTAGGTCAAAGAAATTTCAGCTGACAAAAATGTTGGGGAATCCATGCATTACGTGTAAGTAAGAAATGTCATGAATTTGAACATTTTAATGTGTTTGAAAGACAAAAGCCTTCCAAAGACAGTAATACATGATTAAATGACCCACCGTTACAATAATAAAGTAACTGTAGTCTGATTATTGAGTATTTTAAAAAGTTATATAATCTAATTACAAGTACTTAATTTTTGATTACATGTAATCAGTTACTACCCAGCACTGAATAGACATCACAAAAAGTGATTTTAGAAGTCAATATTGTTTGTTAGATTTCTATTTTATTGAACATAATCCCATCACTGGCCAACAGCCAGCAGTAATCCATTATGCAGTCGAGTTTGTCAGTCGTGTCCAAGGTAAACTTAGAAATCCATCCAGGATATATTTTTCTGTTCCATCTGCATTATTGTGTAATTGTTGATCTTTGAAAACATGCATTAGATGGCCTTCTCTGGTCGTTCTTGATGGGTTATTTTTAGCATCTCACGCCATGAGCTGCGTGTTTTTTAAGAGACTGTGTCAAGTTAAAAACTTAAGGTCTCTCCGGGTGTTTCTTTCCTGTGCACTCCGTTTAGCTGTTTTCTAAGGCAACGGCACGTCCTGTGTGACCGGCTTCTCACTCGTTTTGTCCTATCTGCTCTTGGTAAGTGTGTTTTGGAAAGGCATGCTGCAGGCTACATCCATTTTATAAATAATACATTGTAAAAAATGAAAATGTTATATTGACAGTGCTCAATTACACAAATGAGTAAAAGCTTTTTACCAGGGTTAGAAATATTTTGCTAAGAATTTGTGCATTTATTGCCTTAGTGTGTGTGTGTGTGTGTGTGTGTGTGTGTGTGTGTGTGTGTGTGTGTGTGTGTGTGTGTGTGTGTATATATATATTTATATATAATACAAACACTGCCCTCCAAAAGTTTGAAAATGCCCTAGAAAAGTGGGGTTTTGGACAATATTGGCATGAATCCTTTTTAATTTGTGATAATTTTGCACTGATAAGGGACAACACAAACTATGAAAATATATTTTGTTATATAAACAGTTTATACATAGAAAAAAAACTTTGGAATTTTCGATTTATCAAAATATCCACCATTAGCAGCTATCTGACCTAAACTAGGTTCTAATTGGTTCATTGCATTCTAAACTTAATTGGCAATCAATAGTTGAAGCTATTAAGGTGTGCTGACCCAAAAATCTTTTACAAACCTGGGCCAAGTTTAAACCAGTAACCAGGCATCACAGCTGGCTAAGGGGCATGTCTGACTTTGCCATGTATATATCGCCATTATTATGTAATCAAAATGAAAATTATTATTGCAGGTCTTCAATGAAAATGTCAAGTTACTGTAATGTATTTGCACCAAAAAATGATAAGGATGTATGCTGATATCGTCCAAAACCACACTTAGCCAGGGGTGTTTCCAAACTTTTGGAGGGCAGTGTGTGTATATATATATATATATATATATATATATATAGTTTTTTGTCAGACTGAAATCCTTTGTGAGAGATGCTGATGCTGATAGATTTTAATTATCTGTCCCCAACAGTGTTTTCCAACAAAGTGGAGGCTTATGAGTTATAATCTGCTCCCCTGTTCCCTTTGAAAGATTTGAATTTATCCTCTAACCTATCAGATATTATATTGTTTTCATGAATAACAAAAGCTCATGATCTTGTCAATTACTGTGCTAGAGTGGATTTGTCATTTGCTACACTGAAACTAAAAACAGCAAAAAAAAAACATCCTTACAAGATTATTGTGCACAACCTCAAATGATCTGTACCCTATTTAAATGCAATGATTCTTTTTTTTTTTTTTTTTTTTCTTTTACTTTTATGCACCGGGTTGGAATTATAACATCAAAATCAATATTAGAATGTTGTTGTGGTTGTACAATGTCCTCAAGTAGGTTCAGGCAACACTGATGAAATATTGAAAAGATATAAGCAGTGTTTTGGTGCATGAGTTTTAAACTCAAAACAAATATAAAAAAAAATTGCATAATAGTGCAAAAGTCATTAAAAATGTTGGATAATGGCTAACTGTTGTACCCTTGAGCATGGCACTGAACCTCAGGCTGTTCCAGGTTCTCTCTCTCTCTCTCTCTGTTTCACTGGCAGCAAAAAAAAAAAAAAAAAAAAAAGAAAAAAGGGATCTGCCAAATGAGAATTAACCAAGGAGAGAGAGAGAGAGAGAGAGAGAGAGAGAGAGTATGCAGTACATAAATAAATAAAATCTTTAATTGTTGGAAAACCATGTTTGAGTTTCATATATATGAAGAATATAGGTTAGAAAGTAAGTTAGAGACAAGTAAAAGCTGTCCACACACTCAAGTTTTAATTCTGCTCTATTTTCTGTTCTATGCACGAGGAGCAGGCTGGTCAATTAAAAATCATTTAATTTAAGTGGGTAATACTGTATGACTTCAGATGTACTCTCTGCATATTCATCCTTGGCATTTTCTATGCAGACTAGGTAATAAATTGGAAAATGGCATATGTCCCCATTAAAAGGACATCTTTATAGAAGTCAAGCGAGTTGGAACAGACCATTACTCTGCCTCTCCCACAGATCACTGAAGCAGTGGAAATACACAGGCACCATATGACCACCCTGACACGTGTATTAATATTGTTGACAACTTTCAAACTTTTGATATGCCATAGAGGATTTATTCTCTAATCCTACAGCAAATGTCTTTGTGCCATGTGCTGATCCAAGTTACTGCTTGATGGCAAAAGTTTCAAAAGTGCCAGTAATACCAGAAAATGTGAGAACAACAAAAAAGTTATACTTTTAAGTCCTTTTTAAAGTGTAATTATACATCTAAGTACTGAGTTATATGAATGAACAACATATACTTACTATAGGTTTAGGGTTTGCTTTAGGTTTATTTGCGTGTAATTATGCTTTATTGTTTTATTATAACTATAGTAACTGCATGTGTAACAAAATAAAGTGTTACAAAAGAAGCTGAAGTTAAGCATTTGTTTCAGAGACGAAACTTGTCAACTTTACTTTTTATTCATAATATAAGTTATGATAATGATAAACAATATTATATAATTGGAATTATATATATTATTATATTTCTAGTATGAATGCATTACCTCTTTACTTAAAAGTGAATAATGAATAATAATAGTGTTATGATTTAATCAATAAATTAAAAATTTAAAGGTTTAGTTTAGTTAGTTCTAATCTAATACAAACTAAAACTTAAAGTCTGTCTACTTGTTCTGATGTATTCGGTACATTTCTAAAAAGGGCTGCGTGTTTGGCAGCTATTTCGTTTAGCAACAGTTCCAGACATAGGGAAAAAAAAAAAGTTCCATAATTCTCTCTCTGTCTACATCTTTCTTGGACTGAAACAGCTTTCTCTCTGTGTTCATCTCCATCCTCCCACAGACATGGTTTCATTTGGGAGACCTTGGATTTGACTCAGCTACACTTCAAGTGTCCTGGTTTGAACAACATCTTCTTCATATTTTTAACATATTTATGAAATAGCTGTTTTTTTATACACTCTATCTGTGATAGCAAGTTCACAGTAACTCTTGATGGATCTTGGATATTTATCAAGGTCAAAATTGAATGATGATTTAAAGTGACTAAATAACGTTACTGGTCCGTAAGGCATTGGTGGCATATTCATGCATATTCATCAGAAATGCAGATAGGTTTGATTAAAGCAACCCTGATGAAAATTAGATGGACAAGACCAAATGAGGATAGACACTGATGGTGGGCAATAAACGACAAAACAACTTTTGGGGATGTCACCAGAATGCAATAATCATCTTTTATGTATGTATGTATTTTTTTTTTTTATCTTACATTTTAGTTTTTTGAAATGAAATACTGCAAGATATATAGTTACTTTGCAAACTTTGCTAGAGAACAATACAAGTGCTCAGAGCTGTGGTCAGTCCTCTTACTAAACAGCTATTAACATCAACAACTCAGCTCTGGATGGCGAGAAATGTCAAGCTGATGAATTATACAGCAGTAGAGAAATATGAAAGCACTTTGAGGCTGGTGCTCCTGCAGAGAATCAGATAGAAGGCAAAAACTCTTTTGCAAGTGCTGTATGTAGAAAATCAATGGGTTCTGGTCAGAGGCTCTTCACCGCAGTACCTACCCCATTTCAAGAGCTCGGGCGTTGTTAATGATAAGACGAGGGGGCACAATCAACTGCAAGCCATTTCACATGTCCGCCTTTGTGGAAGTTGGGTCAGCTTAGTGTAAACTAAGTCTCCTCACAGACAAGCAAAGAAAAAAAGAGAGTACAACATTCCCGAGACCAGCCACATCTGATCAAATTAGTTATTGACCAAATGCCAAGAATTGAGTGCTAGATGCCTTTTTGAGCCAGAGCGCAGTTAGTCTTTACCAGAATCCTTGTCTGTGTAGTATGAAACGACATTAGTACGAATTATACCGCAGTACTTCCAGTACAAAGCACTTACCAGATCTTATGTTATTTATATTATACATACTAAACAAGATCTATGTATAGTCAGCTGGTAACTCTAGACAACTACCTAGCTCACTGTATGTTATTCCATCTTTGCATGACTACTTACTATTGACATAAATTATTGATTTCAGTTGAATTTATTTTATTATGTAAATTTTATTAGAATGATTTCTGAATAAGCACTGAATATTGGAGTATTCGCTGCTGAAAATGCAGCTTCACAATCGTAGAAATACATTTTATTTTAAACTGGTAAAATGCAAAACAGTTATTTTAAATTGTAATATTTCACAGTATTACTGTTTTGCAGATGTTTTACTGTGAATGTAGAATGTATTACTGTTTTTACTGTTTTTTATCTTAATTTGTAGCCTTGATGAGCATAAGAAACTTTTTCTTCTAACAACAAAGAGAAAGGTGAGGTCTGCCACAGACACTGAAAATCTCATTTACTTAAAATAAATAAATAAATAAATAAATAATAGGCTGTGTTTTATCATCCATTTCCAAATGTGCAAGCTAAGCGGTTTATTGCGCAATGAGGTATTAACTTAAGGTGGGAGTGATGTTTAGATGTCCTCTCTCTCTCTCTCTCTCTCTCTCTCTCTCTCTTTGCACTCTCTTTGATAGTACCATCCATTTTTCATGATCAATGTAATGCCAATGAGTATAATACTAATCTACCTGAGAGCTGAGAGAGGGCGGACGGACACCACGAAGAGCAGACAAGATGAAATGAAAAAGAGCATAAATATTGTAGCAAATTACACGACAGATTGAAACCTTTCATGAAAGTAGAACAAGAAATCTCTATGATCAAGTTCAGCTTAATCAAAAGATGACTGGAATATGGTTAGCCCTAAAAATATTTTTAAAAATCTGACCGGTAACACTTTAGAATAATGATCCATTGTTGGTCACTATGGGGAATCTAGTAGTTCTTGATTGTTGTTTGTTTTTTTGCTTTTTTTTTTTGCTTTTTTTTTGGTCAGAACGTGGTCATAAAATGCATCATTAGGTGTTACCTGATTTGTAACAAAGCACTGTTTGCCAGAGGAGAACTGGCCCCCCGACTAAGCCTGGTTTCTCCCAAGGTTTTTTTTTTTTCTCCATTTTAACACCTATTTGCCACCTGTTTGCCACCTGATGTCACCTGTTGGAGTTTGGGTTACTTGCTACTGTCGCCTTTGGCTTGCTTAGTTGGGGACACTTGACATTTGACTTGACATTTGATATTCAACAGTATTCTTGACATTTATTCAACAGTGCTTTGATCTGCCTGCATTGACACTATTCTTGAAGAGTTGCTGTGCAGCAAAAATTATGTACCAGTTATCAATGTAAAGCCGCTTTGATACAACCTGCATTGTTAAAAGCGCTATATAAATAAAGGTGACTTGACTTGACTTGACTTGACATCTCAGATATTTTAAAGGAGTAATTCAGTTTAAAATTAAAATTACTTCATGATTTTCTCACTCTCAAGCCATCCTAGTTGTATATGACTTTCGTCTTCAGATTAATACAATCTGAGTTACATTAATAATCACTCTGATGCTCCCAATTTTTATAATGGCAGTGCATGGAAACCACCTGTTTGAAGCTTTGGATGGATGGATGGATGGATGGATGGATGGATGGATGGATGGACTTTTTTGAGCTTCAAACAGGTTGTTTCCATGCACTGCCATCATTAAAGTTAATAATATAAATCTGATTGTATTCGACTGAAAGAAGAAAGTCATATACACAAAGGATGGATTGAGGGTGAGTAAATCATGGAGTAATTTTCATTTTAAAAGTAAACTAATCCTTTAATGTTGTGATTAGTATACACCATACAGTTTTGAAGCCATCAGTTCCAAAAACATTTATCTTGGTCTAGAGTCTCCGTATTGTGTTACGGGAAATAGTCACCCCAGCTTTCTATTTCTTTAGATAACTGCAGTGAACTTGCATGCCGATTTTCTTCAACCCTTCTCATCAGAAGAAACTCTTTTCGAGGTGTTAACTTCCATGGACGACCTGGATGTCTCAGTGAGATGGTTGCAGTTCCATCTTTTAAAAATTTTTGTATCACTTTTGTTACAGTATTCTGACTGATAAGTAAAGCTTTGCTGATCTTCTTGTAGACTTCACCTTTCTGGTGTAACATTTCTCTTCCATGTGGTGCCATTGCCGACAGCATGAAATGGGAAGGGGTTTTAACACCCTTTTATAGTCAACTGTCTGCTGGACACCTGTGTAATGAATAACTTGTTAATTCTTGTTAAATTAGACATTAATAGTCTAAAATTTAGCTTTGCTAAAGACTTTCAGTGGGGTGCACTCATTTTTGCATCACCCTAATTTGAGTAAAACTGAAAATTTTGTTCTCTAAGTTTTCAGAGGGGTGTACTCATTTATGCTGAGCACTGCATTATGATGGACCATTATTCTGAAGTGGCATTTCCTGATGACGAGTTAGACTCATTCCTGGGTCAACATATTCTGTTGATCCTGGAACAACATTACTGTCTGAAAATTTAATCTTAACCATATCCCCATCCCTAAACCTAACCCTACCCATAAGTTATCCCTAAAATCAGAGGTAAATGAATAACACTGATGTAGACGCACCTAACCCTGATTGTAAGCCTAAATTTGACATAAACATAAACTTGTCCCTCAAATCTATAATTGGATGAATGGAATGTTATTCCAGGATCAACAAAGATGTTGATCCAGGAATATGTTTTACTTGGCGAAATCAGGTTCTGCTCTAAACCTCTAACCTTTGTAAGTGGCACTTTGCCATGTTAGGCTTTGTTATGATTTATTTTTATTATTTAATTATCAAAAAAAAAAAAAAAAAAAAACACTAACTCAGAAAATACTGTATAGACATGGACAAATGCACTGGACCAAAATGATGACGCTAATAAACAAACGAATAACTGCTGAAATGTTTACAATCTTGTGCTGAAATAGGGATGAATTAGTGATTTGCTTACTGCAGAGAAAGTCGGCTCACTTTTTAACTCAGCCATCAAAGACAAACTCAAATCCTAGTGGATTACACTATTTTGATGTAAATAGGGCACATTAAACTGCATGTCTGGACAATATGGGTATTTTTGCATTTGTTTATTCGCAGAGGTTAACAAAAGACCTCTGGTTGATTGGGCTTGTGCTCTCAAGGATAGTGAAGAGACCAGAACAAGTGGATCAGTTCTGTGCTAAATCTGTCCAAACACATCTGCACACCAGCGCATTGTTAATTAGGCAGAGAGACTTTAATACTTTAATCAGAAATTGTAAGCTTAAAAGAAAAAGTAAAAGAAACAGAAAGAAAACTATTTTCTAACTGACTCTCAGCTTAGGGCATGGACTGATTGAAAAGTATACTCTAAACTAATTAAACATGGGAGAACATGTCAAAGGGCAAAGCAGGCACAATTAACCACCCAGGCATCTCATGTGTACTGCTGCAAATGATGCTATGTGCAGGACTGAAATAGCATGCATTGAAGTCTATGTTCATTCATCCACTGCAAATGTTATTTTTCCCTTTGTTCAGTGTCAGGGAGCACCCTATGATTACTCCAGAGGTGAACCTTGATTAGACCTCACAATGCCACAGGACTCCATTTGTGATTAAAATCAGTATTTAACAATTCATCTAAATGACACCTCAAAGTGACTCATTTTAACTTAACGAGCACAAGCAACATGGATCAAAATAAATGGTTTAGATGAAGTGTTGGAATTCAAGACCCGAAGTGTACCGCCGGCGATACACCACCCCCGGCAAAAAAAATTCATAATAAAATTACTAAGCAATCACTGACAGGAAAAAACACGAAATATATATCATTTTAAAGCTTAGAAACTCAGCTTTTTAATGCATCCATCCAACCATTTTGATCAACTCTTCATGGGGCGCTGAGTAGTCCCTCTAAACCGGAGTGTACCGCCCGCGGGCGCCACCTAGCTACAAAAAAAATAAAAAAAATAATAATAATCATATTTTTCAAAACTACTGCCTTGATCAACACAAAGTGTGTCATTTGAAAGCTTAGAGTCTGAACTTTACAATGAATGTAGCCAATTTGATTAACTCCTAACTAACTAGTTGCTGATGAATAAAAAAAAGTTTTCATAATTTTTGAAATACTTTTTGTACTATGTGCTGCAATGTGTCAAAAACATCATACAGCTCAGATAGTCATGTGTTATATGTCATTTGAAAGGTCTCACGGAGTAGAATACAGCAAGCATATTTTTGGGCTTTGACTAAATTTGAGCTTGTTTTTGTACATGAAGTCCTGCAAGACCCATATGCAAATATGGATGCTGCATTTATGTCAAGTTCCCGCTCATAACTTCAGGAAACATGCTCCGATTGTAGAAAATGGCACAGGATTATTTACAGCAGCTTATTTCTCACGATTAAAATGAGTCCAAAATCAACTTTGTTGATCACGAGATATTGATCACATAGTTACGACACATAAAACCCCACAGGTGCACAGGCGCTATCCAAAATCAGATGTAGCTTTCACGTTGGATTTTCGCTTATAACTTCATGAACCATGCATAGATCATAGAAAATAGCACATCATTACTGTGGTAGATTTCCTACGCACCTGACTTAGGTTAAACTGGGTGTCCCAGACACCTATGAATCTATAAATTATAAGTACTCTACTAAGCGTACTTCAATACCTGTTTGAGTCGGCCGACGTCTCAGCCTGTTTCGGGGGACTATCACCGGGTTTTAAGCTCTTTAGTGCTCCTCCACTAAACAATATCACTTGAGTATAGAAGTAAGATCTCTAGTGCCTAGTCTGCAGCGCTGCTCAATAATCAGAGACTCCAGTTGTTGTCTTTCAATGCTTTTCAAATCACTGCCGGAAGAGTTCTCATCAATCCTAGAGAATCTCTCTCTGAACAAAGGAATACAGCAGATTTTATAGGATTTCAGGTACATCTCACAGTCAGTATGGCATGATCTATTACTCATTATCATCAGTCTTAATATGAATGGTTCAGATTTAAGAAGAACATCTCAGTTCCTCTGCCCCACTTACTGGTGGAGTAAATTTAGATTAGAACAACTGAATCACAAGATCATCAAAAAATATCACCGGGTTAATAGTTCACTGATTACTCAATAGGTTAAAACAATTTTTCATAGACTATTTTTTATCCTTAGGAGAATGCTGTCTAGCCAGCATTTCAAAGTTAGATTATTAGGCCTGTAGAAGAAAAGAAATGTTAGTTCATTATTAATTAGTTAAAAAATTCCATCACATTACTCACAGTGGATGCTTCCGACTGAAATGAGTCCAAAATCAACATTACCCCTTGCGTCGATCATGAGAATAATCCTCATGGAGGGACAATTTTAAAAATGCTCATTAGGGGGCATCAAGGGCTTCACAAAAAGGCTACTTTGGTTCCAAATGGTGTAACTTTTGATTATTTTATGCGATCACCACAAAACAGATGCAACTCAAATGCAGGGAAACTTCGCCAAAAAAGAATTGTCCTCCTACTGTCACGGTTGATCAATCAAACTGTCTCATTCTGGTGTCTGTGTGTTTGTGTGGGTGTGTCTGGTTGATTGTTCTGTGTGGGCGTCGCCGCTGATTGTTGATCAGCGGCAGCTGTGTGCAATCATATCTGCCTATTTAACGCCTTGTCTTTCGTCTCGTGTTTGTCAGATCGTTGTTTGGAATCCTGGTGTTGTGTCCTGTGCTCTCTCGTGTTTGTTTGTTCCCCGGAGTGGATTACCTCGTCGTTGTTTCCTGTTCCTGTTCTCCGTCGGACTCTCACTTTGGATTGCACTCACGGATTCGGACGCACGGACTCACGGGCTCACGACACCATCTCACCTCACCACAGGATTCCAGCTGCCCATCGAAGTCCCTGCGTCACCACTCTCCTGCTACTGTCTTTTCTCGTTTTGATGACTACTCTGGTGTGAAGCTCTAATAAAGAGATTTACTTGCACTTGCATCTGTCATTCTTTCCGTGACAGAACGATCTGACCAACTATGGATGCAGCAAGTTCAGCAGCGTTGACGGAGTTCATCAATCACAGCATTTCTCGTATGGATCAACAACAGGAGAGTATCTCTTCAACCGGACGCGCTGTTCAAGCGCTGGTGACGCAGGTGTCCGAGCTCTCCCAGCAACTTCAAGAACTTCGCGCTCCCACTGCGCCGCCCACGCCGCCGATTCCCCCCACACCTCTGGAGCGAATGGACCAGCCGGAGCCACGCCTCCCGGTTCCGCAGACCTACGCTGGTGAGCCGAACTTTTGCAGAGCCTTCTTGACCAGATGTTCCATGCATTTCTCATTGCAGCCACGCACATTTGAAAGAGAAGAATCCAAGGTGGCGTTCGTACTGACGCTTTTGACTGGTCAGGCTGCTTTGTGGGGAACGGCGGTGTGGGAGAACCAGGACCCGTGCTGCGCCTCGTTCCAGGCACTCGCCGCCGAGATGAAGAGGGTGTTTGACCGTGCGGTGGCGGGCAAGGACGCCGCTCGACAACTCACTGAGCTCAGACAAGGAAATCGCACGGTCGCCGAATACTCTATTGAGTTCCGCACCCTGGCGGCGGAGTGCCGATGGAACGAGGAGGCGCAGTGGGATGTATTCCTGCATGGGTTGGCCGACCGTGTCCACAGAGAGATCTACGTGTTGGACCTTCCTCAAACCCTCAATGGACTCATCGATCTCGCCTTACGAGTGGATGCTCGCCTCCAGCGGCTGGAGCGTCTTGCTCTTCCCAGTCCTGTTTCCCGTGGAGCGGAGGGACGGTCGGCCAGCTCAGCGGACACGGTCGGCCCTTCATCCGATCCTGAACCCATGCAGGTAGGGAGAGCTCGGCTTTCCCGGGAGGAGAGAGAAAGGCGGAGATCCCAGGGATTATGTTTGTACTGCGGCGGAACGGGCCACTTCCTACGGTCATGTCCAGTAAAAGGACCAAGCCCGGTAGTAATGAAGAGGCTACTATCGGGTGGGATCTCCGCCGAGAAGTCCTCACCATCCACTCTCCTTCCGGTAAGACTGAGATGGGCCACACACAACCTCACCTGCCAGGCACTCCTAGACTCTGGGGCTGAGGGGAACTTCATGGACACCGGCTTTGCACGCAACAACAACTTACCCACCATTCTACTCAACCAGCAGATCACAGTCAACGCACTCAACGGACAACGGCTCCCCAACATTTCTCAGTCTACCGATTCCATTACTCTCGTCACGTCTGGCAACCACACCGAAAGCATCAAGTTTCTTCTCATGGACACCCCACTGGCACCCATTGTACTCGGACACCCTTGGCTCACTGAACACAACCCCAAGGTCGACTGGCAGCAGCACTCCATCACGGAGTGGAGCACTCATTGTCACAGGTCTTGTCTTTTGTCTGCTTGTTCCACTGTGTCTGCTTCTGTGTTACAGGAAGAGGCGGTGGATTTGTCAAACGTGCCCACGGAGTACTTGGATCTGAAGGAAGTGTTCAGTAAGTCCCGTGCTGCTTCTCTTCCTCCGCACCGTCCCTACGACTGTGCTATAGATTTAGTGCCCGGTAAGTCTCCGCCTAAAGGCAAATTATACTCTCTGTCCGCTCCCGAGAGGGAGGCCATGGAGAAATATATTTCTGATTCTCTGGCAGCGGGGTTCATCCGTTCTTCCTCTTCTCCAGCGGGGGCGGGGTTCTTTTTTGTGGGGAAGAAGGATGGTTCCTTGCGACCTTGTATTGATTACCGAGGGCTGAATAACATCACGGTAAAGAATACTTATCCTTTGCCGTTGATGTCTTCAGCCTTTGAGAGGTTGCAAGGAGCATCCGTTTTCACTAAATTGGACTTAAGAAACGCTTATCATTTGGTTCGCATCAGGAAGGGGGATGAATGAAAGACCGCTTTTAACACCCCTAGGGGCACTTTGAATACTTGGTCATGCCCTTCGGGCTGTCCAACTCCCCGCCGGTCTTCCAGGCACTCGTCAATGACGTGTTGAGAGATATGGTCGACCAGTTCATTTATGTCTACCTGGATGACATATTGATTTTTTCTTCATCTCTCCAGGAACATGTGCAACACGTCAGACGAGTGCTTCAACGTCTGTTAGAGAATGGGCTTTTTGTCAAGGCGGAGAAATGCGATTTTCATGCACAGTCTGTTTCTTTCCTAGGGTACATCGTCTCGTCTGAGGGAGTGCGCATGGATCCTGACAAGGTTAAGGCTGTGGTGGATTGGCCAAGTCCAGATTCCCGTAAGGCCCTACAGAGGTTTCTGGGGTTCGCCAATTTTTACCGGCGGTTTATTCGCAATTTCAGCCAACTAGCCACGCCTCTGACCGCCTTGACCTCCCCCAGAACGACGTTCAGGTGGTCCGATGCAGCGGAGGCTGCATTTACCAAACTGAAGAGTCGCTTCGTTTCGGCTCCCATTCTCATTGCCCCTGATTCCTCACGTCAGTTCGTGGTGGAGGTCGACGCGTCAGAGGTGGGAGTAGGTACAGTGTTATCTCAGCGCTCTCCCACAGACGATAAGATGCACCCTTGCGCGTATTTTTCTCATCGTTTGTCTCCCGCCGAACGCAATTACGACATTGGTAACAGAGAGTTGTTGGCAGTCAAATTAGCGTTGGAGGAGTGGCGACATTGGTTGGAAGGTTCTGGGGTACCTTTTATCGTTTGGACGGATCACAAGAACTTAGAGTATATCCGATCAGCTAAAAGACTTAACTCCAGGCAGGCTCGGTGGGCACTTTTTTTCGGACGATTTGATTTTTCTCTCTCGTACCGCCCGGGCTCCAAGAACATCAAGCCCGATTCTTTATCTCGCATTTTTGACCCTTCCGAACGCCCGTCTACCCCGAGTGTATTCTTCCTGAGACATTAGTGGTCTCCACTCTTACATGGGAGGTCGAATCGAAGGTCTTGGTGGCCTTAGAAGGGGTAACGCCTCCGCCCGGTTGCCCACCGAATCGTTTATTTGTGCCGGAGAAGTTGAGGTCCTGCGTTATCAAATGGGGTCACTGTTCCAACGTAGCTTGTCATCCAGGGGTTAATCGTACCAGGTTTTTGGTTAAGCAACGATTCTGGTGGCCTGCCATGGCTCGTGACATTCGCAGTTTTGTTTTGGCTTGCTCGGTTTGCGCCACTGGTAAGACTTCCAACCGACCCCCAGATGGGTTACTCCAACCGCTGTCTGTCCCTTCGAGACCCTGGTCCCACATCGCGCTAGATTTTGTCACCGCCCTCCCACCCTCTCAGGGTTACACGGTCGTTTTGACCGTAGTGGACCGGTTCTCGAAGGCGACTCATTTCATTCCCTTAACCAAATTACCCTCTGCTAAGGAGACAGCGGTAACTGTCGTTGACCACATCTTTCGGTTACATGGCCTCCCGGTAGATGTGGTGTCCGACAGGGGTCCCCAATTTGTGTCCAAATTTTGGCGAGAGTTTTGTAGATTACTGGGGGCGACTGTCAGTCTTTCATCTGGGTTCCATCCCCAGACCAATGGTCAAACCGAGAGAGCCAACCAAGATTTAGAGAGAATGTTGCGATGTTTGGCTTCCAAGAATCCTTCCTCCTGGAGCCAACAACTCTCTATGATTGAGTACGCACATAATTCGTTACCAGTGTCTTCCACGGGCCTCTCACCGTTTGAAGGTAGTGTAGGTTACCAGCCACCTGTTTTTCCCAGTCTGGAGTCCGAAGTCGCGGTCCCCTCCGCTCACGCCTTTGTCCAGAGGTGCCACCGCACTTGGAGTAGAGCCCGTGAGACTCTTCTGCAGGTGAGGGCGCGCACCAAGGCTAAGACTGATCGCCACCGGTCGAAGCCTCCCGTATACGTCGTGGGTCAAAAAGTGTGGCTTTCTACCAAGAATATTCCGCTCCGCTCCGTTTCTAACAAGTTAGCTCCCAAATTTATCGGCCCGTTCCCTGTCACCAAGATCATTAGTCCGGTGGCAGTCCGACTCAAACTTCCTCCTGCGTACAGGAGAATTCATTCCGCCTTTCATGTCTCCAAAATTAAACCTGTGTTTCATTCACATCTTAATCCGCCCACTCCGGTTCCCCCACCGCCGCGACTCGTAGACGGGGAACCCACTTATTCGGTCAATCGTATTCTGGACTCAAGGCGGAGGGGACGTGGATTCCAGTACTTGGTGGACTGGGAAGGTTACGGTCCGGAGGAGAGAAGTTGGGTTCCTGCTAGGGACATCCTGGATCACTCCCTTATCGATGATTACAATCGACAGGTAGGTGGTTCTGGGAGCGCCGTGAGGCGTTCCTAGGAGGGAGGGTACTGTCACGGTTGATCAATCCGCTGTCTCATTCTGGTGTCTGTGTGTTTGTGTGGGTGTGTCTGGTTGATTGTTCTGTGTGGGCGTCGCCGCTGATTGTTGATCAGCGGCAGCTGTGTGCAATCATATCTGCCTATTTAACGCCTTGTCTTTCGTCTCGTGTTTGTCAGATCGTTGTTTGGAATCCTGGTGTTGTGTCCTGTGCTCTCTCGTGTTTGTTTGTTCCCCGGAGTGGATTACCTCGTCGTTGTTTCCTGTTCCTGTTCTCCGTCGGACTCTCACTTTGGATTGCACTCACGGATTCGGACGCACGGACTCACGGGCTCACGACACCATCTCACCTCACCACAGGATTCCAGCTGCCCATCGAAGTCCCTGCGTCACCACTCTCCTGCTACTGTCTTTTCTCGTTTTGATGACTACTCTGGTGTGAAGCTCTAATAAAGAGATTTACTTGCACTTGCATCTGTCATTCTTTCCGTGACACCTACCTTGTGTCCTTCCCGAGATATTGCAATTTTTTTCTAAAAATTTAAAAAGTTTTATATCAAACGACTCTCCTTGCTATAGTTTTGGAGTTATATGTCTTTACTTTTTGTCTATGTCAGGAAAAACGGAGAAAAAAAAAAAAAAAAAAACTCTAAAAGTGCCTTCAGGGCTTAAAGGGTTAAACTCATCTACAGTAAACTTATTAAATGGCATAAATGAGCCAATACATGAAGAATTGTATTCGTCTTCTTTTTGTTGTTGTTTTTTTTTTTTGCTTTGGAGATGTGACAGTACAATGCCTCACTGGGCTGCTTCAATGCGGGATGGTGATTGTCATGAGGGAATTTTGCAGCATGCATGCAGGACCTCTTCTTACAATACAAGTCTAAAGGCCCTGATATACTTCAAGTGAAATTAACTGGTGTAATGGAATTTTGAGCAAAATCAGGCCAAAGCGAAGTTCATTTCTGCTCATGCTCTGGCGCAAATTTCATTCATACATTCATACTATATATAACATACTTTTTTAATGGTCACAAAGTTTTAAATCAAATGTAGCATCTAAAGAATGTGATTTCAGACACAATGAGTGTCTACAGCCTAGCCAATCTGTCCATGTGGGCCCCACATGGGTTTTATCAAGGTTTTATGAGTGTCATCTGGGCATGGGGTCAGAGTGGGCACTTTAATGGGCTGAATGTGGGCCCAAGATTGGTTCAAGTTGTGGGCCCCAGTTAGGTTGCCCATTATTTTTTAATTGAGGTTCCAATATGGGCAACGTTTGAACTATATTAGGATTGCTTGATTGGCTGATTTATTTATTTATTTATTATTGTATTTTTTTGTTTATTTATTTGTTTTTATTTATTTGTTTATGTATGGAAAACTGTCATATTTGTATAAAAACATTTTCAACCAATTGATTATTTTTTCATTTGTTTTATATGATAGTGTAATAATTTAATATATAATAATAATCCATGATCCTTGACTTGATCCTTTCTTTTTATTTATATGTAGCTACAAAAAAATGTGCTCAAAAGGAAAGCACTTGTATCACCTTCCCCATGAATCAAGATAGCTGCATTTTCACCAAAATTACTGGAACAATTTCTCCCAGGAACTTTTTTCCCTGCAGACCTGCTACTGTCTGCATTAAAAATCAGCTGATTTTAGGAATTCTTTGTTTGGACATTTAGAGGTGGTTTGAAACCCACTGGAATCTTTAAAGAAATCAATAAATGGGGCCCAATTTTCACCCACTGTGTTGCGCATCAGAAATATAATGGGGCATCAGTTTAACGTCCAGAATTTTTCTGTCACGTCTCGCCACGCAGCATCCAGTGTAGACAGCATCACTGATTATAATGTTTTATTTGCTTTTGTCGTGTCGCGCCGTTCGTGTAGACATGGTGTAAAGCTGCTTGCCTTTAAACAATTTGTTGTAAAGTGCTTTATAGATAAATGTGACATGACTGGAGTGCAGAATTCCAAAGCTTGTGCAAACATGTCCACGTCACTATGATTAGATGCTTTCTTAACTGCTATTTTCTCACCGCTGTCATTTTTGTTGTGAAAAAGTGGAAAGTGTGCAGTACATATTCACCTAAACACAGCTCCCAGCAGCATGGGTGGTGAGATATTTGCTAACAGTGCACCGCTAGTATTTTGATCTTCTTTTTACCCCTAAGCGAAGAACGAAAAAGAACTTCACTGTGAGTAAATTGGGGCCTTACTGAACTTACAGTGCAGTATCTGCCATCACATAGCCATTTGCTATGTGATGGCAGATACTGGAAATCAAAACTGACTCTTACTGCATAAGAGACAAACGCTCACTTTTATATCTCTAACCTCCAAGGCGGAAGCCTCTGTCCTTTTACCATATTAGGAACATGTTTACCACTTTCTTCTTCCACCTGTCACGTGACACTCACATCTCTCCTGTATATTACCCATACAGTTGAAGAACACATATGTTATTTGTTCAGGCCCTGGAAGAGAGCCAGAAATAAATCCTAACTCGCCTAAAGAATGCATAACCAAACACTTCTGAGAAGAACAAAAATCATGTAACCATAAGCATAAGGAAAATCATGGAAATCATACAGAAACTCAAAATTTCTTCCACAGGGGTTTCAAAATGCCAGCTATGGTTTAAACATTAAAATGATTGAGCATTCATGGGAAAATAACTTGATTATTATTGCTACAGATTATACTTCTGTGTGAAGGTTCTTAGAAAACATCTGCCTTTGTGTTTCTTTTGATTAAAAAGTATGTTGCTAGGTATCTGAAAACCTGAAAGAAAAAGAATACAAGAAAAATAAATAAATAAGAGGAATTAAACAGAAAAAATTCAGTGGAATTTGTTTAATCTAATAGTGGTTTGTTTAGGAAATGGTGTTACTCTGATACATCTGTGTTCGTTCATAATTAAGAATGCAGTTGGCATCACTTTAATGTATGTGCCACCCATTTTAGCTCTGGGATTTGGAGCAATATGAGATGTGACAACAGAAGTGACAATGCATAGGAACTCTGAGGAAAACAATGTCAACAAATGGCTTTGAGATGCAACACTGAGAGGCGTTTATGTAAATAAAAGAAGAACCCTATTCTGCTAAATGACACTGCTGCTAAGGAAAAAAACAACATTTGGGAAAATGGCTCACAAATGATGAGAAATACAACTGATTTAACTTCAGAGGGAATTGAAAGAGACTCAGATGTATGAGCAATAACAACTAGCTTCTTTACTATTCAGAAGTAAATACAGGTTTATTTCAAACTAATTTCATTTGCTTTTACAATACAGTATTTAGTAACTTTTCCCCAAAATAATCGAAATGCTCAGTATTCTTACATTTATTCTATGACGCTTTTTTTAATAACCATGCTCATATTTTTTCCCCAAATATGTGCAAATAAGACATTACTATCTAAATGCATCCTTGGTGAACGTCCAATGTGCCATTAATTGGTTTCAACATATGAGAGACTTGTGTAAGAATGCAGTGCAGAAATGTTTGTTTGAACTGCATGTAGTGCTTCTCTTTTTATTTACTGTAGACTGGCATAACTGTGATTTGTGGTATAGGATATATGCCAAAAGTTACTTTGAAGTTTTGAGTGATACTCAAAACCAAAAGAATTTTTGAAACTCTGGTCAAAACCATCTTTGGTCATCACAGCTACAAGAAAAAAAAATTCTGACAACAGTTTTCTGTTGCTTTTCTGTGTGCTTTTTTCCCTTGTAAAATTTGGGATCAAAAAGCTATTTCACAAAAGAAACTTACATTGTGTGTTTCTCACTCCCTATTTTCAACATATTAGTGCCTTACAAAAGGCCTTAAAATGGAACTGTAATTGTTCATTGACTTTACAGTGTCCTATTAAATGGCATTTATATTATTTAGTCTGTTATTGTTTTATGTGGTGACAGTGGGTTGTTAGTTTTAATTTTCCATTATGTGACATTAATTCACTTCTAACTCTAACCCAAAAGAAACACCGTAACTAAGGTAAGCATATAGCTGGCCATTTAAAATGCAAAGGCAACATGGTTGGCTGGGTTTGACATTTACTTTTCTCATTGAATAGCCACTATGTCTCTTTTTACACACATGATCCTCTCTTTCTAATTAAATGAAGTGAAACAGCCCTGTGTAGCAGTTTCATGGATTTCATTTATGTCAGCAAGTTTCCAAAGGCACCCATCTGAATTTCAAATGATAAATGTAAATATAAATCCCACTCTTATTGTAGCAATTACATTAAATCCCACATTATGGAAATAAAGACAAAACCAACAAAACATAATTTAATTTTCTGCATTTAGTTCCTCATAGGAGTACAAAGAGAGGAACAGTGCATTTAATTTAGAAATTTCTATGTGCTTAGTCTTCACTGAAAAACCAATTAAGTCGACTATAAGTCAAATATTTATATAACACCAATCCTCTAAAATGTTTTTCTCGTAGTTATAGTTTTTGAATGGAATATCAATGTGCAATAATATACTGCAGCACTACTTAAAATGACTGTGGTATTTACTGTACACTGCTCTGATCCTTGATAACATAAAAACATGTACAGTGGATGCAAATGAATATATTTAAGGGAAATTTAAAAAAAAAAACATCAATTCAAGGATTATTCAACAAACTGCTCATTAAAATGATGCAGCATCTTTTCACTGAATCTGGCTCATGTTACATTAAAAGACATGGTCAGAAAGGGCTTAGCTTAAGAAAGGACTGGGCCTTAGTTAAATTAGGATATTTAAGTAGCTTTTATAAAAATTCCTTATAAAAATACATAACTGATGGCCTTCTTGAGAAA
Organism: Megalobrama amblycephala; assembly: GCF_018812025.1. Classification (NCBI taxonomy): domain Eukaryota; kingdom Metazoa; phylum Chordata; class Actinopteri; order Cypriniformes; family Xenocyprididae; genus Megalobrama; species Megalobrama amblycephala. The sequence continues at coordinate 25,692,526 of NC_063046.1, forward strand.
AAAAAAAAAAAAAATAGCACTGACATATTTTAAGATACTTCAGTACAAGTTATTTTCAGTTAAGACAACTCCAACATGCATTTTAGTCTGAAACAATCCTTAAGCCTTCCTTGTCTGTGAAACTGGGCAACAGATTTTATTAGATATTCTCTATTAGATTTCCCTACAGGAATACAAAAGAATCATTATTCCAATGGACACAGCAGCAGTTATAAATAGGTTCATGAAGTTCTTTGGTATTTCCAATCTTTATCATCAAATTGTCCCTATTTGTCTTATTGATCAGTATCTGTACAGAGGAATGAACATTTTTCCAGTACAAGGACTTACGGAAAGAAAGAAAGAAAGAAAGAAAGAAAGAAAGAAAGAAAGAAAGAAAGAAAGAAAGAAAGAAAGAATACTTCATTCTGCAAGGACTAAACTTTTCAAAAAGTGATGTTAAAGACTAAAAAATGTTACAAAAAAAAATTGTTTCAAATAAATACTGTTATTTTGAATCTTCTATTCATGAAAAAAATCCTGAATAAAATGTATCATGGTTCTCGCAAAAATATTAGCCAGCACAACTGTTTTGAATATTGATAATAATAATAATAAAAATGTTTTGTGAGGATCATGTGACACCGAAGAATGGAGCAGCTGAATATTCAGCTTTCATGAATACAATATATAAAAAAGAAAATAGTCAGTTTATTATTGTTTTTTTTTTTTTTTTTTACTGTATGATTGATTGATCAAATAAATGCAGCCTTTTTTTAGCATGAGAGACTTCTTTCAAAAACATAAAAACATTTCACCAACCTCAAACCTTTGAGCTGTAGTGTATTACTTAATTTTCTGACATTTATCATTGTACCTTGCATTTGGTTTTCATTATTAAATACAGCTAGTAAAGGCACTGTCCATAGCATACAGCAACCTGCAGGTATTTTTCTGCAAGTATTGTATGTAATTGTCCTCTGATAGGTTTTTCCACCTGTGCTATACATTTCAACAGGCAATTTACAAGGTAACAAAAGATGTGGCTTTGACCAAAACTGCTCTCAACAACACACTGTCCAATTGCTCCATTTTATGTTCAGTGTACACAGTTTCATTTCCACATTGCTGGATGTTGGAAGCACAGATGTGCTCCACAGGGCTCTGTTCTTCTCTACAGTCAGCATTTTTCCTAAGTACCTCACATATGTGCACCTCCGGCCTGGATCCCATCCATGTTGACGACTGAGAAAGGGATTGCTGACTGTTAATTGTGTGTGTGTGTGTGTGTGTGTGTGAGGGAGAAAGAACTGAAAGGTGGAGAAATAATCAACTCATTGTCATCTAAGTGAATGGGGGGTTGGTAAAAAAAAAAAAAAAAAAAAAAAATGAAGGAGGAGAGAGATGGATGCTACAGCTCAAACACTTCGCATGAGCCAGAGGGAATTAGAAAATCACAGAAGCATAAAATTGCCATTGGCAAAATAATTTCATCCTGGTGAAATATAAAGTACTTCTAACCTCTGAAATGTCCCGTAACACCAGTGCCTTCACTCCATCTATATTTATCTCAATCTTTGCTATCTGACAGCTTGTTTCAGAAGATAAGTTTGTTTTTGCCTCAAAGTGGAGTAAACCTTATCAAGTATCATTTGACTCCATGTTGTTGGCATATGCTGTGGATGAGAAGCGCAAACTAATAATCGCCTCTAGTGTGTCGATGAGGCTTGGATATTATCTGCCACTGGAGGACAAAACATTGGTGTAACATGACAGATGTGATATATTTTGTCACTACACTGTCACTCAGCTTGTATTTATATTAATGCATTCGAAATGCAGCTGCAAGAAAAAGTATGAGGAATTATTTCTACATAAATTTGATTGTCTGCTTAAACAATACAAAAAATAATAATACATTTTCTTCACTACATTGTCTTTATTAAACCAATGTAAGCATTCACAGTGAAGGGTGACAAGTATGTGAATCCCAAGACAGATGATAAATACTGCTTGAAGTCCAATCAGTGAATGTTAGTCAAAGATGCTCTGCCCTGTAGAAAACACAAATTTGCTATTCACAAGATGCTATAAAAAGCTATAAAGGGTCACAGAAGCATCTCTGAAAGTTTTCATGTTCATCAGTCCACAGTGAGACAAAATTTCTATAAATGGAGAAAGTTCAACACTGGTGTTATTCTTCCTAGGACTGGGCATAGACAACTGCAAAGATATTGCATGTCTGAAGAACAGAAAAGAGCACCTGGATGCTGCTGACAAAATATTATTTGGACAGATTGAACCAAAGTTGTGTTGTTTTGGGGGAAAAACACATACACACACAATGGGAAAAAGGCACAGTATACCAACATCAAAACCACATCTCAGCTGTGAAATATGGTGGACAGGCCATCATGGTTTGGAGATGTTTTGTTGCTTCGGGACCTAGACAGCTTGTTATCAGTGATTGAAAACTGAATTCTCAAGTTTACCAAGACACTTTGCAGGAGAATGTGCAGCCAGTTGAAGCTCAACAATTTGGGTGATGCAACATGAAAACAATCTAAACCGCCTGAGTAATTCAACAGAACTGTTTCAAAAGAAGAAAATACACCTTCTGGAGTGGCTCAGACCGGCCCTGACTTGACTGAGATGCTTTGTGGACAGAGAATGATTTACACCAGATATCCCAAGAATATTGCTGAACTGAAAGAGTTTTGTTTAAAGTAATGGTGCAAATTTCATCCTGACTGTTGTGCTGGTTGGATTCACAAACACAGAAAATGTTTGGGGAAAGTTATTGCTGCCAAAGGAAGGTCAACCTGTTATTAAATCCAGTGGTTCACAAACTGGTCAGTACATATGAAAAAGTATCAGTGCGTTATGCTTTGTTGTTTTAAGTAGAACTGCGTTTGTCTATTCTTGTGACTTCTGCACTATTGGGGCATGTATGACTCAGATTAGATTAAATTACAATGTACCGTATCACACACACACACACAAAAAAAAGTGCTATATAGCACTAAAAGTGGTTCTTGGCTTGTAATCATATATAGCGGAACCAGTTTTGGTGCTATGTAGCACCATATCTTTAAAGGTCAAATGGTGCTACACCTATAAGAGGTGCCATATTGCATTTTATTTCTTCAACAAAAAATGGTGCCAAACAGCACCAACAGTGGTTCTTTGGCTTGTAAAGAACCTTTAAAGGGGCTTAATAGGTTCTTTGTATGGCAGTGATGCTATATAGCACCTTAACCACCCCAAAGAACCACTGAAGAACTGCTGAAGAACCATACAGGTTCTGTATATGGTAGCAGTGCTACATAGCACCTCAGTCATCCCAAAGAACCGGTGTAGAACCACTGAAGAACCACTGAAGCACCAAGATCTGGTGCTATACAGCACTTAAAGTGGTTCCTCTATGATTGTGAGCCAAAGAACCACTTTTAGTACTATATAGCACCATTTTTTTTTTTTTTTATATGTCTGTGGGGGGGGGGGGAAATAAAAAAATACCTGAGCTCCTGTCCGAATAGGACTTTAGCAATTTATGCAGAAATCCATGGTAAATGTTGCAGCTTTGAATACATAGAACAAGTAGATTTTCCAAGAGATAATAAAATAAATGTCAATATAAAGAAAAGAATATTTCAAATTAATTTCCATTGTTACAAACAGCATAGTGGCACCAGAACCCCAGCCAATTTTTTTTTTTTTTTTTTTTTTTTTTTTTTTTTGTGGTGTGCTGACATGAATGCTACGTGATCAGCGAAACAGATGAGATTGAAGATTACTGAAGATAAGAATATCCCCACATCTAATCTCCAATTTGAATCTTTAGAAACAACAGTGTGTGAGAAAATTTAATTTGAGTACGTCAATAAAGGATTTCAGACAAATAACTGTGATGCGGTTACAATGGTTGGACAAATTTTAATTAAAATATCCCTTCTGGATTTCATCACATGTTAGATATTGACGCTGCCACTCAAGGGAATGCATCAAAATTGAATATTTTACACCACAGAGCTGCGGTGCTTCATTGATGTATTCCATACCTCAAGGGGCTAAGTGGACCGGAGAGTAAATCGGGTGAATCATTCTGTACTGAGCTTATAAGATTCCAATAGTGTATTTCAAGTTGATAGATGCTGTCCTTGAGAAAGTGTAGCAAAGTAGTCACTTAGATGTATTGGCAATGTGTCCCAGAAACATACCCAATGCTCTAAATACTAATGACACAGTGCTGCTGATCTCAGTGCCCTTACTTCACTTTTTGATGTTGATTTAATTAACAGCCATGCAGTGGTGTACATTCCAGTAATCGACTGCCTTAGAAGAACAATTATGTAAGTTAAAGATATATGAGCAATAATACAAAACACTAACTAATATAAATGTCTTGGTAGAGGTTATTAAAAATGTCATTTGTAACCTAATACTATAACCTTAAACAGTGGATCTCAACTTTTTTTCCAAGGCCCACCATTGTCCACATTAATATTTGAAGGCCCCATAACTTTTTCAGTTATTCGTGATTTACTGGATTTTAAGAATATATATTTTTACTCACAATTTATAAAGATATTTTACCTAATAAAATGTACAGTAAATTCATAAAATAAAACAAACATGGAGTTATAAGTTTTTGATTTTATTGACCTTTCCCAGGTCAATGGAAGTACACTGACCTAAAATATAGTCTGTGGACATGACTGTTGTTTGAAAATAACACAATATGGAAGTGAGTGGCATGCAGTTGTGACATCCAGGTCCTCTCATGTTGTTAAATATTTTTATTCAATCATATCTGGGTAGCATCCTATGCAGGCCTATTCACCTTATTTTGCAACAGAAGTAAGCTGTTTTCTATTAATGTGAAAGACTTCATATTCATTAGCTGCTATAGGCCTAGGTAAATAACTACAAGATAGCAAAGTGCAGAAAATGGATAAAACTAATTATGATACAATGGCAGACAGACAAGTTCTATCTGTGGCAAATGAATGGCTCACAATCAGCTGTCTTTTCAAAAAAATTATTTAATGGGGATTTACATTATTAATGCATATCATCACCTATTGGGTGGTTGTGCAATCATTTATTTTAATCTTTTTTTTTATCTTTAAACTTTAATCAGTTTTTTTTATAACTGATTAATAATTGACAAGTGTTACTGTGAACAAGAATTGTTTTTTATGCTAAATATATCAATTAAAACTCATGAAACTTTACTCATGAAAATTATTACGTCAATTCGGTCACTGAATGTGCCAGAAGGGCTGCCGCTTTTGTATAGTTTGTGCTTGCTGTTTAATAATTATTTGAAACTTACCAAACTGGCAGCTCCATGGTATGATAAAGGTATGATATGAATGTATGAATATGATACATCTTAATTAAACAATTTAATAATTAATTAAAAATGAATTTACCTGTATGATATTACTCTGTAGCCACATTTGTTCACTGGTTTGGAAAATGGATGAATGGATCGTACGAACACAGAGAGTGCTCGCAACTAGCAACCACAAGTAACGTTTCCAGATGTGTTTTCATACATTATTTATAGTGTGAGCACTTACACATTCAATTTCAGTTCAGAAATTATGAATATCTGTTATAATATGAATATAAATTATAAAGCCACATTAGGTAAAATAGCTTGTTTTCATTGAGTTTTACTTTGACTTTCACTATTGTGTTGATAGCTGGTAAACTGAAACCTTGCACTTCATTTGAGATATGTTTTCCATGCTGGGGGTGAGAGAAGCTATGTCTGTTCATAACACAGCAAGCGTTCAGCATTCCAATTTGTTTTTTATCTGTTTAATATACGTTTTAATGTCTATGCTACCTCCACTACTACTCAGTCCCTAATGTAGTGCCTGTGCCCTAAAGTCCCAGAATGCATTGTGTTGCTGATGTCACATTCTCATTCTCTATAGGGGGTAATTTCGGACATTGCCATGGTCTTGGGAGATATGAGTAGGGCTGGGATTCTTTTTGGATTCTTTCCGAGGCATTGGGAATTGAGAATCGATTCCAAAGGTTGGAATCAATTCTATTAAGGGGAATCGACTTCTCTTTAAGATTTTTTTTTTTTTTTTAAACACAAACCGTGGCCTGTAGCCGATTTCATTTGTCAACACAATCACATCACTTGTAAAGAAATAAAGTTCCGACTAAATAAATGGATCCAGTCGTGACACAGAGTATGGTTTAGGGTAGGATGATTATTTCAGTATTGTGTAGGCAATCAGCGCAATGACTGACCCAATGAAATCTTTAGAATCGGTTGCTGGGCGGGGTTTGATCTTATTTATTGTAGTTTAGGACAAGAAGAATAAATCAATCAACAACAACAATCAATCACACTCACGCGAAGAAGAATGCCTCCAAGGTCAACATCAGTAGTCTGGCTCTACTTTACGTTAGATTCGACAAAAAATGAAGTTAAATGCCAAATTTGCGATAAAAAAATAGCATATAATAAAACAACATCCCCAATGATAAAACAACTTAGGGCCGTTCACAAAAAGGAGGTGACAGAGGAGGATCAGGTAGCAATTAACTAATCTGACGCACTATTTTACGTCAGATACATAAGCAGATAAATTTGAAGGTTTAAAAGACAGGGGAATGTAAATCAAACTGCTCAATAAATTACTAATGATTGTGGTTAGTCAGATTTAGGTAGCCTAGCCTCATTAACTCCTGAAGGGTTTTTATTTTTCCTAATCGCAATTCCAAAAGGAGGATAGGGAGGGAGAAACTCCGCCTGCCCTGAAAAAAGCGTTTGATCCAGCCATCAACTGAACAACAGTTTGGGGCTAAGATGCCATAGGGCGTAGGGAAACTGAGCAAGTATACAGTGTAATCATCCCATAAAAAATTTTCTGATGTATGTCAATAATAGTGCTGTAATAATTTGAGTTGGTTGTTGATTTTAGTTGGTTAGTTTAGGTTATTTTTTGCACATAAGATTTAAAATGTCTTTCTTTTATCTTTTTACCTAAAAAAAAGTTTATATGTGAAAAGGCCCTAAAAAAGTTTATATGTGTAAAGGCCTAAAAAAAGTTCTGTGTAAAGGCCCTAATAAAACCGTTTATATGTGTAAAGGCCTAAAAAAAGTTCTATGTGTAAAGGCCCTAAAAAAAAAAAAGTTTATGTGTAAAGGCCCTAATAAAACCGTTTATATGTGTAAAGGCCTAAAATGTTTGTATGTGTAAAGTGTTCATGAGTCTGTTCCTGAACAAAATGCTTTTAGAATTTAACAGGAATTTTAGCTATAGTTTTATGATATTGGATGAAATATATGTACCACAAATAAATAAAAATCTATCTATCCACATCCACATACATAAGTATATGTGTGTGTAGGTACAGTAGGTATGTATGTACATGTATACGTGTAGGTATGTATGTAAATAGAATCTACTGAATATATATGGTGAACATATTCCTAGTCTTTACACTGTGTCTACTGTCTACACCTGATGCAGGAAGCAAAGGAAGTAAATGCCTCATTCTATTTATGACCAAGCAGCACTCACAATACGTCTAGGGTAGACCAGGTACAGTTGGTTCAGGGGTACAGTTGCAACACCTTAAATAACTTGTGTACGCAACAAGTCTGATCTCTGATCACCCTCTTCGATTGTGGGAAATTTGAAGTACATGCGCTTCTCCAGTCTGAAGATATCTGCAATCTGAAGATATCTTTTCTAAGGTAATTTTTTCACTTCACCACTTCACTTCCACATTGAATAGCTTCTCATCCTTACATGACTGTTAAAGTTAACTTACATTTTCGTAAACCTTAATCTGTGCTCTAAAAATGGACATATTGCATGACTTTGTGTCATGCAAGGTCATCGTACAATCTAGAGAAATGTTCGAGGTGGTCAGCGGGGTACAGTTGAGACAAAGTGTATCAAATGTACCCGCACTATAGAATCCTATTGTAGCACATGCAGTTTAGCTGCACGATGTAAGATCACAAATTAATAGATTTCATCTGTTTTATTATTGCTGTTTGCAATTGTTCAATGTTTTTTACTGTTACTCAACTTTTCAACTGTTAATATTAAAATTATGAACTGAAATTAAATATTGTATCACTGTTTGCCATCACTGTTTTACAAATGGACTACTTTTAACTAAACAAAATAATCAAATAAAATACTAAATGGAAATAAAAACTGTTGAATTATCATTTTTAAAGGTATTTTACATTTGCAGTGTATTGGTTAGGCAGCTTTACAGCATTTCGGATGGGTGTCTCAACTGTACCCGACTGTACCCGACATGGATACAGTTGGAATAAAAAAGCTTCTTGTGTTTATGAGCTAATTGTAAAAAATATGACCTACTTATATATGTTAATAATTAATAATATTTAAGTAGAAAAGTCAAGGAAATGTCATATGAAAAATCACTTCTTTTCACTTCTTTTCAGTCCCTAGTTTTGGTGTAGTAACGGTAAAAGCAAAAAGTGTACCAACTGTACCTGGTCTATAGGAAGGACAAATGGATTTGCAACAGTCGCTTTGTCATGCCCGGTGTAGAGAGTTTCTCGCTGTGTGGCACGGTAAGACGCGACAATGTTAGACACAGTGTTGGTATTAAAAAAAAGAATTGAAAATAATAGTGAGGAATCGATTCTTGGAATCAATTCTTTCGATTCCAGAAACAGGAATCGGAATCGATTCCAAAAAATCCAGAATCGAACAGCCCTAGGTACGAGAGTCCACAGCTGCATTCCATTCGACAGGGTCCCTATGCAGTGTTCACTGCTCCCTACTCCCTGAGCACGGTATATCAGTTGAAGTGGACTTCGCTGAAAATAATCGTTCATTTGGAACGCCCTGCAAACGTCATCAAAGAAAGTCAACGACAGTGTCGGCTCGCGCAGATTGATAACATAAATAAATAAATAAATAGATATTTTAAAGGTGCCCAAGAATGCTTTTTCGCAAGATGTAATATAAGTCTAAGGTGTCCCCTGAATGTGTCTGTGAAGTTTCAGCTCAAAATACCCCATAGATTTTTTTTAAATTAATTTTGTTAACTGCCTATTTTGGGGCATCATTAACTATGCACTGATTTTTTCAGTGCGCCGCCCCTTTAATTCGCGTGCTCCCTGCCACACGAGCTCTCGATTATATTACAGCACATTTACAAAGTTCACACAGCTAATATAACCCTCCAATGGATCTTTACAAGATGTTCGTCATGCATGCTGTATGCATGCTTCGAATTATGTGAGTAAAGTATTTATTTTGATGTTTATATTTGATTCTCTATGAGTTTGAGGCTATGTTCTGTGGCTAACGGCTAATGCTACACTGTTGGAGAGATTTATAAAGAATGAAGTTGTGTTTATGAATTATACAGACTGCAAGTGTTTAAAAATGAAAATAGCGACGGCTCTTGTCTCCGTGAATACAGTAAGAAACGATGGTAACTTTAACCACATTTAACAGTACATTAGCAACATGCTAACGAAACATTTAGATAGACAATTTACAAATATCACTAAAAATATCATGCTATCATGGATCATGTCAGTTTGTTATTGCTCCATCTGCCATTTTCGCTGTTGTTCTTGCTTACCTAGTCTGTTGATTCACCTGTGCAGATCCAGACATTACTGGCTGCCCTTGTCTAATGCCTTTCATAATGTTGGGAACATGGGCTGGCATATGCAAATATTGAGGGCGTACACCCCGACTGTTACGTAACAGTCGGTGTTATGTTGAGATCCGCATGTTTTCCGGAAGTCTTTTAAACAAATGAGATTTACATAAGAAAGAGAAAGCAATGGAGTTTGAAACTCAATGTATGTCTTTTCCATGTACTGAACTGTTATTCTGTTATTCAGAATAACTGTTATTCAACTATGCCAAGGTAAATTCAAATTTTGAATCTAGGGCACCTTTAATTTACTTTCAAATTTAAAATTGACTCTTAACAGATTTGAAGCTGTAACTGTCATGCCATATGAAAATAAATTCTGATTTGGTTAACTGTATAAATGTATTCTTAATCCATGGTCTTGTGCGCTTTCTTTTCCACGTGCAGCCGCATAAACACTCCTGAGGTAACGTTAAATAAAATAAAAAATAAAATAAAATAAAATAAAATAAAATAAATGATAGAGCTTTAGCTGCTTTTCAACACTTTTACTTTGTCATGCCTATTCATACAATAAAATATATAAATGTAAGTTATGTAACACTCATCGCCATAACCATTCATACTTTCGTTCATATAAAATGTATGAATACTCAAAACCAGAGAGCCATTAAACTCTTTCAACGGCTCTGCCAGAGATTGTATATAATGGGGAGATGAGGGTCTGTATCTCTTACCATTGGAGAAAGCATAACGGCTAACTTAATCACGTGTGGCACCTCTCAGCCTATCGTGTAATGGCAGTGACGTCAGTTGCAACATTCCCTAGTCTGCCTTCTCTTAAAAAAAAAATACATTTTTATCAAGCAAAAATATACATATAGTTTCCAACGAAAGTATTGTTTAGTGTAAAACATTCTGAAGATTAGCAAACAGGCTGTCCATTAATTAAATGATTAGCTATTTCCCTACAAAATCTGTTTAATCAGCATAGTGAAGCCTCTCATCCATTGATTTCCATTCAAAAAACAGCCTCTGGTCTCATTCCCAGCGTACCGCGGGGGGCGGAACGTTAGCCGTTACGCTTTTTTGGCTAAAGGTTGCAGGCTTGCCTTCCAGTGGCTTTGGCTCTGCTTCATCGTAGTTCTAGCTGGTGACGTGGTGCGCAATGACAGTTGGGTAATTTTACCTCTCTACTTTCTGTGAAGTGATGTATCGATGTTCCCGTATTCCCTATGCCATTCGCAGTGCCCTTCGAACTGAACATGTTCGCTCCCTTCGGAATGGAATCTCACTTAAGATGGCGAAATACCCTGTGAAGTCCACTTCGCAGTCCATTTACGGTCGAATGGAACGCCCCTCATGGGTCTATAGACCTTATGTAGCCCCGCCCCTTTTCAGCGTTGCGCTCGTTGTCTTTTGACTTCCGGTTTGTATTTCCACAGCGATATTACGTTTATGAATGAACTGCTCATTTTAAAATCTTCCCGATCTACTGACATTTGTTAAGACATCTGCTTTAAACATAACAATGCTCATGATAACTTTCATTAACTCTACAACAAGTAAATCCACTTAACCAACTAATTATTCTTTGACAGCGATGCCATAGAAATGTACAGAGCTACCGCAAAACGGAAGTTAAAAGACAATTTCATAAAGATGGCGGCGCGCTTGCTTTCTCTGGTAAATAAGGTCTATAGACCTTATGTAGCCCCGCCCCTTTTCAGCGTTGCGCTCGTTGTCTTTTGACTTCCGGTTTGTATTTCCACAGCGATATTACATTTGAACTGCTCGTTTTAAACTCTTCCCGATCTACTGACATTTGTTAAGACATCTGCTTTAAACATAACAATGCTCATGATAACTTTCATTAACTTTACATCAAGTAAATCCACTTAACCAACTAATTATTCTTTGACAGCGATGCCATAGAAATGTACAGAGCAACCGCAAAACTTCTTTTGCCACTTCTTTTGCCTCTATAGAGGGTATGCATCGACGTCACTTTCCCGCCGAAACGCGCTCCCTCAGCTGGACTGAGTGGCAAAAGAAGCTGCTGCGTGACTGGATTTAATAGAGGAAACTGCGAAAACGCGAGTAAAACTGACGAATTACACTAAAGGTTGGAATTGAATGTGTTCCTTACAACTTGTCAAATAAACCTAATCCATGGAAAATGCATGCAGCCAGGAATCGTGTTTCCTGACATTTATATGTGCCTGATTTCGACGGCGGGGAGACACATAGAGCAAATCTGCCTGTGAATATTTTATATTTATATGTATATGTAGTTATAACTACAATATAGGTAGGTTTAAATCCGCGTAATCACTTAAATCAATTTTATATCGTCATATTGTCCAGCCTTAAAACATATATAGTTTTATAGTATAGTTTTTGTCAGTGTTGTTTATTTAAAAACACCCAATTATGCAGAATATAAGATGGAAAATATTTAATTGATGAGTTGTCAACATAATATATAACAATACAATATATATGGTATGATTTTACCTCAAAATCCAACAATTTGACACAAAATGATTACTGCAAATCCATGTTTATCTGCTGAAGTCAAGTTGTTTCTGTGAATTACAGTGATCCATTTGCTTCTTTTTTTTCTGTAGCTTTCAGCGGTCTTTAAATATATAGGCCTAACTCAGGGTTTGTGTCAAAGCTATTTGTACAGTCAATCACAAAGCTCTTTCCCGTTTTGGATGTGTTTTGTGTGTTTTTCGGGACATTCACGCTGAAAACCAATGCTGCCGCTCAGTCTTTTGCCACTCAGTGGACGTGACCGCAGTCGTAACGGTCGACGGTGACGTCACATGCATACCCTCTATTGGAGAAAGCGTAACGGCCAACTTGGATCACGTGTGCCTGATAACCAATCACAAGCTGCGTGTGTAAACAAAGTTTGCATCTTCACGGAAGTATTGCATTTTGAACGGACAGGGTCAAGAGGAAGAATATTTACTGAAATATGGACCTATCCCTCAACATTATATTATGGCTGCAGACTACTTATAGTTTTTGCACTACCTTGTTGTAAGTGAATTTCATTCAGAGTTGTGTGACTGTCAATCACTGTTTGCAGATACCATAGAAATAAATAAGAAGTGCAGTAAACTGAATCATACATGTTGCGCAATTGTCTGTGACTTCTCTTATAAAATAGCTTTTTTTTTTTTCTGTGTAAACTCTAAAAATGGATCAATCCAAAATGAATGTTTAAGAGCAAACATGTGGAAGATTGGCCAATAGGCTGTCGATTAATTAAATAATAAGTCGTTTTCCTACAAAAGCAGTTCATTCAGCGTAGTGAAACCTCTCTTCCATCCACATCCATTTAAAACAACAACAACAACAACAACAAAAAACAGCCTCTGGTCTCCTTCCCTGTGTACCGCAGTGTTAACAGGTGTTACACCTTTTCTTTCTTTCTTTTTTTTCTTTTTTTTTTTGCTAACCTTGCAGTCTTGCTTTTCTCGAAGTATACAGAGTACTTTGATGTCACACACCGATCGGTCTGCACAGCTGCGCACCTTCTAGTACGACATGGCGTGAAAGTAGCATCAGTTTCTCCATATTCAAATCATAACAATGACACGGGTGAGGGCCAATGAAGTTTATGTGCAGTATGTACAGTGCAGCTGCGCATGTAAACTAAGTTTGCATATTCACAGAAGTATTGCAATTTGAACGGACCGAGTCATAAGGAAGAGTAATCACTGAAGTATGGATTTATCCTCAACATTATATGGCTTCAGATTACTTTCTATATAGAGCATAGTTTATGGACTACTTTTATGGTACTTTTCTATCCCTTTTTAAGAGTGTGATAATAGTGGTCTAGGGCAGTATGGCTGGTGCAGTTGCGTGTGGGCTCGAGAATCTATCACGACATCTTCACATATTTGTGCAAATCCATTCATCCATCCACCCAAAGACTGCATAATAATATTGCATATCTTAAAGAAATGAGTGTAGGGGAGAGTGGGATAAGATGAGGTTTTTTGTTTGTTTGTTTTGTTTTACTTATGTGGTCCTTAAGATAAGGGAAAATAACAGGCAGAAGTACAATGGAAAGTTTCTAAAGTAATTTAGGATTTGTAAAGGGTTTTACAAATATGGCTTCTTATACAAAATGTTCATGTGGCTCAATTTACCCCAGGTTAGGGATAAGTTGATCCGAGACAGTGGGTAAGTTGTACCATATGTGTGTCTCTTTTAGAAACTAATTTAATAATCAAATTTCTTTTCACAAATAGTCATATTTTCTTATAGCTAACTTAACATTAAACCAACCAAATGAAGTTGAAATTTCAATATCTTTAAATGTTTGCATTTCCTAAACCATATGTTGAACACCAAAGTTGCAACCTTCCCAAAAACAGACTAACCAGAGAGAGTCTGTTGAGTAAAATTAAATAAAAAATGAATTAAAATGAATGAATTAATGTCACTGAAACTAATAAACATTTTAGTCAAAAGGTTCTTGGTATGTTTTTCTGCAATGTCGAACAGGGACTACAGGTGGAAAAATATTTGATTAAGCATCTTCTGGCTCTTATCAGAGAACGATTTGGAGTACTTGTACATTGTTCCTATCAAATAAACTCAAACTAAATAAATAAATATACTAAACCAGTTGTGCAATATTACATTGAAATTATTTCAGTTTATACTTCAGAGATTTAACTTAACTACAGTCTTACAGTGGGGTAAGTTAAAATGCTGGCTCAATTTACCTTTCATCATTTGGCTCACATTGCCACATAGCTGCCATTTTGGATAAAACTAGCTAGCTTACCAATTCAGGCTAACATTTATCTAAATGATTTACATGTTTTATACTCTGCTAAATCACCAGTATGGATCATATTTTTAGACCTGGACAAATATGCTTTGATGTAACAGCCATTACATCTGTTATGCTAAAATTTTACTTCGACAAGCCAAAAACATTTTTTTAAAGTAAATACACCACACCTTATTGCTTATCCTTTTCACAGTGTGGCAGAAATGATGGGTGGCTCCAAAATATATGGTCACATGACAATAAGTGTACAGATGCCAAGATAAAGGGTGGGTATATTTATTTATTTACACACACAAGGGGCTGTATGAGTTACACTGTATAGTTAATATATATATAGGACTAGATTAACCATAGGAACAAGATTAACCCTCTATAAAATTGCATTTACAATACAATAACATCCCCTTCAGCCAATAAAATTAAAATCTATGTGTCATGCGACTGACATTTTTTACAACAAGGAATCGAAGGAGACATTAGCACATGTTAGGTCACATGCTGTCAAGGCACCACAGTGTGTTCATAAAATCAATATTATACATAGTATTAAAGTCCTTTTAGGAATTAGGCTTACATATTTTCTATGTAGCTGGAACTGTGTTCATAACTGGCAGGAAGTATAATTGTCTCTTTGTCTGTGTTTTAGAAGAAAAGTAGTATTGAAAGTATTGATGATAGTGATGGCAGTGCATCAGAATATGAGGTCGTAGTATAAGAAAGGAAAAAGTTGAAGATCAAGAAGGAAAGAAGCAGTGAGGGTTATGTCAAAGATGAAGAATGTGTCATAGATTGTTGTGGAAGTCAGGCATTTGGGTACATTACAGTTTGGAAGATACGATCCATACTACAAACAGAGGTCAGAAAAGATGCCACTGCCTACTGGCCTCACTACACTGACAAGCAGGGATGCTCCAAAAATGACTAAACAGATTAAATTGAGTTATGTGGAAAGTGTGGGGTACACTGGAAAAGAAGAGTCTTGTTGATTTTCACTCACAATCATTGATTTGGATTTAAGAAAGAACCCATGTTAAAGATATGTTTCTCCTTTATGAAACTTTCTAGACAGTGAAGTTGCATCTGAATTTGTGTGAAATTTATGACATTTTCACATGTGACTCTCAAATGAAATATAGTAGCATAAGATTAAAAGGAATGCTAAAAAAGCTTTTAAGGTTTTTTTTTTTTTTTTTTTTTTTTTTTTTTTTTTTTTTTTAAACACTAAGACCTTTTCTCTAATTTTCAGATAGTGAAAATGCATTTGAATGCGTGTGACATTTCAGATAATTTGTCAAAAATAATTTACTCCAATAGGACAGTCGGTTATAAATGACAGCACCCTTAAAAAGCCTTAAGTAAAATATAGTCATTTATTTATGTATTTATTTTCTAGCTGGGATTTCATAATTAGTCCTATAGAGGGTGAAATGTTTAGCTTTTTTGTTTGTTTTTGGTTTTTCATTAAATTTTTGAACTATTGAGATATACGGACTCATGTAGTACTAGTTTTACTCACACACCTTACAGTCTTTTCTAATAAATCGCTGCACACTGTGCCTGTCTGAGAGAACAGTTAAAACAAAGTTCACTCTGAAGAATATGTCAGATTCCTGTCTGTGAAGTCCAAATCAAATTGTGAGTAATTGCAAAAAAAAAGTTTAAATTATAAATAATTATTAATTTAAGTATAAAGAATTGTTATACTGCAAAGGTCAGTCATATGTCTTCAAAACTTTCGCTCAAGTCCAAATAATAAGCCCTTTGTTACCAGTGTACCATTTATCTTCTGGCTTTATGGGCATTAAATTATTTAACATTATTTGAAAGTAAGGTCTCCATGAATATAAATGCCTGGAGTAGTTAATTCACTGGATGACTTTAGAAAGTCTGCTTCACAACTGAATTTAGCAGATCATGTCAGGTCCAGTGGAAAACAGGTAGATGGTAATCATACAATTTTAGTCAGCTTTTGTTCAGCTTCACTACCTCTAACAAGTAGATGTTTAACCCAAAAAGTCCATCTGATGGCCCACCTGTAAAGACATTTCTGATGTATTTTGGAAATGAGTCACTTACTCATCTTTGTCTCAAACAATGGCACGTACCAGCGTTCAGCGACGAGGATAAGAGACTGGTAGGGGATTATGTGACCTTTCCTATTTCTCCCTTTATTGAAGCTGTCCTGCAGACTCTGCACCGGTGGTATTTACATTAACATTTCAATACATCCAGCCCAGCCAAAGATAAAATATTCATTTGACCTTTAAGGAGAAAGACTTACTTAAACACTGTCATGTCATTTAACCTTAAGAAATGTACAGCGGCAGGGCCCGGGAGCAGAAGTGACCCTCATTACTGTTTAGCTTCAGAGTTAAAGTCACGCTTCCATTGTTGCTTTGGAAGAGGACGTTGTGTAGAATTCATGCTGCCATCTGTACACACCATTTCATCTTTCTGCTCTCTAGATTTGGTAGGTTATGATGGCGAACAAGGCGCCGCTAATTATGATGCATAAACACGAGAATGCTCCCTTTCTCTATCTTGCTCTTTCGCTCACACACAAGCACACAGAAAAACTGAGACCCCACATCTGCTTGGAGCGGAAACAAAATGGATGCATGCCCTTTGGGAGCCCAGGCAAATGAATACTGTTGGCAGAACAATTAGCATTTAAAAGGGAGAGTAACCTTTGCTCAATACATCATTTTTATTGCTGTGGACGTTCATTTTCACCAAACACAGGAGCCCATGTGTACGCTCGTGTGCGTGTGTTTGTTTAGGCGTCAGGGAAAAATAAAGAATTTGATAGTGTTTGGCTCAGGTAGCAATTGTGGTCCTAAAATATGGTAATTCTAGCCCTTTCATACATCATGAGTACAGCTGGTGGAGAAGAATTTGTCTGCAGTTCTTTCATGTTACTGTCTCGATTAATTATTGGTAGACGTTATGAACACTAATGAGTACACTATCCCTTTTTACGCCTGCCTGTGGAGTCGTTGCAGTAATAATTGTGTGGTCTACTTGCATTACTATTTGCATTTTTAAAATGCTATTCATAGAGACAGTGGAGACAGGCAACGGCGGGGAGAAAAATAAGGCTGTGGGTGGCTATATGGTAAGTTCACACATCTAATGTAATGCAAAGTCCGAGTCAAGTCTTAAGTCTTTTGTCACAAGTCACAAGTCTTTCAAGGACAAATATGTCTCATTCCTGTCAGCGTACAAAGAAAATCTCAAAAAATGTATTATTTCTCAGGAATATCCTTAAGCAGTAAGCCATACTTAACCAAAAGAATGTGTAGTTTTCCACTGGTCTCTAATTTAGAGTCAAGTCAAAAGTCAGTTGTTTACAATTTGTGTGTCAAGTCATTATTTTGTGACAAGTTTGACTGAGTCTCAGGCTTGAGTTTTCATCTGTTAGATGGTAATACTTGATCTGCCAAAGGTCTTGCGTTTACATGTGATATTCATACACTGTTTATTTGAAGTCCCACAGTGAATCAACCCCTTAACACAAACCAAAATGTTGACCCTAACCTTTCTAGCAGCAACTGCAATCCTGTGATAGTTTCGCAGAACATTAGGTACACTCAAAAAATAGCTCTTTAGATGAACATGATTCGATCATAGACAGTGGTTCCATGTGACTGAAACAAGTAAAAACTAGAATAGAATAACCGTGTACAACTAACTAGAATCAATGGTGTTCATTTAACTTGAATGAATGGTTTTAGTTTAACTTAAATAAATGGTTTTCATTTAAATTGACATTCAAATAATGCTTTGATTTACATAAACTAAATATAACTTTTCTTTACATGTACAGTGTTTGGTGTTGGCAGTCCAAAAGTGATACTGGTAAATACAGACCACTACCATAGTGATTACTTTATTATTAAAGCAATTTGAATTTTTTGTTAGCAGGTCCTCAACCCAAGTCTCTCCATTTTCTCACCTTGCTTAAAAATGCATACAGAAACACTTTATTTCAACATTTACTCTTCCAATTCAACCCATTTGCAAAGCATGATGGGAAGTGAAAGTCTTGTTTGATTGGGTTACTTGATTGAAACATGTTAATTCAAACTGAAAACATCAAGTTAAGTCAAAGAGTAACCGTTTCAAGTCAATTTAACATGAAACAATCAGAAACCTGATACAATGGTGTTAAATTAAAATAAATTGTTTAAATAAAGTGAACACCATC
The DNA here is from genome assembly GCF_018812025.1 of Megalobrama amblycephala. Classification (NCBI taxonomy): domain Eukaryota; kingdom Metazoa; phylum Chordata; class Actinopteri; order Cypriniformes; family Xenocyprididae; genus Megalobrama; species Megalobrama amblycephala. The sequence goes on from NC_063046.1 coordinate 25,711,179, forward strand.
AAAAAAAAAAAAAAATAACTTGAGTGTACATTGTATTAAATGTTTTATATTTTAATGTAAAAATAAAGTTTGAGCAATTGTTTTTGTACCAATGAATAAACACAATCATTGTGACGAGCAGGGCGGGCGAGAGCCGTGAGGGAACTGCGCGAGTGATAATGAGCATCACCTGCGAGGCGCGCCGGCCTCGAGTCTCTCACGGAGGAGCTCCGGAGGCATAAAAGGAGGAGCGACATCAGTGAAGGAGGAGAGAGGACCAGGCCTGGACTTTATTTTACGTTTTATTATGTTTGTGTGGCCGGCAGACGTCCGCGAGGGTCTGCCGGCATTACTTTCGTTTTGTTCATTGTTTATTTTGAATTAAACTTTTGTTGAACGTTCGCCGGTTCCCGCCTCCTTCTTCCCACATCTACTAACCGTGTTACAATCATCTTACCTGATATTTACTGTGCTGAACAGTGTTTCATTATTACAGTTACAAGATTGTAAATTTCAGTGACCATAAGACGGTTTGAGGTCAGAGAATCATGCCAGAAATGTGAATGTGAATGAGTATTTCTGTAGAACTCCGCAGAGGTTCTGACCACATTTATAAAGGCCGGACCTTTACCATTTTCATGCACAGTATATGTTTGCAAAGAGAGTTCTTATTGCCAAGACTTTTTTTTTTTTTTTTTTTTTTTTTTTTAAACAGGGTTCAAGACTGGAGCACTCCAAATGTTTGTAATCCAGTTTATTCTGCTCCCACTCATCTAAGAAAACATTTTGTGTTCCATTGTTATTTTTTAAAATGTAAATCCATTCTGTTTTTTTTATCCATAACTATGAATAGTACTGCTAACTGCTAGTACTAGTAACGTTTGGTGATTCTGTACCTGAAACTAAGGAAGACATAAAATAATAATAATAACAATAATGTGATGAGGATAAGTTCATTGAAAATGATGGACTCCAATGCAATTATTACCTTGATAATCTACAATCAAAACTGAAAGTCCTCTCACTATCTGAGATCTGAATTCTCAATACAATATTACAGCATCCATCATACGCAAATGCTACGTCAGCCTGTTGCACAGACTCAGTTTGCATTGGTAATGTGTGATTTATAAGAGATGTAATCTAATCTCAAATTGCAAACACTCTATTTGTGTCTGAGCTCCTGATCCATCCCACTTTGGTTGACATGTAAGCCCTTCCTTACCAAAATGGACTGTACAATGACTTTGACAAAACTCTACAGTCGTTCTTACATGTAATGTCTTAAACACATTGACACCATATTCTCTCTTGCTAGCTGAACATACTTTAAAATAAGTAAACATGGCCAGGATAAATCCGGCGACTGTAAAGCCGCCCTTTTTTGTGTATTTAATTTCACACATATTTGCACAGGAAAATTACATTTTATTTATCTAATATAGCAGGGAATCCTGGGTAAATATCAAGACAGTGGATTTCCTCAGGATACTGGGCAGTAAACATAACCCTGCAGGTTTAAAGAGAGTGCACAGAAGAAAAAATTAAACGGACAAGTAAAAAAATAAATAAATAAATAGGCATTTACCTTTAATGATAAAGAAGTTTATGTTATGAAAGAGCTTTTCATATACACAAGTGTAAAGCATGCACAATGTTGTTCTCCATTGCATAAATAACAGTATGCAGTGGAAAACGGACAACCTTTAAGTAGCTATCATAAATGAGGTCTGTTAGAATATACCATAACTGATATTTTATTTATTTATGTATTTTTACACAATCATTACTCTTATTAGGAAATCAAATTCTTTCAGGGTTTTTTTTTTTTTTTTTGCATTTGCATTTGCATTCTTGCATTCTTGCATTTGTCAAGAGCACATTTGTGGATTCTTTGTGTGTTGTTGTATGAAGGGGTTGGAGATTTCAGCTGTGATTTTTCTGTTCTGAACTTGTTGAGAGAATCTATTGGACTAATACAAGGCCCAGGACTAATATAATATTTATTACTCATACGTTAACAATGACAGCACACAAACTATGAATAAAATATCTGTACAGTGTATTTGCTCACTGATTCTGGAGATATGGGACAAAACATTTCAGTTCATCTGCCATTAGTTGTTGTTTTGTTTTTGTTTTTTTTGTTTTTTAATAGCAACATTTCCACTTTGAAATGAATCAAAGATGATCACTTTGATGTTTTTTACACAAATGTACAAATTTACATTATCTGATTTTATACCCTTTTGTAACTTTTCACATCTGTGTCCCTACTTGTTAACACTGTCAGAAATGTATTTAACGTTCAAAAACCAGGTAATATCAAAGTCAGCCATCATCCTGAAGGTCATATTTCCATACATTACCTGCTATGAGTTCAAAGGCCACACAGTCCCTGGTCTTTTTTATTATTTATTTAATTATTTGTTTGTTTAGAATACTGTTCAATCATTAATTAATAACTACACAGGAACAAATGAGTAACACACTATTAACACTCTAGAAACTACTATTAACTAATAAGAAACTCTGATTAACAAATTAGTAAGTAATAGTGCTCAGTTGAATGCGGTAGTTCACTATCAGCTAATCAGTAACTATTTTTTCATACCTCCCAGATAACTACTATATACAGGTTCATAATTAATGGGAATAATGCAAAGTGTATAATTAATTCTGAAGTGAAGATCATGGTAACCCACTAGTAATCACTTGAGTAATTACTATCCAATACTTTACAAAAATTTCAAAAGCTTACAATGATTTCAGTCATTACTATAGAGTTATTGTTTCTCACTTTAAAATAATGATCCAAATAAATTAGTGATTCCTTCTGAAGGATTTGGTAATACTTGAGTCATTACTAGTGGGTTACCATTACCTTCACTTTAGAATTAATTAGGCCTATACATTATGCATTATTCATATTACCATTTATTTTTCAAAACATTTTTTATTTATAAGTAATTTTGTTTGTATATTCTTTTCATGTCATAACCATAATTCATCCAACCTCATCATCCAAAATGTGATGAAAGTACTTGACATAATTAATTCTCTCATTTTAAGTAGGTCCTTAGCTTGAAATATCAATAAATAACTAAACATTGTCTGTGTTTTGCCACCACGAGCTGTCAATCCTGTCCAAATGCTAGATGTAGTATTTATAGTGTTTGGCATGACAGTATATGTTTTTTCCCCCCCAATATGTTACCTATAGTTATAGGCTAGGAAAAACACTTCTTTATGAGATGAAATGGAAGCATCCAGCAGTGAATACATCTGAACATGTTTAGCAGATTAAAATAATAATTGTACATATAAAATAATACAATCCCTTTTCCTTGTTTCAGTTCTGTTGTTTGCCCACCTACGCTTTAACATAACCTGATTGCATGTATGTAACTAAGAAAATGCATTGTATTAAATTGGTCACAAGTCTGGATACCTTGTTAATGGTGGTTTCAGGCTGGATGTTGCCAGACCTAGTTTTGCCTGCCGTAAGATCACATCTTTAAAGAGAAAAACTTGTTTTGAACTATGTGCAGGTATTTATTCCTTCATCCTTTGCTTTACTAATCATCCCATGGGCAAACACAGTTAATAACAAAGGCTGAAAAAATGAGCCCTTATCTTGTAAGAAAACAGGAAAATAGATATCCCCATTGTGCATAATTTAGCCCTGCTCTCATTTCTTTCAGCTTCCTTCTTCTTCTTCTTCTTCTTCTTTTTTTGTCCTACTCTTTTTCCCCCTTTTTCAGAGAGAATAAAGGTTGTGGAGTGGAGAGATGCATAGATGGATATGAGAATCTCTCTCAGCCACTCTGGGATTTATGGTGCCCCCATGCATCTGAAAATTACACGAATAAATATGAACTGAGTGGTGATGTGGCCTTGTGGCACATTATGTTGATTAAACATTGTAAATAGAAATTCAGCTTGTATTGAGAGCAGTTTATCGCAATCAGCCACTCACAGTTTTTTTTTTTTTTTTTGTATTTTCTATTTAAAGCTATTGAATTTCTACTTTTTTTTTAATTGCACATATTAAATTAAAGCGAAAAAAATATTTCCAGATGGCAGGGGATAAAGTAGGCTAAGTGTGCCTCACAAAGCTCTGCAGGAGTACTTTAAATAAACTTAAACTCTCTAAACTCCATAAAATCTGCAAACTAAAATAGAAAAGAAAACTAAACTGAACATTATGACAAAAACATCTTGTGCAGTAATTAGAATGGGATTAGTAATTTTCCTTCTTTAAATGTTTGCTGTCGTAATTTTTTTTTTTTTTAAATAGCATCTTGAAAATTGATTTCCCTTTCGAAAGGGAACTCAACTCTGCGTTTACCGGTTTGGGGAACGTCCCACGTGACCCGGTGTCTCAAAGCCAACTATCAAACAACTCCAATCTCCATTGGCCGGCGACAGTCTATGACGTAATATGGCGCAACCCGGAAGTATATAAGGAGCGCCTAGAGAGTCAGTATCTTTTTGTCTTTCGGGTCTGTTCTGTCTGATCGCGACTATGTCGACTCTGGTAAGGGATTCTTTAACCCCTTCACACGTAAGTTTCAAATATTCTGGCTGACCCCCCAGCGTGAGTTTTTTAAGGCGACCGTTATTTAGAACGTATCACTTTATGGTTTCCATGGTGACGCGTCATTGCTTGTTACTTGACATACCGCAGCACTGTATGAATGATGATCTGCTTTCATTTATTTTTTCCTTTTTTATTCAAAATATTCACAAATTTGTTAACTATAGTATGAAATATCTAATATTCCGATTGCCAAATATGTGCAAGTGGATGTGTTTTGCTGTTTAAACACCTTTATAACGATCGCGTTAGTTGAGCCATATGAGCGATGGGCGCCGCCATGTTAGTTTGCACCGCGCAGAGAATCGGATCTGTTGGATTTACAACCCGTGAATTTATCCACTTCTCCCGAAATACATGAAAGTAAGTGTGGCGGTGAACTGGGGAAGAATAGAGTAAGCTTTTAAGTTACTTTCACAATGTGTATCTGATATGAATTAAACGTGTTGTCAAGTTATAATGGAAAGGGTTGTTATTTCCGCTTCTATAGACATCATTGTGTATTTTACAAACTCTAAATATATTGTTTTGTTAGTACTCATGTGTATTTAAATGTCTGAAACCTGAAATGAACAAATATTTTGTAGAAAACACTGCATATATGTGATATATGAAAAGCGCTGCGTGCGTCCGTCTCTGGTTTAGCGCCAGTTAAAGAGCGCACGCACATTTGAATTTGGCAGTTGGTCACGTAATTCACTGAATGTTCTAATCACACCGGTGTGATCGTACGCTCCTGGGGCCAGCCAAGACTGATCATACCGGTGTGATCGTACGCGTCAAAGGGTTAATATGCCTTACAAACGTTCAGGAGAGTGTGTTCATCCATGTCCCAGGTTTTTGACACTTGATATACACATTTCTGGCGTTTTTCTGTCTGGAGAGGAGCGTGCATAGACAGTGCTTGAGGGCGCCGTCTGTGGCTACGTCCACACGAAGCCGGAGCTTACCCTAAACCAATCTTTTTTTTTCCTTGTCTCAAAAAATATCTGCGTCTACACGAAACCACTGAAACGACTCAAAATGATGTAGTATACATGCCAGACCATCATGTGGTGCTGTAATTCTGCCACAGAGATGCACTTAAAGGAGCTAAAGAGGATGTTTTGTTTTATACATTTTTGCAATATTACTTGAAAACTGTCTTTACTAACTGATAAAAGACTATTTATTAGGTGCACTGAAAGGAATAATATTAATATACATCATCTGTGCACGAGGTAGGGCCTTAAAAACATCAGCCAATGGCCCTCTGGCATGTCAACCACTGCCATTACGTTCCTTGTGAAAGACGTGCGCGGATTGGCCCTCTGGATTGTCAATCACTGCCATGACGTTCCTTGTGCGAGACGTGCGAGATGTGCGCGGCTGTGCGCTCCAGTAACTTTCCACACTCTACACGCGCTGCATGCAATGTTTTTGTCAGGAGACAGGAGTAACAACTACAGATTATGAGTTACCTGCGGTGAGTCCGACATAATGAATCCACTAACACGACACAGCAAATGCCGGTAGTAAACACTCGTGTTCCAATACTCGTGCACGAGTTTTGGGAGGCGTTCCCTCGAAATGAGCTGTGAAGGAGGGGGGTTGTTCTTACGCATGCGCTCATTTCAAAAACAGTCTTTGGTTTCTCAGTCGACGAAAAGATCCTCTTTAGCACCTTTAAAGCAGCAAACAAGACTTGGAGCATGCGCATAAACCTTGCGCGCTGTACGCAAACTATAGTAAAGCTTAGAATAATTTTGGCTTAGTAGCTTCTGCATCACGAACAAAAGCATCTAGAGTCTGCTATTGCTGTTGTTGTTGCTTTTTTATGCTGTTAGCGGCGTCTGAAAACGCCGGATCCGTGTGTACGAAACGCATATCCGATACAAAATTTGTGCGTATTCACAAAAACGCGTCTCTGTGTGGAAAAGGCCTGTGTGTTTGTCTGTTGTTTACTGTGAGCATCTCCCCATCGGGATGTTCTGTTCTCGTTTTGGCATTCTTCCTGAGGGAAGAGGTGTCCGCATCTGTGCCTGGTGATTCTGGCCCCGTTTGTGCTGAGGCAAAACGGCGGCTGCAATCATAGGGCTCGCAGGTGAGCTCGTTGGGAAGTTTGAGAGAGTTGTATTCTCTCTCGGCTTCCCTGGGGCTGATGAGGATGAGTGGTTGGATGACGATGATGTCTGTGTTTGACGTCATCGTGTCTGAAAGCGAGCGCTCCTCTGGCTGCTGGGTATGTGGAGCTGCTGGTGTTCTTGGGATGCGCTTTTCGGTGGGCTGCAGCTGCCGTGAGAGAGCGTTAAGAAAAGGGCCATGCGCGGACGGCTCAACGAGCGGTTCCTTCCTATCCATAAATGCTGCAGCTCCCATAGACTTTCCATTCCTTCCTGATCTCTGCGTTTGAGATCGGGAGGGCATGGAAAACCTCCTAGCATTTAAAGATTTGTATCTGAGCCCAGACAGACTGGAGGAGGAAGAAGCGAGAGTGAGATGGGTGATCGATTGTAAACACCGTTGCGTTTGTAATTGATCCCCAGCTATTTAAAGGGCGATTTATATCTGCCCTCTCCTCTTCTTGTTTCACCTCTTATATATATATATATATATATATATATATATATATATATATATATATATATATATATATATATATATATGTGTGTGTGTGTGTATACACATCTGTATTTATATGCATGTATATATATTTTATATCATGCTCAGATACTTCTTATGGTCAGAGTGATGGCTGGGCCCATAGTGATTATTTCTGTTGGCCCGCTTTTTCGATTTGATAGTGAGAGGATCTTTTAGGCTTAAAAGAACCCTAGATTCTATTCTTTTTCATGTAAAAAAAGGGAGTATTAGGAGTCTTCGGTCTTTGAGCCGCAGGAAGATGAAATGGGTCTATATTTTATGTTTTTAAAATAAGACCTTGTTTTCCTGTATAGTTTTTCTGAGCATGTAGTTATCAGGAGGCTGGTCCATCTTGAGCTGAGGCTCTGAGACAGGGCCAGAGGTCCAGTATGGCTGCTCGGGCGCCTCCTCCTTTCAAAGCAAGGCGTGGAGATGGCTGGACTCGAGGAGGAAGAAGCAGGTTTGGAGGGGGTGATCGATCACATACACCAGTAGTGTCTGTAATCGATTCCCTCTCATTGCGAGGGCAACTTTGCATTTGCCCTCGCCCCTTCTTCCTCCACCTCCTGAGTTTTTTGGGGTTTCATTTTACATGCTCAGGTGCTTCTTTAACAGTCAGGCTGACGGCTGGGCCTTTGATAATATTTTTCTAAAGGCCGCCTTCTGGCTTGATAGTGAAAAGTGCTTTTAGGCTTAAAAGAACTTTTGATTTCATCCTTCTTCATGCAAGAAAATAAGGAGGAGAAATCTTGGTTCTACGAGCCACAGGAGGTAGGCTGGGTCTATATTTTTATGTTTATAAAAAGTGTAGACCTTGTTTTTCCTGTATAGCTTTCCTGAGCATGTAGTCAGTAAAGTTAGAAGGGGTTCTTTTGGGCAAAATAACTGAATCATTAGGTTGGCTAGTTTTCACATGCAGGCTGCATTATGGCCGCTAATTTGTAGCCTCCTATGTTAGAGTAGCTTCTCAGCTAATACTGTTAGTTTGGTTTGAGTTAGCACTCGTCACTTCAGTTATTTGTGTGCAGGTCAGCTTTAATCGGCCGCCTGGCACTATTGGCTTGTATTGCTTCATTTTCTCCTCATATCTGAGAGGATTTAAAGTGAAGCCCAGGCTTTGCTTGGTCCAGTAGGCCATAGCTAGTGGCTAGGCTAGAGCTAGGTTAGGTGTTTGTCTATTACATCACCCTTATTATTACTATCCCTTGTAAAGGTTGTATAGTTCCTAGCTCTGGCCTCCTCCTGTGGGAGTTGTTAGGCCGTATGCGCACTTCCCCTTCGTTATAACGTAGGTGCTATGGCTGAGGTTAACAGCTAAAGTTATAGGCTGTTATTAGCCTTCCTTGTGCTGTTTTTGCCAGGTGGTAGGCCCTTATCTTTGAGCAGATAAGTTATGCAGTGTTGCTAGGTCCCACTTTCTAGAACTTTGTCATACCTTATAATGTCTTCCTGTGAGCCCCTTGAATTATATTCAAGTTTGAGATACGGTGCTAGTGTTTTAGCCTCCGTTCTCAGATCTGTCTGGTGAAAGCATTTATCCTGTTTGGATGGCATGTATTACAAAGCATTTATTTTTGCTTTGGGTTCTAAGCCTTGGCCCTACATACATAAATATGTGTGAGCTTACTCTAGTGCTGCCACAGGTTAGCACCTGTTTCTATGATAGCAGGCTGTGATTAGCCTCTATCTAAGAACGTGGTGTTTTGTTGTACTCCCCGGCTAGGGTTTATGTTTCACTGAGTGCATCACCTGTTGGATTGCACACTCAGGTTGAGTGTAGAGAGTCTTATTCTGGTTAGAATTAAAGATGATCTCTGTTAGCTCCCAGTCAATCATGACCACAGCAGCTGTTTTACATATACTGTAAAGATTGTTGGCTCTTTATTGTTAGCCTCCTTCTAAGTACAGCTTGTATCTCGGGTGCTGTTGGTATACGATCGCGAGTTTGCTCACGTATCTTAGCACTGCCTCAGGCTTATGCTCATGTTTGTTTGAGGTGGTAGGCCTTGTAGACCTCCCTTAGACTATGTTAGCATATTTATTGTACCATGAAATTTTTGGTACATTGCCTGTTGGAATGTGTAGGCTTAGCTCGGGTTGCTGTAGCTAGTTACCCACAATTGTTTTGTTGGGTCTAGATCTGGTCCCCTTTGAGTTTGGTCCCCGTTTATGACCACTGGCTGGTGCCACATGTTGCTAAAAGTAGTAGGCCTTGTCAGGCGTCCTTTTCAGTTTTCATGTTGGCACAGTTGGGTTGGTTTCTATTTGACTCAACACCATGGTTGAGTCATAATTGCTGACTCGTACTGCCATCGGCCACGCCAACCTCTGTAAGAGTAGGCCCTAGGTCAGGCCTCTCGTAGAGTACTGTGGCAGAGTGTGTACTCCTCTTGTTTAAGAGTTAAAGTGGTTTTACCAAGTACTTGGCCTGCTGGCTGGTTTGGTCATGAAACTACCACTGGCTGATGCCATGTGCTTTTGGAGTCGAAGGCCCCACTAGGGCCTCCTTTCAGTTTGCATGTTGGCACAGTTTTGTGTTGGTTTCTATGTGAGTCATCACCATGGATGGGTCGTGATTGCCACTAGCCGACGCCACGTGTTTACAAGTCGTAGGCATTGTTTTTTTAGGCCTCCTGTGTATCATGCTGGAGTTCGGCTGTGTACTCCTCTCGTTTTGAGAGTAAAAGGTGCTTTTACTGAGTACAATTTCTGAGTGGCTTGCCACTCAGTGTGAGTTCTTATGTTAAACCGCTCTGTTGTTCGGTTTTTATGCATTTACTTCCTTGAGCATGATCTCCTTTAGCTCTAGTTGAGCTAAGTAGTTACCTTGTTTATAACTTGGTTCTATTTTGCTCCTAGAACTTTAGTGGCCGCTAGCTGGCGCCGCATGTGACAGGTAGGCCCTCTGGGCCTCCTTTGGGAACATGCTGGCATGTACCATTTACACTTCTTTACTAAGGAGAGTAAAGGGAATTTTATGTCACTGGCTGGCCAGGGCTCCGGGTGACTTATTAACCTCCTTTGCAGTTCGGTTATTTGTCCCACCTGGAGCTTGATAACACTGCCACAAGCTCCACGTGTCACTGCGGTTATAGGCCCCATGGTGCCTTCTTTAGTGTGTGATGGCGTACTTTGTACTCCTCTTGCTTTAAAGAGTAAAAAGGTTATTTTAACAAGTACAGTGCTTGTTGGATTGTGTTGGATGGACTGTTTTGTGGGCACTCACAGTTACTTAATCACATGGGTGGTTGTGCGCCCGGCATGTTAAGTTTCAGGTGAGTGGCCTTATAGGCCACCCTGGAATATCACCATGTGATTTGAGTTTTCTGGTGTGATATTTAATTCTTTATCTAGAACTTTAGTTATGTCGAAGGCCCCTTTCCGGCCTCCATGACTATGTGCCTACAGTATGGTCTGTCTGTTAGGTTGAGCTTCGTATTTCCCTTTGGGTTGTCTGTGTAATTGTGCTTAGCTCCCTAAGCTGGTCATTGGTCATAGACTTCTATGAAGTCTCCCATTGAGATCAGCCCCAGGCTGGTTTGTGCTCCCCTGTATCAGGGTTTTCTAGTGCACAGCCTCCTCAGTGCATTAGTCAGACACTGAGTAGATCCTAGGATGAGCAGATTATACTCCCCTCAATACGAGGGTTAATAGCACTCAGCTGAGTTTTGCTCTCTGCTCTCCAGGATGCCCATCTCTGTGCGTGGGTTTGAGTTGCTCACTGTTCATTCACAGTCGCTCTTACCTGCTCTCTTCTCTGAAGAATGCATTACGGAGATTCTGTGTACAGACAGGGTTGGCCTAGACTAAGTTTGTCCTTTGCCAAATTAGTTTGGCCTCCCTGGTGGTGCTGAGGGTGACTTTGTTCCCCTCTAGTGACTGGCCGGGGTTTCTTTCAGTTTCCCTTTAAGGAACAACATTTTTCCGCGGAAATGTTGGTCCCAGAAGCTCTGAGCAGCCTTGGAAGGCTTTCTGCGGAAGGCCTCTTTTAGGCTCAGCTTGGGCTGTTGGCCGTAGGGAATGCTGTCACTGACAGTCTTGCGTGACCTGAGGGAGAGTTGCTTATGTTCTTTTGAAACTGCCGGACGTTTGTCTAGCCATCTTTGGCATGCACTCTCCTCGAGCATGGCAGCGTGGGTATATCGTTCCCCAAAGCAGAGTTGAATTCCCTTTCAAAAGGGAACGTCTCAGGTTACGTATGTAACCATGGTTCCCTGAGAACTGGAAACGAGACTCTGCGTTGCCATGCCATGCCTCGGGCTGCCTGCTGAACAGTCCCTCAAGATGATAAGATACTGACTGATTTTCTAGGCGCTCCTTATATACTTCCGGGTCGCGCCATTTTACGTTATAGGCTGTTGCCGGCCAATGGAGATTGGAGTTGTTGGATAGTTAGTTTTCAGACGCCGGGTCACGTGGGACATTCCCCAAAGCGGTAAACGCAGAGTCTCATTTCCTGTTCTTAGGGAACCATGGTTACATACGTAACCTGAGACGATTTACTCTGTTTTAAAGTGAATGAAAAGGGACTTTCGCACCGAATAGTTCTAGGAACTTAGTTCTAGGAAGTAGCCACCAGGATAGTTCCCCGAGAGTTAATTTCTCCCCCGGGCCATATTCCTGGCTGCATTCGCACCGGGAATAGGAACTGTGAAGCGACCAACAGCGGTGTATTTAAGCGCGGCATTTACTAACGTTAAAAACCGGTAGATGGAAGACGCCGTGATCGGAGCTGTTTTTGTTGGGTTTCGTGGGTTTCGTGATAACGGAGATGTAAACACATAATTTATGCGACTGAAAGAGCAAAAATGGGGCTAAGAGAAGAAATCTCCTATGACAACTTTCAGTATTACATATTATCGAGGTGGAGAAAAGAACACAACCCTGCAGACAACAGGTAAATGCCGTTATCACTGTTTTCCATGCTTGTGAAGTAAATATATGTTTACACAGCTTTTTAAAAAATGCTGGGCGCCGGTGTTTCACATGCCTTTAACCAATCAACGTACACTCACGTCACTGATAGTTCCTATAGTGCTGGGGCAAGTTCAAGCTCGAACCGGTGCGTAATGTTTTGCTACAGTTTCCGGGTTGAACAACATGTTTCCTGGAAACGGTGTGCAACGGGGTTTGAGATACGTTTTCTCTTGTTTGGTGGGTGTGTCAAAAATGTCAGCCCACTCAGCAGCAACATGTATATAAATCCATGGTATTAAAGAGACAGCTCGCACAGTGGGTCCAAGTAAAGTCCTTTACAAATGTGTCCGCTGCAGCTCGGTATACGCAACAGTTGAAGGTATTAGAAGACATGTTTGTCGTAAGAGTTCTATAGTAAAAATATAGCATATCAATTCTTGAAAAAGATCACAAAGAATGTTTTTCTCAGCTGCCATAGTTGCAACTCTTGCGTCATCAGAACAGGGTGTTCAACGCACCACCATTTCCATTTTAAAAATGTTTTGCAACGTTTTGTGGGGGCTGAATGCAGCCTTGGTTTAGACCCTACTCTGAAAGAAGAACCAGTGAAAGAAGAGCAAAAAAAAAAAAAAAAAAAAATACAGTGAAACCTTTGAATGCATTAGCTTGGTTACTAACAATCACATACCCTACATCCTTCACAGTTCTTGCAAGGCAGCACTATTGATATAATACAGTGGCAACATTCTGGTCGGAAGTTTGTTCTAAACATCTAACTGTAAGTATTACATTTTTGAAATTCATTCAGAATCAGAACAAACCACTTTAATTCCAACCTTATGTTCTTTTTTTTGGAAACTTAAAAGGAAAAAAAAAAGCGCTTATTATTTATTCACCCCCATGTCATTCCAAACTTGTATGACTTTCTTTATTTTATACAACACAAAATAAGATATTTTGAAAAATTTTATTTGTCCACAATGAAAAATGGGTCCAGTGCTGTTTTGGACCCCACTGACATTCATTGTATTGGCAAAAGCAAAAAATTAAGATTATCATCTTAACCTCAATGTATCTCTTAATATTCTCTTGCTGCCTTGCAAGCACTGGCATTTCCCTCTGGAAATGCTATTAGTAATTTGGCTATTAGTAACCTTCATGTCCTATCACTCAATAGCCAGCTAAATATGGCTGTCACTCTATTTGAGCACTTATTTCTGTTCTGCAGAGTTCAGTTATTTACATGAGGGTTCTACAACCTAATTTTGCACATATCCTGTTGGAGGAAAATATATGTGGATTTTAGAGTAGGGAGTAAGAAATTAAATCAAACATAAAAAGTGGAATCACCTGCAATACTTTAGGAGCTGAATATGAGAGGAGGTGGTTTTGCACTTCAATCTCATTTTATTCAAGCAAACTGCAAACAATTCCACAATCGCAAAGGCAGGGAGGGCTTAGTATGAGAATCATTGAAACCAGAAAGTCCTTAGAATTGTTTATTTTTCTAAAAACAAATACATGTTTTACATGTAACAGGTAGAATTTTAAAATTGGATTTCCTTAGTTTAAGAGTTTTGCTATAACCTTTGTAAACCACTAAAAATCTCTGCATATAATGCATTTGAAACGTGGTCTAAATATATGACTTAAAGTACAAGTTTTAATGCCTTCATATAACTTTATTCGTTTCTTTTTTTCTTTGTTTTTTTTTGTTTTGTTTTGTTTTGTTTTTGTTTTTTGGTTAAAACACTTTTAACATTCGGTTCCATGGATCAGAAAATCAGGAAGAGAGGAAGAGGTATGAGTTCATGTAGAGGCTGTGCAGTGTTCTCCATGCTGCCCACCCTGCCAGAAAGCACACACCTCTAGGTTCTTTTCCACACTCAAGGTCAGCAGAAGTAGAGATTTAGCCTTAGGTTTGGCCAGTCTGTTCCAGTCCTTTTGCAACTCCTGTATTTTTATTTATTTATTTATTAGATTTGTTTTTCCATCTCTACAGAGATGTTTGAATGTCAGAGGGCTGTTGGTGGCGTGCCCTTCGGGAAAGTACCCCCACTGCTTTGTTGGTGAGGATGTGACTCTGGAGTGTACGTTCACACTCAAAGGCCCGGGGAGGTCATGCGGAGAGAGGGGCAACTGCCTGTCACCATCTCTCTCATTCAGAGATGCATCCTCTCGATGTATCTGAGCACTCTGTCTCCTGCTCTTCTCCCTTGGGGGGGCAGGTCTGCATCACCCCACCCTTGCACACCGATGAGCAATGATGGACTGAGTAGGATGAGAGTCTCAACCTTTTTTCTAAATTCACTCGTTAAAGTTCATTGAAGGATTGTAAATTTAAAGATAGTCAGATGCCTTCCTTCATCTTTCTACAGTATATACACACACTGCTAAAGTTTAGGGTTGTAGTTTAGGGTCCAAAGAAGTCTCTTACACTAACAAGACTACATTTATTTGAACAAAAAGATGATAAAAATCAGTTATATTGTGAAAAATTATTACAATTTAAAATAACTGTTTTCTAATATTCAGCAGCCTTCAGTGTCACATGATCCTTCATAAATCATTGTAAGATGTTAATCTGGTACATTTCTTATTATCAATGTTGAGTTGTGTTTTTTTTTTCTTTTTTTTTTTTCTTTTTTTCATTGAACCATTTCTTTAAAGCTGCAGTTTTTTGGTTAAAAAATACCCCAAATCAATTTTTGAACAAGTAAATAACCAGCCAGTGTTCAAAACTATCTCCTTACCTTAGCCTGATTCACAACGGTAAGCTTATAATAATGTTTTCTAATTCAAATGGTACTAGTGGGTTTCTGCAGGAAATTTGGGCATGCAGCAGTTCGTCTTTGCGTCATTATGTCACGTCTGTAAACAGAAAGGAGTCCCAGTTAGTAGGCTATATGGCATGTGGAGGATGCTGTCAGCGGCGGATCATTTATAGCCTTTTCTCACAGCAGCTGTAATAATTAAACTTATCATTTTGATGGTGGATTGTAATCCAGAAAGATCCAACTGACAATCTTCAGTGACAACTGGAGATTCACCCATAGTCAAAAGCAAAAGACTTCAGACTGCGGAGTGGCTACAGAAATTGAACTCTAGGCAATGCTAAATACACATAGTCACGCAATGATGATGTTGTTAACATTAACAATTTCAGAACCAAGTATAACAATAATAAAAATAATAATAATAATAATAATAATAATAATAATAAATATAGCTGCAAGCAGCAATTATGGGGCCAAGCACAAAAACGGCACAAGAAACCAGCCAACACGGCTGGGAGCATCAGACCAACTGCAACAGTGAACAATTAAAGACGTATTAAGATCATTTTAGGCATAAGAGCTGAAAAATTATCAAAAATGAGGATTTACTGGTTCATAACTTTCGACCAATAGGTGGCGCTGTGTCCAAATTGTTGTGGTATGGTCAGAGTGAGGTGACAATGACACTTCCAAAGTTTGGTGTCAATATGTCAAAGCACTGAAGAGATACAGCTTCAAGAGTCATTTTTGAATCATGCCTCAAATTCTTTGCTCTGGTATACAAAAACGGTTTGACATATGGACTTGAAATCCATAACTTTTTGTCGGCATGGTCTGAAGATGACACGGTTCAATTTTGGTGAAAATCGGAGCAACGGTCTAGGAGGAGTTCGAAAAAGTAGGTTTTTAAAGAAAAACAATATGGCGGACAGGACGTTTAGCTGACTATGGCAAATTTGATATCTATGTTCTCAGCATAACCCAAGGAATCTACAGAGACCAGTTTCATTACAATTGGTTAATATAGACAAAGTTATTAGCATTTTTGTAAATTTTGTTATAACTTTTGACCACGAGGTGGCGCTGGTCCGAAACTTCTCAGGCTCCTTCAGGGCATTGTCCTGATGACCCATACCAAATTTATGAATTTTGGTCAAACTCATCAGAAGTTATGAGCAAAATAACAATTTTTCATATCTCCACTCCAGTAGGTGGCGCTGCACCGAAACACTGTATAATGCCTCAGGTCATGCTTGTGATGACATGTACCAAGTTTGGTCTAAATATGTCAAAGCATTGTAGAGATACAGCTTCAAGGGTAATTTTTGCATCACATCTCAAATTCTTTGCTCCGGTATACGAAAACGGTTTGACTTATCGACTTGAAATCCATAACTTTTTGTCGGCATGGTCTGAAGATGACACGGTTCAATTTTGGTGAAAATTGGAGCAACGGTCTAGGAGGAGTTCGAAAAAGTAGGTTTTTGAAGAAAAACAATATGGCGGACAGGAAGTTTAGCTGACTATAGCAAATGTGATATCTATGTTCTCAGCATGACCCAAGGAATCTACTGAGACCAGTTTCATTACAATTGGTGAATACAGTCAAAAGTTATTAGCATTTTGTAAATTTTGTTATAACTTTTGACCACAAGGTGGCGCTGTGCCGAAACTTCTCAGGCTCCTTCAGGGCATTGTGCTGATGACCCATACCAAGTTTTGTAAAGATACGTTAATGCGTTCGTAAAATACAGCATTTTAGCACAAAATTCAAAATGGCCGACGGCCAAAATGGCCGAATTGGGAAAATTGGATATCATTCGACTCGGCATGATTCCCCGAATCCAACGAGACCAAATTTATGATTTTTGGACAAACCCATCAGAAGTTATAAGCAAAAATACACATTTTTCATATCTCCGCACCAGTAGGTGGCGCTGTGCCGAAACACTGCATGGTACCTCAGGTCATGCTTGTGATGACATGTACCAA
Source organism: Megalobrama amblycephala (assembly GCF_018812025.1). NCBI lineage: Eukaryota > Metazoa > Chordata > Actinopteri > Cypriniformes > Xenocyprididae > Megalobrama > Megalobrama amblycephala. Next base: position 25,728,066 of record NC_063046.1, read on the forward strand.
GTTTGGTCTGAATACGATAAAGCGTTGCGGAGATACAGCCTTACTTCTGTTTTCGCAAGCACTACGTACAATTCGTTCGTGAGTTTTTCGAAAACGGTTTGAGGAATCAACTTGAATTCCATAACTTTTTGTCAGCATGGTCTGAAGATGATCTGATTCAATTTTCATGAAAATCGGAGTAACGGCCTAGGAGGAGTTCGAAAAAGTAAGTTTTTCAGAAAATTCAAAATGGCGGAAACATTTTCATGACGGAAAATGACGTCATAGGGTGCGATCGATTCGTCTTGACCCAAGGAATCAGAGGAAAAAAGAATTTTGTTTCTAGCCCTTACGGTTCAAAAGTTATTAACATAAACATAAGTGCAACTTTGGACAGCTGGTGGCGCTAGAGGGATTGAGTTAGAGACTCCAAATTGGCTATGGACATAGATCAGACTGTCCTCTAACTGTGTGCCAAATTTCATAACTTTCCCGCAAACGGTTCTATGGTCTGCCATAGACTTCAAGAGCGGAAGAAGAAGAAGAAGAAGAAGAAGAATAATAAAAAAAAAAAAAAAAAAAAAAGAACGCCAACAATAACAATAGGTGCCTCCGCACCTTCGGTGCTTGGCCCCTAATAATAATTTGCACAGCTTGACGTGATCCGAGCTAAGCGTTCGTTAGATTTAATCATCACTTGCAGCACGATATATTGCTTTTTTCTCAGTTGGTCAGAACAAAAGTGGCAGACATGTTACTTACTTGTTCAGTTGACTTTTTTTGTTGAAAATTCTTATTTTGGTCATACATCCAAGATGTAGAATCTGTGATTCCAAAGTACAATATTCACACAGATGTGGTGACAATAACAAGCATTACAGCATCCGTGCTGAGGAGCCGTGCTAATGCACAACCCACGTAAAGATGATTATTCCGCAAATAACTGCAACTGCAGGTTTCAAACAGAGATGGCGACAAAGAGGCAAAACTTACCGAGTGCAGCTCTAAATGAACAGAAAGTTTAAAAGAACAGCATTTATTGAAAATAGGAATTTGTTGCAACATTTTAAAGGTTTTGACACTTTTTGATCAATTCAACGCAGCCTTGCTGAATGAAAGTATTCTTACTAAAATTCTTACTGACCCCAGTAAGTATATATAACTTTAAGTGTGGTCTAATGGTTTTCCATCATTGTTATAGACTGGGTAAACCCAGCCTGATCTGCCGGCGATTTGATTTCGCCCAGCAACTCAAAAAAAAAAAAAAGAAAGAAAAAAGAAAAGGTTCAGTTCACCAAACTTTTGCACCCAAAATTTATGAGAAATATTCCTGTCCTGAAAACACAGCTCAACATTCTGACTAAAATCTGCTGCATTATGTACTCTAGCTAACTCTTACTCTTCCCTGTATATCAGTGTTGCTTTCTGTTCACTTGTTAACAAACAACTAGCAAAGATATGATGAAAATGCAAGTTTTTGAAGGAAAGAATTCTGAATTTTAATTCTGTAGCACTGCTCCAAAAACACACATTTGTGTATTTGGACTTTTGACTCTAAACCTTACTGTTACTGACACGTAAACCTCTTGTGACAACTAGCCCCGGATTTCTCTATGGTCAAACGCGTGGTCTCTTTGCTGCAATCTTTCATGGCCCTCAAGGTTGTCAGCACATACCAATTCCATTGCAGCCTTTGTTTTGGAGGATAAATCTTTCACATGCTTGGTTTTATTGAGTTTACTGGCATGATTTGTTGGCCTCAAAGGTCTTCTTCCTCTCAGCTCAGATCCTGCTAACACAGGTGTCTACAGTCCACCATGGTCATGACTGTCAGCTATATATGATGAAAGATGTTGGAATGAATAAATACACGCGCACACACAAAAAAAACAGGTGCTTTGAGCCTTTCTCCCTCACAGCTAATATGAGCTAGACTCATAAAACTCTTATGGGATTTTCCCCCTGGAATTACAATGTGCTGCACATTTCTAAGATTCCAGGTTTTGCATGTTGCATTTTTAGTGAAATAAGCCAGAAGAAAGATGCAGTGTGTCAAGTTATGGAGTGGAATGTATTTCATTGGCACCTGTGTTGTAGAGAGACCACTGGCATATATTTAAAAGTTTCAGGTGCACATGTTCACACCCGCTTCAGGGCATTTTCTATTAGATTCAGTATATGCTGCAGTTTTTGAAGTACAATTGTTCATAAACATTTGCTAAGAAATTATACATGGCCTGAGATACCTGCTGAAAATCAGTAGATAGAGAGTTTCATATATAAACCTCTTGTAAAGGGTCTGTATGATGCAATACAAGACTCGATCCATTTTTGCCTCTGCTGTGATGTGCGATTGGTTTTCCATGTAAGGGGGGATTTGGTTCAAGCTTTTTTGTCTCTTGTCAGCCTCACTTCAGTGATAAATCAGAGGCTAAAAGTGCAACATTTTGCAGACGTGATTACATCTTTCACAGTGGACTGGTTCTATGAGGATGGACAGTTTAGAGTAAGGATTTTGCTAGAGGCCTTAAGTGATAAACATGCAGAAGGCTGTCTGAACCTACTCTGAACTCTGTTTCTAACAGCACTCAAAGTCAAGGCAAAGCTGCCCTTTGTAGTAAACAATGACAAGTCCTTAATAAACAATCTGTCACATTCATTCCATATTAATGGCAGACTTGCATCTCCTGTCAATCTTCATACTGAACTCTAATTATTCAAACTTTACTGAGCTGGAAAGGCAGTTTTTCTACTCGACTGAGTATAGCATATAGGAACTGAAATGCTCTTCACAAAGCTAAAAACATTCACTTTTTCTTTTTGAACATCCTGGCAGGCTATCATAGTATCCTATAAATAATATTACAGAAAATTCTGTCTTAGTCTAAATAACATTGATTTTTCAAAATGCTTATTTTCTCATCAGACAATCATGATCAGAGCATTCCTTGAAATAATTTAAACAAAAACAACCTCAGCATGGACAAAACTTTCATTTGAACAGGGAAGAGGAAGATGCGCTGTTAAATTTAATACATTAAATAATATATATATATATATATATATATATATATATATATATATATATATATATATTATTTGTAGTAGTAGCACAACAACAAATCATGATTCATCATTAACTTTTGTTTGCGTGTATTTAGAGAGCATCATGTTTGCTAAAAGCGCGATAGGAAAGGGTTGTGCGAAAAGCCCTTATATGGACATGGTTTGGGCATGTTTTATGCAAATTACTAACCTCAGGCATGTGGCCGCTCATTTAGAATACTCCAAATTCATTAACGTTTGAACGAGGTTAAGAACAAATCCATGTGCGTACACACGCGTTGTGAATTAGGTGGACACTTTTTTGTGAGAAGTTCTCCTGTGCGTATAAATAAAATAATCCAAGCAATTATTAGTGAATGTGACCCATTGATCTTCCACCTACACTTTTGTTCTCAGCCTTGAGAATAAAAGCGTAGGTAGTGGAATATTTTATCACTATAGGGCAACTCTGAGGGTGTTATAGGGTTTTAGCAAGAAAACCATCCTGGTGCTCAGGCACACATTGTCAGTAGGATATTTGGTAACACTTTATGATATGCATTAATTCATGCTTAAATAATGCACAGATAATCATGTTTTAATGTATAACTCATGAAGAACTAAACCATTAATTAGAGATTACTGCATCAGCAACTAATAAAGAGTCTATATGATTAATAGATTAAGTAACATATGAATTGCTATTAATTAAATGTTTCATGATGTATTAATTCCTTAATAACATATTTTAATGTGTTAACTACCACAATGGTTTGAAGCCATGTATTTCAACTTCAAATTGTCTGCTTTAATTAATCATTAGCTAATGATTTGCAAATGTATCATTATGTTATGACTTTTCTTGTTGAGGCACATAACTAATTGTTAATTAATATGTCATAATGGTTTTGACATATACACTAAGCCATGGATTTCAATTTACAACTATATACAACCGTGCTCCACTGTACCAGATAAACTGCTGCATCTAGAACCTTGTTGTTCATGGCACAGGAAAATGTCAGGTTAAGCTTGAGGTCTAGAATTCAAAGGCGTAACATTGAGAACATGTGGCTGGGCACTGCTATTTTGTAACACTGTGTCTAGACCGGACAAAGAGAATAGAACCCATTATAATCAGTGATAGTGATTCTACACTGGATGCGGCACGACGCAGCACAACAAAACGTCACTTCTGTTATGAAGGACAAATGGACTTGCAATGGTCTGTCATGTCCAGTGTAAACAACTGTTGCAGCATGACTCGATAATGGTCACATCCAGTTTAATCACAGTGCAACATCAATCTGTAGTTCAGATTCTGGTGTGCTGATATTTGTGTGCAGCCCAACTAACCCATCCTTCAAACACATTCTCTGACGTTACACTTACTGCATGTGCAACTGTCAAAACCCATAAATGACATATTACTTAACAATTAGTTAATAGTCATGTGCCTCAACAAGTAAAGACATAACATAATGATACATTTTCAAATCATTAGTTAATGATTAATTTAAGCAGACAACTGACAGTTGAAGAATATGGCTTCAACCCATTGTGGTAGTTAACACATTAATTTACACTTTTAGTTAATAAAATATATGTTATTAAGGAATTAATACATTATGACACATTTAATTAATAACAATTCATATATTACTTAATCCATTAATCATATAGAATTTTTGTTAGTTGCTAATGCAGTAATCATTAATTAATGGTTTAGTTCTTCATGAGTCATACATTAAAACATGATTATCTGTGCATTAGTTAAGCATGAATTAATGCATATTAGTGCACCTGTATTGTAAAGTGTTACCGGATATTTTGATATAGTCAAATGAGGCAAACAGTTTTCTCTCCGTCTGCTATATGGACAAGAGGTTTTTGCAATGTGCGGCACAAATGAAACTCTGTAGACCATCACACACTGACCATGCAGGAGTTGCCAGAGGAAAGGGAACCCCTGTGTGTTTTTGATTAAATTTGAGAAATGGTTTGGAGACCCCTTTGGTCTTGGCTGATGTGTGTGGTCTGAGGTCCTGCATTGAGAGTAAATAAATAAGAGAAAATGGCTGCATGCCGTGGTGAACGTGGGACGCTTTCGGCTGTTTTCTGGCTGCCTGCCCCCGCACTGGAGCAGCCCAGCTGCCACCTGCGATATTCCACATATGACATTTATCCAGGGGAGGGCATTGACAGATGATTCAAAGCAGCCTTGCACCACAGCCAAGAAAAGCCCCCCTAGTCACATTTGATGAGGCTGGGACTATTGCTTTACCCTGGTGTGGCATTCTAATGTTTAAAACTGCAGTGCTCGGATTGTACAACAATAGCTTGTGTAAAGAGAAAATTGAGAACAAATGCACAAGGTGTCAGACATACACCTACATTAGTCCTGTGTTTCTTCTTCTTTTCAGCTTTTCTCAACAGACTTCTGCACACTGATGTTTGCAAAGCTTAGTGAAAATACACTGCTTTAATTTTAGCTCAGGCTTTGCAGATGAAAATTCTTATGTTTTCTCTCTATTTCACCTTTCTGTAAAAGAGAATGTGGAAATTTTATGTCCAGAAAGAGTTCAAATGGACACAAAAGTCACTCTTCAATTCATTGTCTGCCTGTGCATCCACTTGGCCTCAGTCACATGCTGTCTGTGTAACATCTAAACACACAGTAAGGAGCTTCTCTCGTCTATATTGAGCACACTAACAAATCAGGGTTTATTTTTCTAGACAAGGTAAAATAGTCTCCCTGTCTCCCTGTCACCTCCACCTAATGTTAAGACTGTTCGTAAGGCTAGATTGGACCTTCCTCTTATATGCTACCAATGTCTCGGGTTTCATTTGCAAGAGCACGTTGAAGGGAGCTTGATTCATAGCACTCCAAAAAATGGCAGATTATTTTTCAAAAGACCACAGAAGTTTTCTTCATAACTAAAAATGATCAGTCATATTAAATAAATTGACTTTGTGTCATTAATTAAAACTGTCTTAGAACAGCGGATTATTCAAACAGCTGTGCTTAATGAGAGTAATATAACACAGTTGTCGTTTCACATTTTGAAAGTCAATTACAAAGCATAAGGAGGTTATAAATGTTAAATTAACAAAGGTGTGAACCATTAATGAGTCAGTAAACTGATTAAAAGCTCAAGTGTTATTTGGCAGACACCATTTAACTGTAAACGTTAAAGGGGCTTTTTTTGTGCACAGCAACTTTCTTTTTCATCTCTGTTTTTACTCACACATTCAGACACCAAAATTGTCTTTGTTTAATGTAGATTTGCTTTAATATTACATCTCCTACCCTTAGGAGCTTGCCTGTAAATGTCAAAAAGAGATTACGGGCTACAAGTCATCACAAGCTATGAGACCTCATATGACAGCTGTGACCTCAAAGATAGACACCATGATTCTACCTAACTGAATGAGTCAGAGAGTCCCAAATCACAACAATAAGTCCTCAACAGCTACTATACATTTCTATGAACTAAACAGCTGTGCCCAACATCGACTCATCCGCAATGGCTGGAAATGAGTGACAAAATGGACTACTTTCACTGAGCTTTGTGACGTACTTCTATTTTCAAATAACGTGACTTGCTGGTTCCTGGTAATCTACAGTGCCCTCTGTAAGTATTGGAACAGTAAAGACAAAATTGCTCTGTTACCTGTGGTGTCAAGACATCTATAAATATGATTAAAAGATTAATATGAGGTTGAAGTACAGAAGCATATCACTAGCTGAAGAGGAGACTAAAGGTAGAAACTCCCCAAAACAAGCAACCGTTGAAAATGGCTGCATCAAAAGCCTAGACAAGCATTTCAAAGTGTGAAAGCAAGAGTCTGGTGATGTCTATGGGTCGCTCCTGTGATTGCTTGCAAGGAATGTACAATTAAATATTAGCTTTTACACATTTACATTTGCTTTAAGTTAAACCGTTCCATTACTTATGCTCACATTAGGCAGAGGGATGAAACTCTAAAAGTGCTGTACTTCTTAGTTTGTAAAACATTTTGTGTTGAAACAGCCAATAATAAAATGTGACATTCTGTACTTCTGCCTCATATTAATCTTTTAATCATATTTATAGATGTCTTGACACCACAGCTAACAGAGCAATTTTGTCTTTACTGTTCCAATACTTATGGAGGGCACTTTTCTGGTTATCTATGTTTTCAATGTGCTGTATTCACCTAGTTGACTAAACAGCTCTTAAAATGAGTGTTCACAAAAAGATTTTAAGAATCTGAACATTGTCATAGACAGGAGAAGAGAGATTCTGATCATTACTGTGTAAAGAATTTTCCAAACTCAATTTGTCAACTCAAGTTTTAATCCAACCCAGGATGATTTGAGAAAGCAGTGGCTAGTTAACATACAAGATTATTTAATTAAAGGGTTTTAGTGCTCTATAGTCACCTTGATGCTGCAGTGTATGTGGGACCTAATGAATAAGATAAGAGTGAACCTTTATTTTAATCACTATTGTTTTTCATTGACAACTATTTTATTATATGTAAATTACATGTTTATGCCAAAATTCTTGAATTCATGGGGCTGTACAGTGGCTCAGTGGTTAGGACTGTCACCTCACAGCAAGAAGGTCCCCTATTCAAGTCCCGACTGAGCCAGGTGCTTGCATGTTCTCCTTGTGTCTGTTTGGGTTTCCTCTGGATGCTCCAGTTCCCCCATAATCAAATTAATTTATAAATCAGGGGTAGCAAACTCTGGTTCTGGAGAGCCTAAGTCCTGCAATGTTTACCTCCAACCCTTATAGCAACCCTTCAGTCCTTGATTAGCTTGTTCATGTGTGTTTGCTTAGGGTTGGAGCTGAACTCTGCAAGGATGGGGCTCTCCAGGACCAACATTAGCCACCCCTGTTATAAATGGAAACCCAACATGAAACATATATGACATAAGAAAAACGCTGTTAATGAGAAGACAGGTACTGGACTGCTGCAGGTTAGTGGGGAAACAAATTTTATTTGTCATTCAGAATCCACATTTATAAAGAGAAATTACATATTTACTGGAACCATTCAACAATATAGTTAACCCAATAATAAAAAAAAAGTAATTTGCTCACCCTTATTTTGTTCAATCCTGTATTACACTATAGAAGAAGAATGTTTTATCCATACAATGAAGGACAATGGGCTCCCCATTGACTTTATGGACAAAACACTGATCAAATAGATCAGTAGATTTATAGATCAATATATTTTTTGATGAAAATAAAGTTTGGAATGACATGGGAGTGTATAAATGGTGACATAATTGACAATACAACTACAGTAGCTGAATTTGTAGGTCCCTCCATGCAGAAAGTACGACCGGCCTCTGGCAGGCACACATGTTTGCGGATTGTCATGCAGAATGTAACTCAGCCCATGGGCATTGCTCTGATTCTTATCACTGTGCGCACATCTGATGAGAAAACAGTGTCTGACAAACACAGGTACTTCTTCATTCCCCTCGTATCTTTTTTTAACGATTACATCAAAGCTGGGTAAGCCAGGTGGCAATATAGAGACAAATCTCAACCACATCTACTCGTCAGAATTCCTGATATGAAATGACATTTGATTTACAAGGAGAGAGGAGAATGAGGACAAAGTGGACAAAAAAAGCAAAGCCAGGCAGCCTGGAAATTGGATGAACGTTCAGGGGTCTAAGAGTTTGACAAGCCCACCTCCAGTATAGAAAACCATTATATAGGCCTGTTTGTACAAACAAAATCATACAAATTAATAATGGATGTGGAAATTGTATATATATATATTGTCCCGCACTTAATGAGCCGTCGCACTATAGCAGGTTCATTTCTGTTGACAAACCTCAATGAAAGGCTTCAGTCTTAGCATCTTAGCAGGAGCTCCTAGTTTTAATCACCCCCTTTTCACCGACTTTTGAGAATAAATGAAACTTTTAGGTAGCCACTTTGCTGTCTAGGTGTTATGCTTTATAGGCTGAATGATGGCTGACACTGCCAGGGCTTTACAGAGAAGGATGTGTGAGCTTTACTGTCTCCGTGCCTGATGTGTGTTTACAAAATTGTGTCTTTTCACCATGCTGAACTGTCAGCAGTCACAGCGTCTGCTTCTCTCCTTCACATGGCAGACCCATCCAGACTGACAGACCATTCCCCACAGAACTCTGGGTAATTGGCATTCAGAATCACCCGGATAATAGGGAAAGGGCTACAATTTCTGGAGACATCCCCTCCCCTCTCATGCCTCTTTTCAACACAAGCACGAAAGTTGTGTTGCCCACACCCAGTCGACAGTGGGGCTGATTTGCATGCAGCGTGGTGGGCAGCTGGTCCCTAGGGGGCTGGGAGTGGCAGAGACGGCGGGAAGCAGCTCTCTATGCATGAGGAGAAATCTCCTTCAGGTCTGTGTTTTCCCCCCCGGTGGATTTCTGTAGGGATTTATGACCTGTCACCTCAGAGCTGGTGGGGAGGTGATCTCTCAGTGTCAATTTCAGCAGCCCTACGTGTCAATCTCAGACAAGGTTTTACTCAACAAACCGCACTAGTGGAAATATTAACGAGGGAAGAGAGAGGTGGCATATTTGCAGCCTCAGCTCTCTGGGTTGTGAAAGTCAAGGAACAATGACACTGTTAGGAATGCTGACTTGGCCGTGAAATTTCAGGGATTGTAATTTTTTGGAGAAGGTTTTGATAAATCTGGCAAAGGCAGCATTAATAATTCTGCTATATGCAGCCTGAGCTGTATTATTACAATAATTCACAAATGCAGACTTGCTCAGAATAAATAATATCCATTAATAATAAATCATAATAGTAGAACACAGGATCTAATCTAATAGTTTCTCTCTTATTATTAGGTCATCTATTGAAGGACTGAATATTTCCTCTCTGGTATGAAAATCACAGCATCACTTTGATTTCTGAAAGAGATGCGGTGCATAAAGGCTTTGATATGTTGGAAGGAAAAATCAAACAAAGCTGAAAAGAATGTTTGTTTCCTGGAAAAATCCAAATTATAGCTACTCTCGCAGCTTTATTTGAGATCAAAAGCTACTACAGATATTTTTCAGTGAGGTAAAAAGTATCTGTACTAAATCAAAGAGTCTTTGTGTCTTTAATCATACACTTGACCGTAGGTATGTCAGTTTCACCTTACATTGCAAAGGGTTTTTAGTGATCAAGGGGATTTCATTTGTAGATGTATAAGCCCAGCACTGAACCAACAACAGGGTCAGAATCAACAAGTGAGCTTACTGATAAATATATTTATGGTGCCTTTTCCCCGCACACGTAAGGACTAAGAGATCTAATCAATTATACATTTTCTCTTCAGATTTCTTTTAAGATAACACATTTTATTGTTTTATGGAACACTGAGGTTGATATGTAATATTGAAACCTGACCTACATCTATTTTTACCTCACTACTATATAAAGTGGTGGTCAGAATTATTGGAACCCTTGGTAAATATGATCAAAGATGACTGTAAAAATAAATCTGCATTGTTTATCCTTTTGATCGATAATTCATCAAATTAGCAAAAATCTAACCTTTCATTGAAGGAAAAGAATTGAAAGTGGGGGGGAAATCATATTATGAAATAAATGTTTTTCTTCAAAACATGTTGGCCACAATTATTGGCACCCCAAGAAATTGTTTATGGTTAAAAAATCTCTGAAGTATATTCTTATTCATATTTACATTTTTTTAGCACACCAGGGTGATCATGAACATGATATTGTCCAGCCATGACTTCCTGTTCCACAGGAGTATAAACATGAGGAAACACAAAGGCCAAATTCCCGTAATCATTCATCACAATTAGTAAAAACAAAGAATATAGTTCTGATGTGCAGCAAAAGATTGTTGAGCTTCACAAAATAGAAAATGGCTATAATAAAACAGCTAAAGCATTTAAAAATCCCCATTCCCTCCATCAGTTCCATTCAACTAAAGATGTCACAAATCTACCTGGAAGAGGATGTATGTCTAAATCATCTTAATGCATGGTGAGGAGGAAAGTTTGAGTGGCCAAAGACTCTCCAAGGATCACAGCTGGAGAATTGCAGAGATTAGTTGAGTCTTGAGTCTCAGAAAGTCTAAAAAAAATATCAAACAGCACCTACATCCCCACAAGTTGTTCGGGAGGTTTTCAAGAAAAATCCTCTGCTCTCATCCAGATACAATCTCTAGTATATTCAATTGTCAGACAAGACTGGAACTTAAAAAGGGACCGGCTTCTATGGTCAGATGAAACTAAAAAAAAATGCTTTTTGGCAGCAAACCCGCCAGATGGGTTTGGTGCACACATTGTCACGGTTCGCAGATGCATTGTTTCCTTCTTGTCGCGTGCTCTGTGTTATGACAGCAGTGGGTGTGTTTGTGTTTGTGTGTGAGTGTGTTTGTGGGTGTGCCCAGGCCACGTGGGTGATCAGTGGACCCAGCTGCCACTCATCACTCTCCCCACCTGCTGCTCATTCCCTCAGTCTTTAAATACTCACCTTATTCATCTCTCCATTGTCAGATCGTTGTTTGGTGTCCTGTTCGTGGTTGTCTTGTCTTGTCTGTTCCTGACCGGAGTCCCAGTTGTTCGTCGTCTATCTGTGGATTACTGTCTTCGTGCCTTGTCTACTGTCTGGAACCTGGAATCATCTCACCACCACTCTTCTGTCACCACGTCACGTCACCAGCCGACCATCTCAGTCCCTGCGCCACCTGAAGCCTGCACGTTTTCATTGACTGTGTTTCTGTTACTGCTTGTTGTTGAATAAACGGCGTTACTTGCATTTGCTTCCTGTAATCAATCATGACACACATGGATAAAAAGTACCCCATGCCCACGGTTAAATATAACACTGGATTTTTAATGTTGTGGGCCTATTTTTCTGCTGGAGGTCCTGGAAATCTTGTTCAGATACATGGTATCATGGATTCTATCAAATACCAACAGGTAAAAAATCAAAACCTGACCACTTCTGCTAGAAATTCAATAATGGGCCGTGGTTGGATCTTCAATCAGGACAATGATCCAAAACCAACACAAAAATGTGCCACTGAGCACAAAATGAAGCTTCTGCCATGGTCTTCTACTTTCTCACCACAAGCTCAGGGAGAGATTTTCTTTACAAACAAGAATGACTTATGTGCACAAAGACAATCACTAGCAAGCTTTGCATTGGCATGATTTAAATCATTCTTATCTGACCATTATCAGTTAATAGTAGTAAACAAAGAGATGTCATATCGATCACAAGTTCAGTATGGAGAACCGCAAGGCTCAGTACTAGGACCGTTGCTGTTCACTTTGTACATGCTAGTTTTCACTGTTATGCTGATGATACTCAGCTCTATATTTCTTCGTGCCCCTATGAATTTTAACAATTCACAAAATTAATGGAATGCAGCTGATATAAAAATTTGGATGACTATTTCCTAGTAGTGATGGGAAGTTCGGATCATTTTACCGACTCGGACTTTTGAGTCTCGTTCAGCAAAATGAACGAATCTTTTTTCGAGTCATTTCATTCATTTCGTTCATTTTAGCAAAATGTAATTAAAATGTTAAGTGTTACTTCCCCAACACATCTACTACTTATGCAAACGTTGATCACACTACAAACAATACAAAACTACAATGCTATAAGATTCAGAAATGATTAATTCATTCTTTACCTGGGTCTTCAGTTTATGATAAGCTGATTAAGCTCACCTCACCTCTTGTCTGACAGGTCTTCGGGTTTAAGTTATTCCTTAATGACGTGACAGGCAGCCCCATATGCTAAACCAATGCAGTCTGAGCCGCAAAGAGAATTGATTAGTTCATTTCATGAGTCCTTCGGGTTTTTGAGTCTTTCCTTAGTCACGTGACAGACCCATACACTAAACCAATGCATTCTGAGCCGGAAAGAGAATTGATTAGTTCTCTTCATGAGTCTTTCGGGTTTTGAGTCATTCCTTAATCACGTGACAGACCCATACGCTATTCTGACATTTCTGTCACTATGTTTTTGTTACTGTTTCTTGAGGATCTGTGGTGTGTTATTATTTTATAAATAAATAAAGCCCTGTTATAAATAAAATATTGATTAATTTATCGTTTTGACTGTCTATCTGTAAATAAACACTAGGCTATATAATAATATAATAATCCAAGCCTACAATACAAACACATTAAAGATTCATTCAAAATGAACGAATCGTTCAAGAACGACACATCACTATTTCCTAGTACTTAATTCTGAAAAAAACAGAGATTCTAATTATTGGACCAAAAACCTCTGCACGTAATTACCATACTGTCTAACACTTGATGGATGTTCTGTCAAGTCTTTGTCATCAGTTAGGAACCTGGGTGTGCTCTTTGATGCCAATCTTTCATTTGAAAGCCGCGTTTCTAGCATCTTTAAAACCGCATTCTTCCATCTTAAAAATATATCTAAGTTACGACATATGCTATCAATGACAAATGCGGAACAGTTAGTTAATGCATTCCTGACCTCAAGGCTATATTATTGTAATTCTCTACTGGGTGGTTGCCCTGCAGGCCTAATAAACAAACTCCAGCTGGTCCAAAACGCAGCAGCCAGAGTTCTTATTAGAACCAGGAAGTATGACCATATCAGCCCGGTTCTGTCAACACTGCATTGGCTCCCTATTAAACATTGTATACATTTTAAAATCTTTCTAATTACTTACAAAGAACTAAATGGTTTAGCTCCCCAGTACCTGAGTGAGCTTTTAATGCATTATAGTCCTTCACGTTTATTGCGATCTCTAAATTCTGGCCATTTGATAATACCTAGAATATCAAAATCAACTGCAGGTGGTAGATCCTTTTCCTATTTTGCACCTAAACTCTGGAACAGACTTCCTAGCATTGTTCGGGAAACAGACACAATCTGTCAGTTCAAATCTAGACTAAAAACACACCTCTTTAACCTGGCATGCACATATCACATTATCTACTTCTATAATTCAAATCATGTAAATTGTTAGGCTGCATAAATTTTGTCTGCCAGAACTGGGAACACTTCCCATAACACCTGATGTACTCGTTACATCATAAGAAGAATGGCGTCTACGCTAATATTAGTCTCTCTCTGTTTATGCCGAGGTTTACGGTAGTCTGCCAGATCCAGGCCATATCCAGATGAGATGAAGGACCTGCGCCTAGACACGATGACAACACAGCCCTGAAGTGTCAACTAAACTAAAAAATCCCCTGCGAAGGCCTCCTTCCCTTTACTTTCCCTATGTATAGATAAAACGTTATCGAAATTATTCCAGTTTGCATGGATCTGTGGAAACGACTAATAATTCTGTATTATGCAGACCAGACCAGTAATTTGGCGATGTCTCTTTGTAAAGAAAGACTAAGCGTCAGCACACATACACATTCAAACGTGCATACCTATAGACTAAACACATAAATGAACAACAAGAACGCATTAAAAGTCTTCTGTTTTCAGTTAAAAAGGTGTCATTTAAGTGGCCCCTAGATTAATAATGATTACAAAGGAAGTGATTCAATCAAAAACTTACTTTAGCTCGATAATAACTTTTTCCTAGAGCTTCGATAAAGCCAAAACAATCTCTCTCCATTAATTTTCCTATTATCATTGTGAAGCTGCTTTGAAACTATCCGTATTGTAAAAAGCACTATATAAATGAAGATGACTTGACTTGACTTTGGATCTTACCATCAAACTTCAACTATCCACTGAGATACATCATCTTTTATCATAAAATACAGCTCATCTAATATTCCTCAAATAAATGTTTCAAGATAATGTACAAATTAACAATGTGATATCATGCCAGCCTCAATAGAGTGCTGCAGAGATGTTGTATTTTTGTAGGCCAACCCGGATGTTTGCTTCACCTGGTTCCCTCGACAAAATCCAATAGGATTTTACTCCTGACTTTTGGATTATTGCAAAAAATAAAGCTCTGTGATCAACACAAGTTTATAATTCTTACACGTTTTGTTCATCAATATAATCTTCACAAATTAACACAACTTTTATGAATTTTGAACCCTAAATATAATCGACAGAAGCTAAATTAGGCAATAAACAAACTATACCACTAAGCTTCCAAAAAATTATGACACTATTTACTTAAAATCTTTATGTAAAATCCACAAGTTGTGAAGTTTGAGTTGGAATAGTTTGCAAGAACACAACATAAACACAGCAAGGCTGTAAAAGTGCACTAGTGAGTAGATGAGTTTACCTTTTCTGTGTGACATTTCATGTCCCAGATAATCTCTGTAGTTCTATTTAGCCACTTGATAGCAACCACCTCAAGACTCATAAAAGCTTTAAAAAATCATGAGTGGGGTATTACTGAGCATGCTAACCACAAAACTTATTTCAGGCATTTAACTAAAAAAAAAAAATGTATTTTACAGCCAGTTGTGGGTCTTTGTGATCTAAATGACCTTATTGAGGTAATTTGTATATGATTATAAAACTAAAACACTAAATAATTGACCCCTGGTGCTCTTTATTTCATTTTAATGATTGTATTTACATTTGTTCTGTTGTTGCAGTTAATACCCGTACCTGTTAATCATGGCTCTACATCAATTGCAGTCAAGCACAATGGTGCAGCATGTTTAAAATGAGTCAAACAACTGATGGAAGTCTCACAGAGGGGCCATCCCTTTCATTTCCATCTGGCACTTGAGTCAGATTGTTTGTCCTCCAATCAGTCGATTTCAATGAGACATTCAATGCAAGCTGCTAGATCCCCCCCCCACCTCAGGGCACCATTGTATATCATGCTTCAAATGACCTTCTGTGACATTCACATTCAAAACATTTACCATGTAGGCTCCTGTTCGATATATGTCACAGATGTCTTTACAGGTTGACCACAGCAGTGCTACGGCATATTCAGTAGAATTTTTTTCCACTACAGTGGATTGATTCTGCATTTAGAAGATCCACAGACCTGAATACCAGTATAACAATTAATTTAGATGAAGCCCTCAGATTGGGATCTCAATTATTTTACTTTTGCAGCATATGAGTTTGAATAATTGTGCAACATACAAAGCCTAGTCTAATATAGTAGTATATTCATATGACAGTTCACGAATATCAAATTTTATGCCAAAACAACCCGCACATTTGCACATAGCAAAACATCTATTTTCCCCACAGGTTCACACAACACCATTTTATCAGTTCACACCTTCCTCTCACAGGATTGTGGGTCTTCTCTCTGTGCAAATGAAAACTGGCTACCTTGATCACACTCTGAGAGAAATAAAAGTGATATACAAACACATTTTTTTTTTAATGTTCCAAAGCTTGAAATAGATTCTTCTCCTAGTTTTACAGAGGAAGAATGTGACTATAAGAACATATTGAGAAGTTGTAGCTCTTTCTGCATCTCCACATCAAAGGCTTATGCTGACAGAGGCTCATGGTAAGAATGGTTGTTTACTAGGTAGATCATACCACCTGCCTCTCCCTTCCACCTTGATGTCTCTCTGAGGCATCTTTCAGCCTTCATTTAGTTATTTTTATTTCCTCTCTTCCATTCCTTTCATCCATTTCCCTCTTAGACACAAAGGTGTCTTTGTCACTGTCATTTCTCAAAAAAAAAAAAAAAAAAAAAAAAATTCTTTGGACACTTTGAAAAGTGCAGGAGATGGGAGGAGAGAGAAAGTGGGAGGAGGAAGAGAAGATTATGAAAAATTTGCCCCTTTAGAGCACCGCAAAGTATCATCTCTGTGTTTGCTCTGTGATCTCGTCTCACTGTGTTCCTCCCACTATTCAAGAGGCCTGTCAGCCCAATAAAGAACTCCTCTTCTGAGTGAGTACTGAACAGCAGCATGTACCATGATGCTGTGCAGGCGCTTCTCATTTAACTAAGGATTCATTCACGCAGAGAGTTACATTTAAGTGTTGGAAAAAGTTACTTGATAAGTTGAAGTGCTTTTTTTTCTTTCTTTTTTTTGTCAAGAACATTCAAGAGTGTACAGTTGCTGAAGAGCCTGAATTTCTGCATAAATGTATGACCAATTTACCCAGCACCATGCAACATGGAACACATTTTGAAAGGACTGGGGTGAGAAAAGCGATGAGAAATACTGACAAACTCCTATATGATATGTGAGTTAAAAAAATAGCTCACCTAAAAGTTAAGCGTCATCATTAATTCACCCTCATGTTATTCCAAGCCTATCCATAAGCCTTTTTTTTTCTTCTACACACAAAAGAAGACATTTTGAAGTCACTGGGGTCCTGTGTTTTTTTACCCCAACATTTTTCATAATATCTTATTATGTGTTACATTTTTTTCATTTTTGGGTGAACTATCCTTTTATTGATGCCTTTGTTCCACCGGGTACTACCAGTTTGAGTATTGTCTTGTACTATATTATCTATCTATTACTACATGATTCATATTTCAGCTGTGGGAAAAGTTCACGAATGTTGATCGATATATATTTAATATATGTATTTGTATATGTATCCTTATATATTGCTTCAGTCTGCAACACATTCTAGTGTGGGTAAAACAGTCTCAACAGACTGAATTCAGTTCAGGCAAATGCAATTTTAGATCATTTTATTTGTCTGAAATGCAAAAAAAAAAAAAAGAAAAAAAAAGAAAACTCCACCGCCACTACAACAACAACAAATCACCCTCAGTATAAGTGACTGCGTCTATTGTTTGCATCACCTGACTTAAAGTGTCATGAAACCCCCCTGTTTTAGCCTGGTCATTCACACCTCTGAGCTGGAAAACTCTGTGAAAATGGGTGTGTATAGCTCTGGAAAAGTGGGAGTGTAAAGGGGTGCGGGAGAGGGGAGAGAACAACCAATGAAACACAGACCTACAACACACTCATTATACAGAATAATGAATATTAATATACGAGCATGGAGAAAAATGACAACAAACTCCCAAGCACAAGGGAGAAATGTGCATGAAAATTTATAAGGGCAAATAATATTTTCATTACATTTACGAGCACTACAGTCTCATGATAAATGACGCATAGTTCAACACAGAAAGAATAAAGACAATAGTTACTTTTTTTGTCCTTTCTTCTTTGAATTTTCGATCTAAATCAGTCTTTTGTCTATCAGAATAATCGTGTCATCGTGTTCAGACACCACTGTCTCAGTGTTCAGTTTGCAGATATAATTCATTTGAAGACGACATGATGAAATATGTGTTCATACACAGTGCTGGTTCATGTTTGGTGCAGGACAGTGTGTGAAATACATCTATAAAAACTTTAAACATGGATACTTTATTCTGTATATGATCTATAATCCACGTGGCTAGTGTTGTTAAACTCATCGCGGAGCTCTGCGCTGAAACCAATCATGTATATCACAACAATCATATTTTTCATGTGTTCGTATTCAAACTCCATTTCAGACCGCATCGCGGGCAAAATACAAACAACACTCCTGTGTTACTGTGCTGAGGGAAACATACACACATTTGAATTCTCCACTGTAATGCGATCTCATGCAAACATATTTTCCATTTGTGCTGGTGGACAACAGCAAAACAAACCCCACTGCACCAAAACTTCAGCTCTGGTTGCGTAGCAGGAAAACGCATTTTTGTGTTGTAGCACTGAGGAAACAAGCACCTATGACCCATGTCTCTGAATGACAAGAAAAAGAGGCAAGAGAAGTGATACTTCTTCATGCATAATACTGCAATTATGATCTTATGCATACTACAGCGCAGTGATTGGATTGAATGTGCTGTTTTTTCATGAATAAATGCAGAGAACCGCTCGAAACTGTTGACGTCAGCATGTTCGACCAGCCCATACTGGAGCCAATCAGCACTCCGGATCTTGCCGGTAGTACACAATGACGTCAGATTTTGTGACGTTGCTCCGACTTTGCTTTTCAAACTGGAAGATATAAATCGCTCTGAAAAATGTAAAAATTACAAATTTCAACTTATGAATAAAATTAAAGGTGCAATATGTAAGAATTTTGCAGTAAAATATCCAAAAACTACTAGGCCAGTGTTATATATTTTATTCACTTGAGTACTTACAATATCCAAAATGTTTGCAACTATTTGTAAATCGTGAGAAAATTGCAATTTTAACCAAGGCTCCGGGACGTGTGAGGAGTTGCCTGTCTATTGCGTCATACCCGCGTTACCCTCGGTTTCTGGTTTTATTTTGTAGAAACCATGGAAACAACATGTTTTAATAGACAAGGGAACAACTGTTTTGATATATTTATAGACAGAAAACTAACTATTGTTATATAGCTCAACACGTTTAGTCTTATTGTTTAAATCTAATTTTCTTGATTTTTTTGCGAGTACCACGCTTTACCATGCCTCAGAGAAAAACACTATTTTGTCAAGTAGGTAACATAGCATAATCAGATACAGCTTTATTTTTAGTAACAGTAATACAGCATTTTCTCCATCATACAATGCGTTTTAAAATGAATTGCATGCCATTTATCAACACAAGCCATCCAGCATTTAATATGATATTCTAAAATTGATCTATCTTACTGCGGTGTGCAACAAGTGTCTCACAGCAGCCACCGAGCGAAGGCACAGATTAACGTTATAACATTATTTTCAACACACTCAAATGTATCTAATATGATAAACAGAGCTGCGTTACCTCATTCTCATGACAGGAATAGTGGAAGCAGCGCCAGCGACTGTGGCATAATAAAAGTTCTGTTGCTCACAGCATGTGTTGCACAATCGCTCCAGCAGCCTCATTCAGCTCCCACAGCACTTGGTCCTGCTCTTCTCCATACTACAGTAACGTTAATAACCGCATCCATGAACATGATTTCTTCCCGAGTCCCGAGTTCTTTTGCACCGTCCTTTCAGGTGAAGACCACATGTCCCAAGTTTCCGCGATCAAACTTGGCATCATCAAGCTACGCCTTGGTTTTGAATAGGCCTCTAGCGAGCTCTAGCAGACCGAAAATATTACATATTGCACTTTTAATGAGTACCTTTAATGTTTTCAGTGATGTGCAGCCTATACATATCTGTTCACAGCTCAAAAAATGGGGGGTTTCATGAACCTTTAAAGGGATAGTTCACCCAAAAATGAAAATTACGTCATCATCCGATTTTCAAGCAAAAGGAACTGGATGAGTATTTGAATGCTACTGATCTCGATCTGAATTCTGACTTGCGTTGCAACCTGAATCATAATCACACCGTGTTTGTTCATTGGCCAAAGAGGAGAACTGGACCACTGACTGAGCTTGGTTTCTCCCAATGTTTTTTTTTTCTTTCTTTCTTTCTTTTTCTCAATTCAGTCATTGATCTGACTGTACTGACGCTGTTGTATGAGATCTGAACTGAGCTGGATGATGAATTTTTTTTTTTTTTTTGCAGAACTGCTTTTAACTTTAATTTAATAATTGATGATATTTACAATGGAACTGAATCTACTGATTCGTACTTCTGATGCAGATTAGATTAATAAGTGCCTCAACAGGATCAACAGTGCAAACCAATGCTAAATGATGCAGTCTATTTTATTTTCTATTTTCTATTTTGTGTTTAAACAGAGAAATGATAAGGTTGACTTAATAAGGACTGGTTGTGGAAACAGCTGAATTGATGTTTCTAACCTGTCAGACTCTTTCCTAAAAATATGACCTCAGAGGACAGTGAGACACCTGGCCTGGCCAGAAATAGAAGTGTGAACGTACACGCCATGCCATGCACAACACTGTCCAGCAAAATCAAGCCTGTACCTTGACAAAAGGCAAAGGGGGCAGTCGACTGAATGATGACAAGTGAAGAGCCATTTATCTTCATTTACCCTCAATCCCCTTGCTCCACACAGCCTGTTGCTGCCTCCTCTTTATAATAGGGCACTTGTAAAGCTGGATAATAAAGAGGGGTGTGACAGAAACCTTCCAAAGACACTGTCAGAAGGAAGAGCTTACAACAGTGCTAAAGAGAATCCCAGTGACTCTGAGGGGCTGGTTTGAGAAGCTCAGTATTTCACACACTGCGCCACAGCCGATTGGCATCATTTTTTAAATTTTTTTTTTTTACACAGGCTAATACTGCTGTAACAAATGAAATGTGTGAGTGCTGTAAAGGAGGACTAAGTTCTTAATCTTAGTAGTAGTTTCTGTGGAAAATTACAAATGTGGAAATATTGTAACAGAGGTGACCGGGTGTCACGCATATGGTGGTAGTAAGTAAATGCATGACTCAATAACTTCTTCAGTTATCGAGGAGAATATACACAGAGCATAATTTCAATTTCAGTTGAGCTTTATTAGCATGACTGTGAATCACAATGTTGCCAAAGCATTAACATATTAACATATTATATATAAATAATAAAATAAACAAACAAAACATATATGTATACATCATGTCATATGTTGCATAGTAAATAAATCCATCTAAGTAAATGAATAAATAAAGCAGGTCTCTCTAGAGAGTTATCCATCTCTAAAGTTGTGAATGGCTAACACATATTTTGCAGCTAGTGTAGCTGTTTTATCATCTTCACCAAGTATGAAGGGCATTTTCTCAGTATCACTCAGTTCAATGAATGATGGAATCAGTGTTTCAAGTATGGGGAGAAATGTTTCTCTTACATTGTGATATTTAGGACAGATGAATAGAAAGTGTTTCTCATCCTCTATTTGCTGTAGATCACAGTGTCTACAGATCCTCTGCTCTCTTGCTGTCCATGGTTGTCTATGTCTTCCTCTCTCTATTTCTAGATCATGGTCACTTAATGTGTATTTGGAGAGGATTTGTCTTTCTTTAAATTGTTTCATTAATAGATAATTTGCCAATTTAGTGGTTCTATTTAGGGTCAAGTAACATTGGAGTTTATTTTGGAGTTCAAAATGTGCTTTTAGTGATTCATCATGAGTATCTTTTAGATTGTTGTGAATTTCTTTAATAATAGTTTTGGGGTTGTAACTGTGGTCAATTGGGAATTGAGTTTCAT
This sequence comes from Megalobrama amblycephala, assembly GCF_018812025.1. NCBI lineage: Eukaryota > Metazoa > Chordata > Actinopteri > Cypriniformes > Xenocyprididae > Megalobrama > Megalobrama amblycephala. The sequence goes on from NC_063046.1 coordinate 25,750,060, forward strand.
GGACAAGTTGAAGAGCCAGTGTGTTTAGAGGATGAGATTCTGCTGAGGTTTCATTGGTGAGGAGGGCTTTATATTGGACTGAATTAGGATCAGACTGATGGAGGTGATGCCAGAACTGGATCTCAATGTTCAGTGGGTACAAACCTAATTCAGCCCTGCAGGCGTCATTGGATGTGCTTCTGTGAACCCCTGAAATGTTTTTGCCAATTTTCCAATTGTAGTTTTTCTACTGAAGTATTATCCCAAATTCTAAAATGTTGTACTGGTCACCAAATTTCACATCCATATAAAAGAATTGGTTTTATTATTAAATTATATAATTTTATCCAAGTTTTAATGGGTAATTTTAAGTGACCGCATCGTGACTTTATAGCATAAAAAACCCTACGAGCCTTTTCGCTCAATGTTTTGACAGCCAGACCAAAGCTTCCCGAAGCGCTGATGTCGATGCCCAGATAACAGTAGCTGGTGCTATGCTGTAGGACCTGGCCTTTATAAGTGAACTGGTGTTTGTTTCCCTGAGATCTGGCCTTTTTCTGGAACACCATTACTCTGGTTTTGTCCAGATTAACTGTCAGGGCCCACTTATGACAGTACTGTTCCAGCAGGGACAGGTACTGTTTTCAGGTGTTCAGGACAGCAGGACCAGATCATCCGCGTACAGCAGACATCTGACCTCTGTGTGGTGTAGAGTGAGGCCGGGGACAGTAGAGCGCTCTAGCGCTGATGCCAGATCATTTATGTAGATGTTAAATAGAGTCAGACTCAGACTGTATCCCTGCCTCACTCCACGTCCCTGCCGGAAAAACACTGTTCTGTGGTTATTGATTTTCACCGCACATTTACTGTTGGTGTACATGGATTGTATAGTATCAAAAGTTTCCCCGCCAATGCCAATTGGTAGGAGTTTGTACAGTAAACCATTATGCCAAATTGAGTCGAATGCTTTTTTAAAATCTACAAAACATGCAAATATTTTGCTTTGTTTGTCCTTGATGTTTTTGTTAATTAGAGTGTGAAGAGAATAGATGTGGTTGGATGTGCGTTTTTTTAGTAAAAATCCAATTTGTGCTTTATTTAAAATGTTGTGTGTGGAGATGTGTGTGACAATACGGCTGTTTATGATGCTGCAGAACAGTTTTCCTAACGCACTGCCCACACAGATGCCGCGATAATTATTGGGGTCAAATCAATCACCTTTTTTAAATATGGGGGTTATCGGTCCCTCAGACCAGATCTCAGGGAAGTTACCGGACCACAAAACCAGATTAAATAAACTGGATAGAGCTTTACTCATGCTGGGAGTGCTGAGTTTAAACATTTCATTGCTAATGCCATCTTGGCCACATGCTTTCTTTAATTTAAGTCTTTTAATATGCTCTGTTATTTCATATATTGTTATACATTTATCTAATGGATTTTGATCATTTTTAATTGTTTTCTCCAAGTCTACAAGTGTTTTCTTTATTTTACACTGAGGCTGGTTAAGGTCAGTATGTTCAATTTTTTGATAAAGATTTTCGAAGTAAGATTTCCAAATTGTGGCACTCTGTAATGATATTTCTGATTTGGGTTTTTCAAGTTTTTTATATAGATTCCAGAAAGTATTTTGATCTACTGATTCATCAATTTCATAAATTTTGGTTTTAAAATAATTTTCTCTTTTGTTCCACAATAGTCTCTTGTAATTTTTCAGACAGTCAGAATAAGTAAGCCGTAATGTCTGGCTGGATGAATCTTTGTGCTTTTTGTTAGAAAGTCTCCTTAGTTCTTTTCCGAGACTTGCACAGTCATCATCAAACCAAACATCCTTTCTTATTGTCTGTTAAATTGTTTTACGTTTACGTTGTCGTTTAATGTTAGATAGAGTTGCCAATGTTTTGAATATATAATGTAAGTTTTTTGTTGCTAAATTTATCCCATTAACATCTAAGGTGAAATTAGTGGATATAAAGTCATCCAGCATTTTTAATATAGTAGGATTGTTTATGTTTTCTTTGAATTGTTCAGAGCTGGATTGGTTCCATTTTAGTTTAGGTTTCAAAGGAAACAATTTTTTTCAGATTCTAGTGGATAAGTGTTGCTCCTTTCACATGGTAGTTTCAGGTAAAACACTGTTTGGCAGTGATCGGAAATCGGGAGCTGAGGACTGACTGTGAAGGCATTAATACAATTTGGATTAATATCTGTTATTGAATAATCAACCACACTGGTTCCTAAGCTGGAGCAATAGGTAAATCTACCTAAAGTATCTCCTCTAGTTCTGCCATTAATGATGTATATCCCTAAACCTTTACAGAGTTTTAACATTTGCTTTCCATTCATGTTGACTAAACTATCGTAGCTGTTTCTTGGTGTGATACTTGATGATCAGTGAAACATGGTGTCATTGAGTATATGGTCATTATCTACAATATTTACATGATAATATAATAATATCATATTACCACACAATATAATATCACACAATAACCACACAAACCAAAGATGAGAACCGATAATGAACTAAACAGAACAGGGTGTATAAATTCACGGGGAAACATGATGATAGACGATGAACATAATCAGTAACCAAGGAGACTAACTAGGACATAATCAAGACTAAACTGAACTGAAGCACAAGAAAGAAAACACATACATGTCGGAACGAAAAAAACTTTAGCCTGCTAGCATTGAAAGCATACAATCCCACCCTCCCTGCAAATCGCCGTCCAAAGCCACTCCTCCTCCAAAAACATGAATGCGCAGAGACCTGAAGCGAGACAACCAGAGACAGTGCTATTGGATTACATCATGTGTCATTCACCAGTGAGAGAACTTTACAGTACAGTTAGTAACTTTGAAAACATAAAATAGCTGGGTGCTGCTCTCCTTGAGCTAATTCGTAAAAGTACACAAACTATATAAGCTACATTATGAATTACTATCAAAACACATCAAAATCGAATCATGTACCTGTCCAAAAGAAATACTGCAACCATGGCATCATCTTTCAGACACTTTGACTCCCGCAGTTGACTCCAGCATGGAAAAGCAACACCTATGCTAATTCTGGTTTTAGCTCTTTATTGATCCAGACAGCCTTTTCTAAGACTGACTTTCTTTTCGTAGATCCTTTGTTCAGAACGAAAAGTTAGGTTGTTGCTGTTTGCCTGCCATTTTCGCTCAGTCTGCACAGCATACAAGAGATGTACTGATGACGTATGATGTCTGCATGAACAGGCTGCACAGTGATATGCAAACACACATTGACGGACACATGCTATCATTTTGTTCAGACCAAATGCAATGATTGAACATAAACAGAAGCTCAACTGAACATGAATGACGCACAAGAACAAACCTCTTCCAGAAGCTCAAACGTGCTTGCCTGGAAAATCGCCATTGAATCAATTCGATTTCTAGGGCGGAGCAAATCCGAGCAAACAGGAAGCAGAGTAAACCAATCAGAGAAGGGCGGATATGACATTAGCAAAGCAACAAGAGAGTCAACAGCGAAAAGTAAATAATTAATGTGTTTTTGGTCATTTAAAACTGAATTCACGGCTGAATAGAACAAACTCTCGGGTCTCGCGTGTACAATCTTTGTTGATATTGCAGGGACTTTCGCACTAGAGTGACGCTGTTTGCGTCACTGAAATAAACAAATCTGATTGCACGGTACGGTTTGGAGTTGACTCGAGGCGCGACGGAGGGCGGACTGACCAGACTGATATATCTTGTAGAAGATATATCAGTCTGGACTTGCCAGGCAACAAACGTGCTGCGTAACCAATGAGGTTCATTCTCGTTACGCAGCAAGTTTGAGCTTCCAGAAGAGGTTTGTTCTCGTGCGTCATTAAGCATCTGTTTATGTTCCCTGATCAAGGTTTATATGTGAGTAAAAGCCTAAATTAAATCTGTTCATCATGAAAAGTGATCAAGTCTCTTCAGAAAATTTGGATTAAACCACTCGATTAATAGGTCAACATGTGCAGTGAATTGTGCCTTTTACCCTGTGAAAAAACGTTTTTTTTTTTTGTAGCCAATACTTTTATGGGCCATCACAGAAATTGACTTTCAAAAATCCTTAGAAATATTTGCAAGTAAAAAGCGTGACATCAAGCCTTGGTCTCTCATGCAGTGTCTTGGGACAAATCCTATACAACATTCCTGACAAAATAAATCTAAAATTTTTAGTCTTGATTGTGATTTTTGAGGGACAGAAAGATGTGTAGATTGAAGTCCAATACATCATCTTAACAAGGTGTGATTTGCCGAGGGGGTATGATGGGGGGATTTCCCTGCCTCTGCTTTTGATATCCCTTCTTCTGTCGTTTATTTTTCATCCCCAGAGAGGATAAGTTTTTATCCCTGCTTCTGGTCAGATGGGATGCATTTTCCAATTTCTGACAGTATATGATGTAAGTTTTTCTCCATATTAAAATGTGCTACAGATTCTTCTAAGTGGGACAGATAGTAATTGATTTAATATTATGTTATCATTTTAGTTCTATAGTTTATACAGTAATGTCAGGTCAAGAGTTTTACTAGCTATTCCTGTCCTCGACTTGAGGCCTTGTAAAATGTGCACAGCATGGAACTAAGATGGAGTGAGGATAATATAGATATTTTGGGATAAATAACTAAATGTGTTCAAAATGTTTGACAGCTTATTATTTTAATACCATATGGGGCCTGTAAATTGTATAAATACATTTTCTGTAAAATCTGTAGTTATTATTTAATTGTACTATTATTTACTGTACAGTTGTTTGTACAGTTCTGTACAGTTGTTTGTACAGTTTGTTTTTACTATTTTATAACAGTTGTACTGTATTTCTACATACATTTCTACATTATAATTTCACTGATGACATTCTTGTTCAAATCCCCCCCCCCTTTTGTTTTGTTTTGTTTTAAACAAATCACACTCAGCATATTAATAACAAATCTCTCTCCCTCTGTGTTCTTCTTTATCTTTTTTCAAAGATCAGACCGAACGCTAAAGACAGTTTAAATTATACATCAAGTGAGACGTTAAGCAAGTAATTCAATGTTGCATTGTTGTCTTATCTCTCATTCTGAGGGTGATAATTCTGAACTGATGGCCAATGGCGTGAATAAATTTGACACATTGTGCACCATTTGTTGAACTGTGCGAGCGAAGGCCAGCCAAGATTCAAAAATGTCAATATCTGATTTGTGAAAAAGCTGCGAAATGGAGCTCATTCCACAGAGTGTGGATGCGATAATCACATCACAGGAGGGCAGATCTAGACTCCGTCACACTTTGTAAGTCTGAATTAAAAGAGTGAAGGGCCTCCCTGTGTTGCATGCCTTGGCTGTAAACAGCACAGTTAAATGTTATGTTCCTCATTATGTTGTAAGTGGGTTAGCATATTCATTTGCCACTGAAGTAGGTTATACCTAGAAGCGCCTTCATCCCTGATTAGCATGTCATCAACAAGCAGTTTGTGCCCACGCTGGCCTCTTGACAATTCACATGTGGCCAAGATAATGAAAATTAAAGCAAAAAATCAGAGAGAGCTTTTGGTCCCTCTCTCTGGAGATTTGAACACTAATTGTAGTGAAAAATGGACTTAATTTCTACACTCCCTCAGTAAGAGTTTCTTACATCCAAGCTGATGGAAAAGAAAGAAATAGTATTACCACTAATTAAGGCTAAGCAGAATAAATTATGCAAGTGTATAATACTCCAGGGCAAATACTAAAAAGGAATTACATGATGGTGCGGTGCCACTAAAACTAGCGACTAAATTCAATACTAATAAAGCATGCTTCAGTGGGCAGGGCAACAACAAATAGTCTTGGCATAAAAATGTTGTGCACTTGAGGAATCCAAACGGTAAATCCGCTGTTAGTAGATCCCTGATTGTTTTCAGACAAGAAATGGCAAATAATAGGTGTCAGAGTCCTGCATTTCAGCTAGTATTTCTACTAAGGTGTCAAAGAAAAGGAATCGGGGTAAGTGGATGTGCAATTGGTATCACCTCTTTCATCACGATCCTCCGATGAGCTTCGAAATTCACAGACAGCTGTGCTGGAATTCCTGTATTCTCCACGCCTCATTGAGCACTGTCAGTTCTGTCCAGCGCGTCTGTCTGTGGCTACGGCTTCCACGCCTGGCCTGTGAAAAACTCGGCCTGCCCCATTGGGTCTAATTCTAGGAGACATATTTAGTGCATGATTTAGCTAGCAGACCTACAGCTGTGTCCCAACACTCACGACAAGGCCACTGGGCCGTCACACAAGTGTAATTAACCCGTTCATTATGAAAATAAGGCACCATCATGCATAATTCTGTCTCCAGCAGATGCAAGGATGTGCTTGGGTGAGCTGAGACGGTTCGTTCCACCAAGCATGTGATGACATCATTCTGTCGTAAGTTATCTCAGGGGAGCGAGGGGAAGTTTTGCAGTCAGACAGTGGAATTAGCTGAGGATTCTTCTCTTGGGATACTATAGGTCAGGTCTGGTCCTGATGGTTTTGTTAGAATTTTGTTGTATAAAGAAGGTCATTGGTCGGACTCATGGTTTTCTGAATACCAAGGCCACTCTTGCTGAGCTTTTAGACTCTAATTAAATGCAGTGATTTTTCAAAGTGGATTAGTAATCATGTCACATTTGCTAACTTTTGCACATGCATGTTTATTATGCTAATGCTAAACAAACTTGTAATTACCCATACTGAGCACAGAGCGTGTGATATTTATGAAAAGAGAGACACAGCTGGGATGGTCGGCGCTCTGTTTTATTCCTCCTTCACTGTGTGTGTGTGTGTGTGTTTTTGTTGGACAATGAGACAGATGGACCTTTTAAAACTAAGCAAAATAAGTAAAGACAGCAACAGACTGTTAAAAAAAAGAACGATTTAATGGACAGCACAAACATATTGCAAACATATCCTTGTTTGCATGTCTGTATGGTAAATGTTTTTTTATATTACTACTACCACTATTACTACTACTACTACTACTACTACTACTACTACTAATAATAATAATAATAATTATTATTATTATTATTATTATGGTCCCCCTTTATATTAGGTGGCCTTAACTACTATGTACTTACTATGTTCTATCTAGATAGATAGATAGATAGATAGATAGATAGATAGACAGACAGACAGACAGAAAGATAGAACCCGAATTCCGGAAATGTTGAAAAGATTCAGCTGGGAGAACATCTAGCAACTAATTAAGTGGTCCCACTTTATATCAAGTGGCCTTAACTACTATGTACTTGCATCAAAACATAAGTACAATGTACTTATTGGGTTCATATTGAATTGCAAAACACGTGCTGCTATTGAGGTGGGATACGGGTAAGGTTAGGGAAAGCTTGGTGGTTTGAGTAGGTTTAAGGGTGGGGGTAAGGTGTAAGGGATGGGTCAACAATGTAATTATAAATGTAATAACAGAAATTAATTACAGATGTAATTACATGCAGGTGTTTTTAAAATACAAGTACAGTGTAAAAACATTGTATGTACACAATAAGTGCATTGTATTAAATTATTAATTTATATGTAAGTACATAGTAGTTAGGCCACTTAATATAAAGTGGGACCAATTAAGTTAATTGATATCAGATCTGTAACATGATTAGCTGTAAAATAGATGTCTTAGAGAGGCAGAGTCTCTCAGAAGTAAAGACGGACAGAGGCTCTCCAATCTGTGAAAGAGTGTGGAAAAAGATTGTGGAAAACAATGTTCCTCAACATCAAATTTCAAAGGCTTTGCAAATATTATCATCTACATTGCATAACATCACCAAAAGATTCAGAGAAACTGGAAAAATCTCTGTGCGTAAGGGACAAGGCCGAAGACCTTTATTGGATGCCCGTGGTCTTCGGGTCCTCAGAGGACACTGCATCACTCATCGGCATGATTTTGTCAATGACATTACTAAATGGGGCCAGGAATACTTCCAGAAACCACTGTCGGTAAACACAATCGTGTCATCTGCAGATGCCAACTAAAGCTCTATCATGCAAAAAGGAAGCCATATGTGAACATGGTCCAGAAGCGCCGTCATGTTCTGTGGGCCAAGGCTCATTTAAAGTAGACTGTTTCAAAGTGGAAAAGCGTTCTATGGTCAGACAAGTCCAAATTTGACATTCTTCTTGGAAATCATGGACGCTGTGTCCTCCAGGCTAAAGAGGAGCATGTTTCCAGCATGTTATCAGCGTTCAGTTCAAAAGCCAGCATCTCTGATGGTATGGGGGTGCATAAGTGCATAGAGTATGGGCAGCTTGCATGTTTTGGAAGGCACTATGAATGCTGAAAGGCATATAAAGGTTTTAGAGCAACATATGCTCCTCTCCAGACGACGTCTATGTCAGGGAAGGCCTTGTGTATTTCAGCAGGACAATGAAAAACCACATACTACAGCTATTACAATTCATCGTAGAAGAGTCCGGGTGCTGAATTGGCAGTCCAGATCTTTCACCTATAGAGAAAAATACTTCAAAGACGACCATGAACTCTTCAGCAGCTGGAAGCCTATATCAGGCAAGAATGGGACCAAATTCCAACACCAAAACTACAGAAACTCATAACCTCAATGCCCAGATGTCTTCAAAAAAGAAAAGAAGAGGAGATGCTACACCATGGTAAACCTGCCCCCATCCCAACTATTTTGAGACCTGTAGCAGCATCAAATTAGAAATGAGTTCATTTTGTGCATAAAATTGTAAAATTTCTCAGTTTAAACATTTATGTTATCTATGTTCTATTGTGAATAAAGATTGGCTCATGTGATTTGAAAGTCTTTTAGTTTTTATTTTATTCAAATTTAAAAAATGTCCCAACATTTCCGGAATTTGGGTTGTAGATAAATAGATCGATCGATCGATCGATCTCGATGTCGCATGATGCTTAGAATGGAGCTTCCAAGTAACGTTCACCGAAATACTGCAGTGCCTTCTACCTGACTGAGATTTCTTTCTGAAATTTCATTTAAAATTTTCTTTCTAAATTTTTCTTTCTAATATTTCTCTCTGACGGTGATTTCGTTCTGATACTTTCTCTGGTATGAACCCTGATCAGCAAATCACTCAATTGCATGCATCTGAAAAAAGCTAGAAAATTTATATACATGAACAGAAGTATAATTTGTTTTAGATGTGATCATTATCTTTCAAATTAAGTGTTCTGAAACTGTCAGCAGTAGAAGAGGTCAGTGGGTGAAATGACCCCAAATGACTCTCTCCTTCATGTCATTCCTCTGTTGAGAGTATGAAAGAACCTGTTTAAAATGTAACCGCTCAGCATGTGCCATCTGACACACACTGCTATAATCTATGGTTCAAAGCATTTGCGTTCCACTAAACCTCCTTGGCAAATGATCTTAAGGGAGAAAAGAATAGTAAGCATGTTTGATTTCATTTAAAAGATCTTGACATTTAACATAGGATTTAACATAATGCATAGCTGTGTGAACAGTAGCTTAAACAGAACAGTCAAGAACAGAACAGTCAAATTCAGAGGCTAGGAAACTTAATGATCATATCAAAAATCAAAACAGACTAAAAGGTATCTAGTTTACTCCATTAAAACAAAGAACTGCATTAAAGAGCCATATTTTTTTCTCTTCTCTCTCTCCAAATGCTCAACGGGAAGTCCTACCTGCTAAATATCACATGACCCTGCAATCTTTCAAATGTAACATTCCCGTCTTTCCCATGGGGCGTATTGTAGGTGCATTGCACACCACTAATGGAAAGCGGGATGGACGATAATGTGCGTTGCTCCAGCGTTTCCCGTAGTTTCTGCCCCCCAAGGCATCACACATTGTTCATCAATGCTTGCCCAGTTCATTATAGCACTTAGAGACAGGCTAGGTCATAGCATCCAAGCTATGGGTGAGTGATACATGCACACACAATAGGCCATCACTTACCACACATCTCTGCTGTGCTGCAGCCTTGCCTTTTTGCTATTCATCACAGCTAATGTTTTAATATTGGCACTTTAACAAAAGAGAGGAGTTCATCTCCAACACAAATACACATTAATGGAATTTTCCATTTGATGCATGAACATTGAATTGAATGTCAAAAAGGGACATGCTGAACCAAGGAAATGGATGATACTTCTATTCACAAATGGCTTTAGAGTTTTAGGGTGTCTGAAGTACAAAGTCTATGAAAGATATGAATAGAAATGGACATTTGAATAAGGAAAAGAAAAAAATATATATTGATGGTAATTTTGGCTACACTGCTGTGTATTCAAGAAAATATTTCAAAGAAATAAAATGAAATGCACATAGAATTAAGTCAACAAGTCAACAAGACCAAGATTCCATTGGTTGGCTCACACATAACACACCTTAACAATAAATAACACTGAACAGCCTGGTTGGGTTGAATCAATAAAGAAGCTGTCATGGAACTAATACACCCTAACTGTGAAAAATTGAGCAATATTATCCTCAATAGCATTGCACTATAGGAAGCTCTATTGATTGTGTGGTCAATATAAAAAATAGCCTCCAACATGCAACTTTATTCACCCTCTATTTCTGAATGTGCTAGGTCAACTTTCTTGGCAAAGTAAAGTGGAGGACATAATTCAGCGGATTTAAATGTATAATCTATAATGAACATTGTATAGCTTTATAATGGTGGCATGAATAAGTGCCTTGTCATGTGCTCTGCAGCAAATAATGAATTCATGACTGCATGTAGCTGTCTAATGAGTGCAGAATTTAAATAAGAATTAGACCTAGAATAGAAGCGTATATCTATATTCATTTTCTTTGGCTGTACTCGTTCATGCTCAGATCTTCGGCTGGAAAGAGGGAGTTTAGCTGATGTTGTGAGCATATTCCAATCAGTCTCCTCCAATCAGTTACTGGAATAAGATCCAACTGTTTCAGATGTACAAGCACCATCCATGCAATAATTAACCGCTTGATATTGCTGTCAAAACCCCATGCGCGTAGTTAAAGTATATGATCCACATGCACAGGGACAGAGTTTCTCTCACTGGTGGAGAACAAAATGTCACAGTGGTGCATAAAAGCCTCATTAAATTCCCAATTATTCACATTATCTTTAGAGTTACTCTGAGTATACAAATCCTCACCAAAAGGACAGGGTAGTTTCGAAGGGAGTAGTGCACCATCTCTTCATCATGCAGAATAGATAATTGACAGGGCTTTGACAATGAAAACCATGCACAAGCCTGATGCACTCTGAAGGGAGTCGCGCATTACGTTACTACTTCCAGTAAGTCAATCAGTAGGATTCAGCATGCAGCAAGCTTTCCCTTCCATCTTTTTAAACTGAAATCAAATCTCTTCTTGTCATTAGGGAGACCCACATATTCCCTTGCTCTCTGTCAAATTATGTAGCAAGCCCCAAATGTTTGAGCTTTTGTCATATTTAGCTCATGCATTCACTCTGCTGTATATCAAATCGGGGAAAAAAAAAAATAATAATAATAAAACATGTTAAAAATAAAAATGTGACAAAATATCACTCCATGCTGTGGAAACGTTTATTTCCAGTGGGGATTTCAGCTTGCAAGAATAATACTGGCACAGGGATGAAAGACTGTTGTTTGAGGATGGCTGTACCAAAGGCTGATGGTTCATACTACAATAAGAAAATTGCTTTTGCCTCCCTGTTTTACTTAACAAAATTGAGAATGACACTTTGCAGTAGATGAAAAGAGTTAATGCTGCAAAATCTGCTTATTTACTGTATGTGAGTCATTATTAGGTACTTAAATTTCTTGCCAAAAGTGATTAAAATGCTACTAACGATGGCATTAAACAGTAAAAAAAAAAATCTATTACAATGTGAGTGTGTAATGTGATGTTTCATATTACAGTGTCTGTTAATTATGACAGTGTGTCAATATCAAACCATTAAAAATAATTACATTTTATGTACTTGTATTTCATTAGCATTTCTAATACGTCCTTATGTACAGTACATAGAGCAGCAGTTACAACCTTCAGTGGACATGACCATATAGTGTATTCCCACTGCCATACATATCGCAACAGGGGATATGTGATACATGGATCAAATTCTTGTCAGATCTGGTGTGATCTCAGCAAAATTGCTTATGAAAAAAAAGCATGAAGATAAAACATCACCTCATGAAGATGTCTGGTTTGAGGCAGAGACTCAGTAGGGGACTTGTACTGTGCATACCCTCTGTCCTGGCACACCAATAGCCAGAGGATTCATTTACACTTAGAGTGCCTGATTTCATGCCTTTCTAGTCTTTGGAGATGTGCTTTGAGTAGAAATAAGACCATTTTTTGTTGTTCAAAACCAGTTAAGGTCCAGAATGACACAACTTCTGTAGTTTAAAGTATAGATTTAGCAAAGAAAACTTCCAAAGTTGTAACAGTTTTTCAGGATTTCAGTTGCTGCTGTCATGTATTTGTTAACTTATTCATTTATTTTCTATTACATTTATTAGTGGTGCACAGAAACATACTCAGTCAGTATTGAACATACTGGATGAAGAGAGGGAAGTATCACATGCAAACCAGAGTAACGTAAGATTGCTATTACAAATAAATGCTGTCCTTTTCAACTTTCTATTCATCAAAGAATCCAGAAAGTGTTACGGGTTAAGGTTTTTTTTTTTTTTACGGGTTAAGGGGTTTGCATACTCTTGAGTAGATACTTATTTTAAATAAATAATTACTTCAATGACAGCTAAAAAAGTATGTTCTATATAGTATGAATGTGTCTTATGAATGTAATTCAGACGTACTACATCCGCCATACTGTAATTATCATGTGATCCAGCGCCAGTTGCGTCGCTTCAATGCCATTCACAAATCCTTTCTCGTGGCCTCATGGGATCGTAAAGTGTCCATCATATGCACACTTCAGAATTTCGCCGGAAGTCCTGTATAATTAATCTGGGTGCTTTTTGCCTACTCTTTTATGAGTACTGTGAATTTGGTCATACTTCTTTTGTCACATACTGTTTTTCGCCCACTATATATTAGGGAAGTATGCAATTTGGGATGCAGGCATAGTTTTTCCCAGATTAGCCTTTTAGTTTTAACAATATACCTGATGCACATTGCCTCAGCCTTTAGGACACACTTTATAAGCCAGCTCATTGTGTCATTCAATGTCTGGCCCAAGTAATGTTTCCTAGTCTTTTGTTTGTATTACTTGCGTTCCTGTGCTCTGTTGTCTTTATGGACTCTTTGGATCAGTAATGTGCTTAGACTCTTGATTGATTGTGCAACTTACTTGGATATTTACCTGTTCCTGTTTTTATTAGCTCATGTTCTGGACTATCTGCATCTCTGTGTGTGGATTTATTTGGATACTTGCCATCTCAAGGATATTATTTAGATAAGCGACTCTGCTTCTTGGAAGCCTTATGTTATTATTTACATGGATATTTACCTCTTTGGATGCTGTTTTGCTTAAAATACTGTCTTATTTAACCTTCAGTTTCTGAAATAAGTATTGACTATGATGAAACTATGACTATGAATACTCACCTTTGTTGTTTCTCCACTTCCTGTTCAATAAAACTCCCGCGCCTGGGACCTAATAAACTCCTGTGTGTGTAATATATTGTTACAGAAAGAATGTATCATGGTTTACACACAAATATTAAGCAGCACAACATATCTCAACATAGATAATCAGAAATGATTCTTGAGGAGCAAATCAGTATATTAGAATGATATACTGAAGGATCATGTGACACTGAAGACTGGAGTTATGATGCTGAAAATTTAGCTTTGACACCACAGGAATAAATTACATTTTATATTAACATAGAAGAACAATTTCTGGAGGCACACATTTTAATAAAGGATATTAAGGTTTAGTTCAAATGACCCAAAGCTGACGATGGTTGTGACTAGTTCTTTTTCCCATTAACTAATGAGAAGTGATATGGTCATGAAAAGTCAGAATTTTGTATAATTTTGCTAACAATGGGGGAGAGTGTAAGGAGCTATTTGGCACATTTATTTTAATTCTATTGTAGTTTTAATTTATTTAATTTAATTATATTGTAGACTTTCTTCTATTGCCTTTGGCACAAGAATTTGAAGTATCTTTTTCAAGTGAGTTATTCTTCTTTCTCTTCATTTTATTTCCTTTTATTGATTAAAAAAAGAAATCAGGGTTTTATTATTTTAAAGATTAAATAACTTGCTCTAAAGAGGATCTAAAAGCATCCTTCTTTCTCTTTGAATGTCTGCAGCAGAATAAAATATTTGAAAGATTATTCTCTTACTGTATGTGTCAAAAATTCTAGTGTTGTTAGGCATGAAAAAATAATATCCGTAATCTCAGCTGTCATTAGCACAGTGCTGAGAAATAATAGGGTAATTGATAAAGTCTTCTCAAAGTCTTCTTCTTTTCTTTTTCTTTTTTAATGGAACAATGAATGACTATGACTTCATTATCTTAGAATACTAATAGTTCACATTAAGAGGCAGGTAATCAGCCTAGTACAATATTACTCACAGAATATCTTTCCAGACAGAGTATTCCATGGACAGCTGTTGGCTGTGATGCCTAATTACGGTGTGCCATTCCTACCATTGCAGCCTGTCAAATATGTAGCACTAAAGCTTAAAAACAAGCACACAGTGAATCAATTGACGTTCTAAACTGAGCCAGGCAGGACCCTTTGGACAGCATTCAAAGGCTGTTCTGCTTGTTGTGAGCAGGATGAAGCAATGAAAACATTGTTGTCAATACCATCAGCCACTTAAAAAGAAACCCAAAATGCAACGTTATGCCTTGGGAAACAACAAGTACAATCTAGTTACTTTGATTAATTGCTGCTGTACACAACAAAATTTAAAAGTTCAATTTAAATTCTTCCCTTGTGGGTGCTGGCTAATTGTTGTAGTGAGCGCAATAGAGTTTAGTCAATTTCTTGTTTCTAAAGAATATAAAATGAACAAAGATTGAAATGATAATGAACAAAAATGATTCCTCAGTTCAGTTCAGCATTGCTTGACACAAAGAATTCGAATTCGAAGATGATAGAGATGGGCAGACACAGAAAAACATGGCTGCCCCCGGAACAGAGATTGTGTTCACACTGTGATCTGAATCAGATGGAAACAGAACTGCACTTCCTGACAGAATGCTCCAAATACACGGACATACGGACAGTGTTCTATGATAAAATACAGCAGATCCATCCGACATTTAAAACTCTTTCAAACCAGGAGAAACTGCCATAACTGTTAGGAGAACACAAGAACTGCTGTGTGTTTGCTGCTCAATATGTGTCTGCCTGTCACCATAGAAGAGAAAACACTCAATCTGCCCTGATCTGATATTTCCAGCACATTTTGCTTCTGTAAATATGTCTAATCCCTCAACTTTTTTCTCTCTCATTTCTAGTTTATATGCTTACATACATTAGTAATTCATTTTGCACTACATGCTTAATACTTTTATATATTATTATTACTATTATTATTATTCTTTTTTCTGTTAATACATATATGCACTATTTGTAAGCAGCCCAGCTGCAATTGCTTTGGCAATACAAATGTATAGTTTTTGTCATGCCAATAAAGCACACTTGAATTGAATTGAATTGAATTGAATTCACAAACTCAAACATTTCTAGCTCAAGATAGGCCTACTGATAAAAAAAAAAAAAATAATCAAAAAGAATGTCTGTGAGCGTTTGTGACCTTTGTTCAGCACAACTTGCACGTCCTGACCACTATCAGTGTAAGTCTAATGATCGACAACATGACATTTTCTATCGGTAAAATGTCAGATTCAGCTTATTGTATGACGGACAAAACGCTGTAATGGAATTCGCTCCTTTTTAAATCTTAGCAGTGAACAACATATAGGAACTCCCTGGGGAAATCAACCACGGCATTTAATATGTTCTGCCCACGGTCTGTGAAGAGGTGTGGACCTTGGCCGCACTCGCGCTTCAGATGAATTCATCATGAACACATATCTAAACTCCCACAGGGACAGTCATATGTTGATCACCACTTCATTTCATGGATAACTTAAACATGATGTGTAATGATTAGTTTAATTGTGTAAACATCGCAGTTTCCTTGGGGAAAAGAATGTATGTAATTACAGCATTTGAATTGCTGCAGGATTGCTGCAGTTCAACGCAAGTTACGGCAGAAGATGTGGTATAATGCTGATCAAATTTATTTTCAGTATATCAGTAACACTTTGTGATAAGTATACAGTAATAAAGTACTTAAAATTCATTTGAAAACTGTTATATGTTGTAGTCTCTACATTGTTAATATATTTTTCCAACATTATGCCATAAATTGTGTCAGTTGAGTTTAACTTGTATTTTACCTGGAATATTCATTTAATGAGAGCATAATCAGGCCTAGACCTGCACCATTCAAAACCATAGGAACCATTGATTCCAGCCAGTGTCAATAATTGCACTGCCAAAACCAAGGTCCTCCTCAAGCGGAGATGGATAACATAAGATTAATAACACGTAATTACAGAGGGAAGATTGGACTGTCACTGTGTCGAAAGCAAAAATGAAATGCTTCCTGTAGGAAAGGAGCATGGCCGTAGACGTCTGTGTCATTGCCGTGAGTGAGCAGTGAGCAATGTTTCTATCGCTCTCATCCCTTCATTCTCTCTGACTGCCTCTGCCTGTACTTTCGAGGGGAAAATCCCCCATAAGAGTGAGCCCTCTGGAGCTCCCAGCCAGCTTTTGTCTGATACAAGGACGGTGTGGCACTGTGGTCGCCTAAGCAGGTGTATCTCATCCTCTAGTAACAGCATGGCAGATTGGCCCACTTGTTGAGCACCTAGAGCATAAATCTGTCCTCCTAGGAATGGAAGCCTTCACTAGCATTGAGTTATCAAAGCCAGGGCTCAGAGAATAGTTTGGGCTGCACAGACATATGTGATAATGAGGCAGCAAAACATGCAGCGTAGTTTCATTCTAGACCTGCAGCCTGACCTTTAAAAGTGACACAACTGCATTTAGGAGAGTCTTCAAATTACTTTTCTGTGGGCTAAAGGTGCCGACCCCCTGTAATCATTAAACGTACAGCTGACACGCTGTTCTAACTGCTGCATGCTGGAACAACGCTTGGAGAGGTGATGCCACAGAGGTCAATGTGGAAAAAAAGCTGCAGCAGCTATAGAGATTCAATATTAAAGACATATTCATAATGAGAGGCCTAGGGATAAACTCCAGCTTCTACAGCTCTACATAGGAAGGGAGTGTTAAAATTATAATAAATGTTTTTATTCTTGTTTTTATTGAATGTTTTATAAATCTTTATTTAAGATTTATTGATGTTTTTGCCAGTTCTGTTCCATATATAACACTGTTCAATTTTTTAAATGTTTAATCATTTCTATAGTTATACTTTTCATGCCAGTCGGCTATCTAAAACATACATATTTCATAGTGTGGATGAAGAGAAGTTTCTCTCTGAAGTCGTTGGACGTAATCACATAATTAACTATGATTTCCTAACAGCTGCAAAGGAAATCCACTGTAAGAAGCATAACATATTTCTTGAAAACAGATTGGTGCTTCCTGATAATTAACACTGAACAAACAGCATAATATCCAACACAATTTAATTCTACTTGCTTTTTTTGTTTTCATCATTCATCAAATGCATGTTTAAAATTTAGTGGTGAGCAACAATTATGGGGATACATTGTGATTTAAAGGGTTAGTTCACCCAAAAATGAAATTTCTGTCATTAAGTACTCACCATCATGTCGTCCCAAACCTGTAAGACCTTCAGTACTATCTAAAGAATCAGAGGATGATTTTAGGATGCCCAGTTCAAAGAAAATTCAGCCATTACTTGCAACTTTTGATCAAAGTTCACAAAGGACATAATACGAATAATAATAAAAATTATAATTATTATTATTAGCATTATTGTCTCGTTTGGAGTCAGATGGTGATGAGCAGAGGCAAAGATAAAATATAAGCACTTTTATTAAAGGGGTGGTTGATTATGATTTCAGTTTTTTAACTTTAGTTAGTGTGTAATGTTGCTGTCAGAGCATAAACAACATCTGCAAAGTTATGACACTCAAAGTTCAAAGCAAAGGGAGATATTTTCTTATAAAGAAATCACTTTTTAAGGACTACAACAAATGGCTGGTAGGGACTACAACGAGCTTCTTCCCGGGTTAGTGACATCACTAACCCTAAAATTTACATAAAGCCTGCCCCCGAGATAATGCAACAAAGGGGTGAGGACAGGATATTGCAATACAGTACATAACACAAATGCAATAGCAATAAAAGCAAGATGACAACATAAGTTATAACCAGGATGCGATTTGTGAAAAAAGAGGGCGGGATATTTTGCAATGTTTTTTTTTTTTTTTCTTCTTTTTTTTTTCTTTTTTTTTTTTTTAAATTTGTTAAAAACCACAGTAGAGATATATACTATTTTTGATTTAACCTTGAGATTTGAAGTATTAGATAGCTTAGATATTTACACCACTACAATAATTCTTAATTTCTGATAGACATGCAAAATCAATTGGTAGTTATTAATAGAATAACGAGACACAAACCTTTACATTCAATCGCGTTTGGTCCCATTTATTTTTGATCACAGTGCATACACATACAAACTTTTAGCTTAAAAGTTCGCACATTTGGAGAAATGCACATTTACCTCATATTTCATTAGATAGAATATAAGCCGGGCCGTACGCAGGGTTCCATACCAAGGTCAGAAAATGTTGTTTGTTAGGGGGGGTACGGGGGCATCCTCCCCCGAGAAAATTTAGATTACCCCGGTGTACATATGTGCATTTTTAAGACGTTTTAAGGCCAACAAATTGGATAACAATTTAAAACCATGTCAATAAATAAATGCATGCACAGTTTTGAGGCAGCTTTAATCGCATGTTTGGTAATTTCATGACTTAACTTACAACAGAACGACCACCATTGCTCGTAGTATTTTTTTTTTATTATTATTTTTTTTTATGCGCTTTATTTAAGCTATAATAAAGTAATTATATGCGCATACAATTCTTGATTGCACGCCACGAGCACAGTATAACGGCTGATTGGACAGTCGTGTTCAGTTTTCTGAGTTTTACTGACATAGCCTGACAACATATCATCTGACCGCAGTTCACTATTGTTCAACTGAAGCTCCCTCGTCGTCACCTGCACCTTTTCCACGCTCGTTTGACTTGCGCCTGGCGCTGAGGTGAAGTCAGAATGCGCGTCTGAAAAGTGTCCCGTTTGTTGTGGTCGTAAAGAGACAGTTCTATATAAACGCAGCGTTTTACTTGGCGATGTTTAAAAAAAAAGATTTTTATTTTTGGTATTTTATATGCTCTGTTGGTGGTTTGGGTAGCATCACCCGGGAGGGGCGCACCCTACAAATCACACCCTGGTTATAACCATAATTAAGCTAAACTACACCTGTTCAATCTTCATGCAGCATATATTCTCTCCCTCAAAAAGTGACAAATTTAACATGCTATATAAAATTATCTGTGGGGTATTTTGAGCTAAAACTTCGCACAAACACTCTGGAAACATCAGAGACTTATTTTACATCTTGTAAAACTGGTATTATATGATGCCTTAGTAAACTAAGTAAACTAATAATACTAATAATCCAATAGTACTAAAATATAAACAAAACTTAAGAGGGGCTTAAATACACAGGGTGATGAATTCAATGACGAACAGGTGAGAACTAATTAATTAATAACCATAGCAACAAATGAAGAGCAGGGGAATTAAACAATGGAAAACAGGTAACCAAGGAAATACAAACTAAATGTTCATGAAAAAGAAAATAAACAGAAAGACAATGACAGAACGCCCTGTGATGACAGACTAGGGCAAAGCCAGTGGGATGAGGGGGTCCAGTCGAGCCAGAAGGATGATGGTCCCAGATGAAGCCAAGGGGGTGAGGAGCCAGGGAGGAGCCGACTGGTCAATGAGCCGAGGTAGAACTGAGTGCTCCGAGGGACAAGGTGGAGGCAGGGACTCTTAACATCAGGGTGGAGCTGGGGACCGGGACCGGCAGCCCCAGGGCAGATCAGGGCTGCATGGCTGGCTTCAGTGGAGCAAGCAGGAGAGGAAGTTTGGGTGCGGAGACAGACTTGGTGATGGACAGGAATGGTGGCGACAAAGACAACATTGTGCTGGACAGAACCAGTGGTGATGAAGACAACACTGGATGGGAAGCACTATCTCTGTCTTCCAGTCGATCAGCCATTCCTCCTCTTACAGCTGCACTAAAATTCCCACTAGCAGAGCTGTGATGGCAAGCTCACACACCTGGTCAGACGGGACCTCAGGCTTCGCTTCTCTTCTGGAACGGACGAGGCTGCTGGCTCCTGCTCCGTGGTGGGTATTGGCTCAGCCTTGGTGTCCATGGCGGGCATAAGCTGAGTCTCTCAGTCTGCGGTGGACTTTGGTTCCTTATCTGCAGAGAGTGTGGGCTCTGGGTCTGGGGTGGTGACTGATGTTACGTGGGGCTGAACACTGACTGTGGAATCCTCTTCCACGTCACCCACCGTAAAAGGGGATTCGTCAATCCACAGGGCGAAGTTGATGTAATCCCTCAGAATCCAACAATAATTCTCCCGTGGCATGACCAGATGAATCTCATCGTCCAGTCTGCTATAGAATCCCTCTGTGAGCGTCAGGTCGCTGCAGGTTGAGAGATGGCAAATGCTGGCGAAACTCCTTCATGTATTCCCCCAGGTCGCTGCCATTTTGAAATATCAAAATCACAGCCCCATCAGGGAAATATTTATTGAGGCGATCTCCATCTTTACTTTGGGTCTGGTATTCTGTCACGTTTATAGTCAGATGATGACAAGCAGAGGTGAAAATTATGTAGGTAAACATGGTAACCAAGGAAATACAACCTAAAAGATCATGAAAATGAAAACAAACAGGCAGGCAGACGATGATAATTATTATTATAAGATGAAGAAGAATTATTCCTGTAGCACAATCATTAGAACAGTGGTCGGGAACCTACGGCTCGCAAGCCACACCTAGCTCTTTGACAAAAATCATGTGGCTGTAATATAACTGCTCTGAGATGCAAAGGTTGAGAATCCAAATGCAGTAGATTATTGAAGGGTAATCCAAAGACGTAATCCAAAAAACAGGCAAAATGTCATAAATACAGGGTAAACAATCCAAACTATAACACAGCACAGAAACACAGGCAAACAGGGAAATCCACAAGAGACAGGCAAACAGGGTCAAAACCAAGGAACAGGAAACTGAATGAGTGCTCAGAAATGTAGTGCTGTCACATACAAGACTTTGCAACAAATGACCGAATAAATCAGGCTTTTATAGGCAGAAAGAAAAAAAAAAATCACTCTTTGATCAAAAAAGGTTCCCGACCCCTGCATTAGAGCATGATGGATCCATAGCCATGGGTTTGATTCCCAGGGACGGCATACCAATGCAAGTCACTTTATATAAAATCATCTGTCAAATGCTCAATGAAAAAGAAAACTAACAAATACAAAAGAGGCCATTTCATAAACATCTTTATGGGGCACAACAGTCACTTAATGCATTCAACTTGTGCCTAACCGAACTGTCATTATATTACCCCATTATCCTGTATTAACTTTTCTGTGTAAATTCTATATTGAGCTACATGTAAATTTGGAAGTCGTGGCACATCAGTGGCACTTATCTCTCCTTCACTTAGAGAGAGAGACAGAGTGAAGACGAGAATGTGTGAGAGTGACCTCTCTGATAAATTTCCTCTATTTTCACTCTGTATGAGTGAGACCTGATGGGGAAGGCACTTCATCATTGAGAAAGGCTCTCACCATTCTGCCTTCAGCATTTCTCAACTTAATACGTTGTGGGAATGGCGCTAATAATGTTTTGAGGTATGTTTGTTTTGGGAAAATGGTTTTCATATATCAGTTTGATGTGGGATTTCAGTGCTGACATCTGATTTAAGGAAGTTTTATTATGAACATTATCCACAGACCGAATACCGTGTGAAAAAAAGGCCGCTTTTAAGGCTTCTTGTGTTAATTGGTCATTATTTTTCACAATCACACAGTTCACTCAAGTGCTGTATGTTGATGATTTATTTATTTATTTTTTAATAATAGTCCTCTCTGCCAGTGACAGCAACTAATAGATCACCTTTCTTTAAAATGGGCAGGATGCTGTACATTGTAAAATGGTCATATATCAGGTTTACTGACAGTCTGTGAGAATGAATACAGTAATATTACAAAAAAAAAAAAAAAAAAAAGCAAACAAAATAAGAAACAGTTTGTAAGATGTAAAAATACCCAACAGTGTTAGTCAGCAGGTCTGAAATGAAATAGTAGACTTTACATGTAGTGTGTATGCTTGTGCAGGTGTATGTAAGGGTACATACATGTGCAGAAACCACCAGGAGCACTTCTTGTCAGGAGTTTTGTTGTTCATTTCCCCCAGGCCTGCAACACTGCATGTTTCTCCAGCACCAAGTCCCCAAGTTCCACCAGTGTTATCTCTTTATTGCCTCCCTCTCTCTTTGCTAAAATGCCCCGTCGGCGTTGATTAAGGTACGCCAAGAACCTGCTTATGTGTTTAAATTATCTGCACCTTGTGCTTGGGGACAAACATTCACAGTGGAGCCAAGGGAATGTATTATTCCTGAGTTAGAAATTCTTTGAGGATCTCAGCTTTGCATCTTATTTGGTTGCTAAGCCTAGAGACAAGCCCCAGGGTTTTGGGTTCATAATTGGGCTGATTAATGCCTGATGTCTGATGGTGATAAAGTTAGGGTGAAAGGGAAAAAAGGCTCTCCATGTGTTGCTCAGCAGTTTATACTCAAGAGCTGCAAACAGATTAGGTGATCGCTCATGTGTCAGGCACAAGAGTAAAGAATAATTGTCTCCCTAAGTAAGCTTGTGCTTCAAGAAGATATTCTGAAATAAATATTCTTTATTTGCATGTTAACCTATGAATTGTGTGACCTGAGGACACCAATGAATGCAGTATGTATAGAAAAGTGCACTAGGGCGTTTACCTATGACAAGCTCAACTCAAATGGTACCTTTATCTTATATGCTCTTGTGAACAGAATAAATTCTAAGCCAGCTGAATGCTGCAAATTTTGTTCTTCTTTATGAGTATTGCTTGTCATATTGTGTGATATGACTCAAATTAAATTTTGGTTAAAGCCTATAGCAGACTTATGTCAGACCATATACTATTAGCCAGTCTACACTTATGATTGTCATGTGCTTACATCTTCATAAACACAAAATGAAACTGTATGGTACTACAAAAAAAAAAAAAAAGCCATTATGCTAATGTTTTGCTTTAAAAAGGAGAAATAAAGTGACTGGGCTGAGCCATTTTCCAGTGTAAATGCAAAATACTCTAATACAAAATTAAATTTTAAATAATAAAATTTTGTATACACAGGAATACACTACACGGCCACCAAAACTTTCCAAAGTACAAATAACCTAATATTTATTATCTGACAACAGACAAGGCAAACAAGAGGGTTTAAATACACAAGAGAACCAAAACTAATTCAACATGAACCAATCACAAGACAAGAATAATGAACAAGACAAGCGAGTTAACAAGGCAAAATCAACATGAACCAATCACAAAGACAAGACTAATGAACATAAACAAGACTGGTAAACATGAAGCAATCACAAGACACTGCTGGAAACACCTGACGGGGGTTTCCAGAAAACAGGATACTGTATGTGGCATACCCAGGTAAGTTTACAGATAATTATAGGGATAACCTCAACCTTTAGTTCCAATACCTTAGCTAACCTTCAGGGTATGTAAGTAACCATAGCAACTTATTCTCTGAACATAGCCTGTACCAGTACAGGTCATGTTCCAGGATTACTTTACTATCATTAGGCACATGCTACCCTTTTAATGAGGCTCCAGTATGGTGGCCCAGTAGTGCACAACACAACTAAATTAAAAAAGCAAACATAAGTTCACAACACAACGAAATAAAGCCACAACACAATGGAATAAAGCCACAACACAACGGAATAAAGCCACAACACAACGAAATAAAGCCACAACACAACGAAAACAAGCCACAACACAATGGAAACAAGCCACAACACAACGAAATCGAGCCACAACACAACGGAAATGCTCCTGACCACTTGGGGGCTCTCAGAGCTCGGTAATATTAGTATTCCTTGCCACTGTTCTATAAAGTCGACAGTCTTACAAAGATATCAACACCATGATTAGTTTTAAGTATGTAAACATTGTATATCGACATGAAATATTAATTAAAAATCAACTACGTGCACAATAGCTTCATATTTATACTTGTGAATGATTTGACGCGATACAGCACATGATGAAGGGAACATCCACCAATTCCACCAAGTGGTTAAAACGTATAATTTGTATTGATTACAATGACTTTGTTTAACATTTAAAAACAGACATGTTCAAATTCCAAAGCTTGTTAGTTCCTGTTGGTAAGACTGACAAGCTTTGGAATTTGAATATGTCTGTTTTTAAATGTTATAAGTAATTTTAATGAATACAAATTATACGTTTTAACCACTTGGTGGAATTGGCAGATGTTCCCTTCACAACAGTGGTAGCGCGTCAAATCATTCAAAGCCAGTGTTGTGGCTTTATTTCGTTGTGTTGTGGCTCGATTTTGTTGTGTTGTGGCTTTATTCCATTGAGTTGTGGCTTTATTCCGTTGTGTTGTGGCTTGATTCCGTTGCGTTGTGGCTCGATTTCGTTGTGGCTCGATTTCGTTGTGTTGTGAACTTATGTTTTCTTTTTTAATTTCGTTGTGTTGTGCACTACTGGGCCACCGTACTCCAGTGTGTGTGAATGCACAGATTATGCATAATGTAATATTATAAAGTTGTAAAACATTATTATAACACAAAACAATGTTTATTTTATTTTACATCACAAACCTAAAAAAACACATTTTCTTCTCAAATACATCACTGATCTAAAGTTAACCTTGCTTTCTGGAATATCTGCCAGAGGTGCTTTTTAGGCTATCTCCACATTAAAGATTATACAAAGTAACATTTATCTTTAGCAACACCATGAAAGTGAATAGCAGGCACTATAATTCCAGAACAAAGATAGATATACAATTTGCGTTACATGACTAAACATGTGTCATTACTTTCAATTATCTCCCACACAACAATGCAATATCTGTGTTTTCAAATTTATCCACTTGTGACAGAGTCTTCAAAAAGCCTTCGAAATTCAGTGTGGACGAAAGGACAAAATGTATCCGAATCAATGTGGATGTATAGCCTTAATCGGAAAGCTGCATCCTAGTAAGTCTTGATCAGCGTGCTTTGAAAAAAGCATCAAGTGTGTCCTTTACATGCATCTTCCCATCACCTACAATATACAGTAACAAATTATCAAAATGTTTTAGAGAAAGATGGTCTCCATATCTTTGATAATGAGAACAGCAATAAGTAACATAAAAAATGTCAGACAATAACTTTCATTTTACTGAAGTGGTGCACAATATATAATTAGCACATGACAGATGTAACAAGTACTTAAATCTTGGTGTATCAAAATGATACAGCACTCCACAGAACACACTGTTAAGCCCCTTCATCAAACAAGCACTTCTTTAATTAAACCGCCACAGATTGCCATCAACTGACTAATGGACATCTGATTACAGCAAAAAAAAAATAACAAAGGAATAAGACAGATTTTCTTTTTTCATTTTCAAAGAGAATGCAATTATTGTGTGCTTATCTCAAGCAATTCCTGATGGATTTGCCTTAATGATACTGTTCTTGATAAATCTGCACAATATTATTGTGCAAAAAAAAAAAAAAATCTGTAGAAAATGATTAAAAATGTTACTTTTGTGTATGAATCTCTTTATACACTGCTCAAAAAAATTAAAGAAACACTTTGAAAACATCATATCTCAATGGGGAAAAATATCATGCTATCTATACTGATATGGACTGGGTAATGTGTTAGGAACGAAAGGATGCCACATCGTTTGATGGAAATGAAAATTATCAACCTACAGAGAACTGAATTCAAAGACACCCCAGAAATCAAAGTGAAAAAAAAAAAATAATATTAATAAAAAATGATGCAGCAGGCTAGTCCATTTTGCAACTTAAAAATGGTACTCAGTAGTTTGTATGGCCCCCACATGCTTGTATGCATGCCTGACAACGTCGGGGCATGCTCCTAATGAGACGATGGATGGTGTTCTGGGGTATTTCCTTTCAGACCTGGACCAGGGCATCACTGAGCTCCTGGACAGTCTGTGGTACAACCTGGCGGTGTTGGATGGACCGAAACATAATGTCCCAGAGGGTATTCTATTGGATTTAGGTCAGGCAAGCATGGGGGCCATTCAATGTATTAATTCCTTCATCCTCCAGGAACTGCCTGCATACTCTTGCCACATGAGGCCGGGCATTGTCTTGCATCAGGAGGAACTTAGGACCCACTGCACCAGCATAGTGTCTGACAATGGGCCCAAGGATTTCATCCCGATACCTAATGGCAGTCAGGGTGCCATTGTCTAGCCTGCAGAGGTCTGTGCGTCCCTCCATGGATATGCCTCCCCAGACCATCCCTGACCCACCACCAAACCCGTCATGCTGAACGATGTAACAGGCAGCTAACGTTCTCCACGGCTTCTCCAGACCCTTTCACGTCTGTCACATGTGCTCAGGGTGAACCTGCTCTCATCTGAAAAGCACAGGGCACCAGTGGCGGACCTGTCAATTCTGGTGTTCAATGGCAAATGCCAATCGAGCTCCACGGTGCTGGGCAGTGAGCACAGGGCCCACTGTGGGACATTGGGCCCTCAGGCCATCCTCATGAAGTCTGTTTCTGATTGTTTGGTCAGAGACATTCACACCAGAGGCCTGCTGGAGGTCATTTTGTAGGGCTCTGGCAGTGCTCATCCTGTTCCTCCTTGCTCAAAGGAGCAGATACCAGTCCTGCTGATGGGTTAAGGACCTTCTACGGCCCTGTAACTGCCTGTCTCCTGGAATCTCCTCCATGCTCTTGAGACTGTGATGGGAGACACAGCAAACCTTCTGCCTCATGCTACCAGTAGTGACACTGAACCAAATGCAAAACTAGTGAAAAACAGTCAGAAAATATGAGTAGGGAAAAAATGTCAATGGCCTCCATCTGTAAAAACATTCCTGTTTTGGGGGTCGACTCATTTGTGCCCATCTAGTGCACCTGTTGTTCATTTTTATTAACACCAAAGCAGCTGAAACTGGTTAA
Source organism: Megalobrama amblycephala (assembly GCF_018812025.1). Taxonomy (NCBI): domain Eukaryota; kingdom Metazoa; phylum Chordata; class Actinopteri; order Cypriniformes; family Xenocyprididae; genus Megalobrama; species Megalobrama amblycephala. Next base: position 25,777,328 of record NC_063046.1, read on the forward strand.
CAACCCCTACTTAACTGACCAGATCAATATCCCAGGAGTTAACTGACTTAATGCTATTCTCTGATTAATACGTTTCCTTTTTCTTTTTTTTTTTGAGCAGTGTATGTTACAATACATAAAGGGACAGAGACACTGGAATGCAGGTAATATAGTTTATTGAACAACCAGGAGCTTTAACGGAGTGCAGGTAAGTGAAGGAAGATATAACAGGTGGCAGATATGGATACTGGAGTGATACTTGTCTTTTCTCTTGCAGATATCACAGGCTGGTGACAGACTGGAGCAGGGAAGACACAGAGGAACTCACATGAGACGAGGAACAACGAAGGAGACTCAGGAACACGCTGGAGACAGGTAAGTATCTTGGAAGGAGTCCTTGGGTTAGGTAAGACTAATGCCAACGAGACCGGACAGTGACTGTGTGAGTGCGTGTGCCTTTTGTGCTGATGCCTGTGCTGATGGGATGCAGGTGTGCATGATTAGAACTTGGGTGACGAAGTGCGCTGTGGTTGGGTGATGGTAGAGCCTGGCGTGTCTGTGACAGTATATTTGTGTATATTAATATTTTAGTAAACTGTTGGTTTTTAGTGTCTCTTATTGAATATGCAATAATTATTTTGGTTATTTTAGTTTTGGGTCCAATTTTCACTATTATCTAGTTGCTTATTAGCAAGCATATTACTAAGATATTTATTAGTATTTAGTATATTATTTAGTATATTACATTACAATGAAGCACATATTAATGCATTGTTTGGTATGACCATATTCTACATCCATTAATCCTACCCATACCTACCCAAAACCTAAACTAAACAACTACCTTACTAACTATTAATAAGCAGCAGAAATTAGGGGTTTATTGAGGCAAAAGTCATAGTTAATAGTCAATAGTCAGAATTGGACCCTAATCTAAAGTGTGACCATTTTTAAAATAATAATAATAATAATAATAATTTTTAAATTTTGCGTTTATTGATGATGATAGTATAAAGTATACATGTATATACAAACAGTAAAATTTTAGTACTCCAAATGTCTCACAGTACTTTCTTAAATGGGTCATGAACTGCATTGTTTTATTGTTTTATAATGTTTCCTGGGGTGCATTTATAATGTTAGTATTTTTTTATATCACACAAATTATCATAATTGGCATTTTTCCTATCCTGATTTTAGCCCTCTGATTTGAATACTCTGTTTGAAGGGGCATGTCTGCTGTGAGACTTCAGTGTAAATGTCCACTGCCATGATTGGCTAACATCTTTGCATGTGAAATAGCTAAGTATTACATGTGGAAAAGTAGAACTCTCTCAAAAACTTTTAACACAAATTTACTTTTACAGCTCTCAAGGTTAACTAATCATGAAAAGTGTTGCATTACATTTAGATCTATGACTTTATATTTAGATCGTGGCATGAAAGGTTGCAGTGATGAGCACTGTAGCCGATCACATACATGTTGAGTGCATGAATGCAGTGAACTTGTCATTTTGGAACAACTCTATTTTGGAACACTAACGAATGCTTTCATCATAACTAACAGTGCAAACACAATGTAAATAAGAGTTTAGTTTATTATAACGGGAGTTTTGGCGAGAGTCCAGAACTTAGTCACTGATAAACTTGTGCTGTTTGATTGACAGCTGCTCCAGCAATTGTAAAGGAAGCGTTCTATTGCTTTCTATATAAAATGTAACCACAGGTTAAATAACAGATTATTTTCATCCTAAAAGGAGAAACAATATGAAGTTAATTGTTTAGTCACTGGTTTGATTTACTGACACAAGCACATCTGACTATACATGAATCATTACATATCAGAAACCACTGGTCACAGATCAGGCATTTGATTTATCACGGTTACTTACATGTTGTCACATTATTGTTGAGTCCATATCGTAAAAGTCTGTTTGCAAAGCCTGTATCGAAATTGTGACTGATTTACCAAAGAATCCACAGTGAAATGTACCGAATACAAATAAATAATGCTCAACTGAGACATTCACACTGTTGAAAATAAATAACCACATTCCCAGCATTAGGATCCTTTGGAAGTTAATGTTATTTTTAGCCCAGTGTGTGATCCTGTGCTCTTCTCTCACCATCATCTCAAGAACATACTGGTGGGCAGGGCCAAAGTTGCAATGATGAAGTAGGCGGTAATTTTGTTCTGCAGAGGCGGTCTTTTGTCTTTACCGATGACCTCTTATAGAGTACTTCAGAGATGACGTGTTTTTGTATGCAAAACCCGGAACCAAGTTAGCATTTTAGGACTTCAGGTTCCATCGCCCCAAAGTCAGTTGGTTTTTTGAATGGGTTTTTACTAAATCGCCTGAAATAAGGTCTGTGGTTAACAAAGACTTTAAATATTTTCACGTTTTGATCTATGACATAAAACACCAGTTATAACCCACATGTGATTTTTTTAAACATTTATTGTGTCTTAAAAACGGCGGTTGCTAAACAAGTTGATAAAAGGGACTACTTCCTTTGGCGGGGACTTTAAACGTCATCATGACAAACAGGACATTTGGACAGCATTTCTCATGAAAAAGTGGATAAGTATTCATACACATATCATAATCAGTGAGCTTGTTTTTAAATAAAGTTGTTTTTTAAATACATTTTGAGGAAGCTTGGTGGTGGTGACGTTGATCCACAACCATGGTGTGCTGTAGTCCGTTTATAGCCTACTGTTAGCTCTGATGACTTTATTTAGGCTTCAAAATGTATAAATGTTGTGTTAACTTGTAAAGATTATCTTGATAGACAAAACCTTTGTTAAACACAGAGCTTATTTTTTTGCGATTTTCCAAAAGTCTATGGGAAAAATGCATAGGCTTTCGATCGAGGGAACCCGTGCGTCGCTAACTTCCGGGTTGGCTTACAAAAGCACATCATCTCTGAGGTACTCTATATGTCAAAAGCTCAAGGAAAATTTGATTTCTCAGTTCATGACCCCTTTAAATGCTTTGTAAGTGCACCATGTAAAAGTATCCATTGTAGCAATTAGGATAACATTGCCATAAAAGAAAAAGAGACATTTTATTCTACAGCCATTTCTACCATAATATCTCGCTTTTGTACATTATCAGTTGTCATTTTGAACAGATCAGACAACTGCAGAAAAGTGTATCAGTTCCTTTCTTTTAATATGGTGCATTCTCATCACCAGAGCCACTTAATACGTACCATGAAATGATTGCCAAGGACACTGGTGAATGAGTTGTGTCTCCTCACGCTCTGCCTGCACTCTGAGGGAGTACTTGAAGTCTATTCTGCCCTTTAACAAAAATAAATAAATAAATAAATAAAACTATAAATATAAACTCTCTCCTTTGTTCCCTATTGCTGCAATTATTGACATGATTTTCCCCCTTTATCTTTGCATGACACTGAGGCAAATGTGAGCAAACTCTTAAGAGCGGTGGCCTGGAGAGAAGGGAGACGCAGCTCTCTCTTTCCGGACACACTTGGTATGCAAGGCACTCAACCAGGCAGCCAACGGGTCTCTGCTGCAAATTTACTCACATTTGTCCAAATTTGCTGCCGTGAGACAGGAATGGAAAGACAATCTTAGGCAATGCTATAAAACTGATAAATCATAAACAAACTTAAGTGAAAATGTTAATTTGGTGTAGCGATGAGAGGTACCAGAAGAATGATTTGCAGATGCATGAAGATAGATTGAAATGATACATGACACTCTCATCGATGGTAAAATCATGGCCATTATGCATAGCCATCTGCAAATGTTCTCTTGATTAAAAGTGATTGTTAAACTAATGATAATGATATCATTATTTTCAAGAGGCCGATATAATAGTGAAATGATATTGTGTTAATTGAGTAGATAAAAAACGCATATAAAGAACTCACTCATCTGGACAGGTAGAAAGGAACTACACTGTTACCACTCGCTTGGGAAAAATAATCGCCCAGATATCTTTCAACTGCAACAGAAGCCAAAACACTCAAAATATCTACAGATTCTACCAAACCATATTGCTGAAATAATACATCCACCAATTTCCTGTGATCTATGACATAGCATACTTGCTGGGGGTGGTTAATTTACAGAGATGACAGAGATCTACAGGCTACCCATGATGAAGCTGTCAGTAGTTCCTTTTTTCTTTGCTTTTTTTTCTCTCACAAGTTCCAATTTTCAGCCTGTCCCCTCTATTCTGTCAGATTGCGGCAACGTGTGAGACTAATGGACACTCTGAGAGGTTAAAAACTTCCAAAAATAAGCATAACCTTTATTCTAGTCTCTATGACAGATTATACAATGAATGCAGGTTCTAGCACAAAACTGATAATGCTAAAATATCTATGCTAGGTATTTTTGGTATTCCATTAGATATGATCAAGCAGAGGTGTCATGCCCATTCAAACCGAGAGGGCATATGCCCCCTCTTTTTTCTTTTTTTTTCTTTTTTGTGCAAAATGACTTTTGAATGAAACTTCCAAAACTAATATATATATATATATATATATATATATATATATATATATATATATATATATATATATATATATATATATATATATATATATATATATGATAATTAAGTTCCACAGTTAGTGTGGGTACATATTTTTTTGTTTTTTGTTAATTTTGGAGCCTTTGAATATTACTGATTTGATGCCAACATATGCCATTTATGCAGAATCAGGTAGTTTTTGCATGCTGATGGTTTGGAGGAATCCATCCAAAATTGTACAAATACAATTAATAATATTAATATTACTAGTCTGGTTTCCAAGTGAAGGATGAATATGTGCTCAGATCACACAAAGTTTGATTAGATGCACACAGAAATCAGCAACACAAGATAAGGGAAGCATTTTGTTGTCTTTAAACTTACTAGCCAATGAATTTTCACCCTTTTCCCTGCTGTCCATGCTCCTATAAAGATCAGCAACTATTTTTTTGGGTCTCAACTAACTAGTGAACTACTGAACTAGGAATATACCCTTGCACTATGGCTAAAACATTATTCAATTTTTTTGTTATTAATTAGGCAGCTTGCTTGCTACTGTATATAAATCCATGAGTGAAAACCAAACAACGCCATGGTTTTCAAATATTTGTTTATGCAAAGTCCTAGCTTGTGACTTCGCATGTGAGATGACAATGATGTCAGATTGTTTGTATAAGATTAATTCTTATGTCCCTGATTTTGTGAGGAACGGATCAAATGATATTCAATGCAAACAAGAGTAGTGTGCAGAGAATTGCAGAAAATAAAGTTCCAGCAAGTTCATACAGAACAAGAGTGGCCTATTATAGAATTATTTTTGATTCCTTTTGCTTTTGTCTTAAATGTTTGGTGCAAATTCACAACTGATGCACACTATCAGTACCAAGCAGATGAAGAAGAAGAAGAAGAAGAAAAGAAAAAAAAAAGATGGCGAAAGACTGGATTGATTACAATTGTTAATCAAGATCCGGTTGAATGCACTCCAAGAAAGTGCACTTAGTGAGAGAGGTATGCTCCATCAACTGCTAGAATTCATTCCCTCCATGAGGATTAGTTTGTAAAGTTTAAATAAGTTCCCCATAACTATTTAATGTTTTTGTAATAAGGGTGAACATAATGGAGCAGGCACACACCATAAAGCAGTATAGGGCCTACAAGCTTCTCTGAGCATTCAACCCATTCTACTGCATTAAGTGAATATTAACTTCGCACCACATTATCCAGTGAGACGCATCAATGCTTTTGTACACTTACAGTTTTTTGCAAAAAAAAAAAAAAAAAAAAACTAGAATGGGTTTGTGAACATCATGACTCTTAACACATAAAGCTGCCATGACCAAAGATGTTTTTTTTTTTCCCCCACCATTTTGCTGAAGGTAAATTATTTTGGAGAGGACAAGGGCTGTTCCTGTTCTTGCCAATTACACAGATTATATTAGTGAAGCTGAAGTTGAGTGGCATTTCTTGTGCAACAGACTCTGTTTCCAATTACAATTTTGTATGCGTTTTTGTTTTATTTTTAAACTTCAAATACATGATAACTGAGGTGGTTTTAAAGGAATAGTTAACCCAAAAATAAACATTCTGTCTTTATTTACTTCCCTAGTACTGTGGAACACAAAAAGAGATATTTTGTAAAAATTCCAACAATATAATAACATGTGCCTGTCAAATTATTACAGTTTTTTACAATCACTAGGACACATTTCTCAATACTTTGTTCACTTTTTCAAAACTCTTCACACAGTTCTCCTAACCAGCTTTCATCTTGGCAAAGCAGTTAATTTCACATTCAAAATGCGCTAAATCTACAAAAACACGTAATTCATGTCTCAAATCAACTCATTCTTCCAGAACACCAACAAAGTTTTTCATCAGCAAACACACTTTGTCAGTCATAAAACACTGACTTAAAAAAACACTAACATCTGGTAGCATTATACGTTTTCTTTTGTAAAATTTCTAACAAGAATAACACTCTCTATTGTTTATAATTCACTGCAGTTTATGTTACACGAACCATGTTTACATTACAGTACACAATTACTCCTAAGTTTCCCCCTTTGAATGGATTATAATGAAATTGAAAGACTAATGTTTGTGTAAGTGTTCAGTTTCATCTAATTGCATTGATGGTATTTGATTTTTTAGATTCAGAATACGTTTCATTACAATATTACTGTAGAAATGCAGCATACTTCTTTCTTATTCAGTTTTGTATTATGTTATTGTTTTGTGGTTTTGTGTTATTGGAACTGTGGATCATTTATCATTGCTTTGACACAAAATGCATTCAATGACTACATCTTTCAAATTACATTAATTCTTTTCTCACTTCGCCAAAACTCTGTGGACCTACAGGCCAAATGTGCACATGCTTACATACTGTTTTCAAAACTGTTAAACTTAAGTTCAAAACAATATAATAATACAAAACTGAATAAGACATAAATATGCTGGAAAGATGAAAGTTGGTTCGGAGAACTGTGTTTTGAAAAAGTGACCTAAGTATTGAAAAATGTGTCCTAGCGATTGCAAAAAACTGTAATGTAATTTGAAAGATGTATTCATTGAATGCATTTTGTGCCAAAGCAATGATAAATGATCCACAGTTTAGCCCACATAGATTTTTGTTGTGCTCACTGTGTGAAGAGTTTTGAAAAAGTGACCCACGTATTGAGCAATTGTAAAAAACTGCAAATTGGTCCGATATGACAATATCCATGTGCATTATATCAAGTCTTCTAAAGCTATATTACTGAAACAGACTGAAAATTCTGTTGTAATTTGCTGAAAAGTTTCTCTTTGTCCTAGCTCTGAAATGTCATTCACGTTTGCCTATATTCAGACATCACTTTTTGTTTTGGTGGAAGGCCGATATTTTCAGCAATTTTAGTTTTTGTTGTTTTTGTTTTGTTTCTCACACAAAGCTATCATATGGCTTTAGAAGAGTTGTGAAGAAACCATATGGACTATTTTATAGACCTTTTTGTCCTTTTTTAGCATTTGAGATCCAGTGATCTGTTTGTGCATTTGTGTGTGCGCGCACGTGTGTGTGTGTGTGTGTGTGTGTGTGTGTAAAAAAAAAAAAAAAAAATAGCAGCTTCTGCAAAATATCTCCATTTATATTTTACAGAAAAAAGATCATGCAGGTTTTGAAGAACATGTGCATGTAAATGATGACAGAATTTCTTTAAGCTTTTACAGTATTTTAAAGTTTTAAGTTTTCTTTATTATTATTATCCTATTTAATAAGAATAATACTTTTTTATTATTATAAAATTATTATTTTTTATTAGCACATACACTCGTTCTCCTTCTCTCTCCTCGATTCTCCCTCACGCTCTGTCTGTTTCCTTGTATCCATGCTTTACATTCATAAGCAGAAGGTTTGGACAACTGGAGCAGGTAGGAAATGTCGGCTGTTGCAGCATGGCAGAATTATTAATGTCACCCTGTGACTTACCCATATGTTGTTAGGTGTGGAGTCAGCATGTGCATCTGTTTACTCCTTCCACCCAGACACTGCATAAATATTATGCACCTGAAAATCCACTCTGCAGCCCAAGATCAAATGATTCCAAATGTCTCTTTCTTTCTTCTCTGAAAACAAAGTTTGCCTAAAGACACATTTTGAGATTGGGCACTGGACTAACTTGATAAATGTTTAATTCCTCTGTCCCATGAGAAATTCATGGGCAATTCTGTAATCAAATAGAGGAGAATAATGTGACAGGAACAGGGGCAATTGTGCTCAGGAAAGTCCATTTTCCTGGTTGGTATGGAGATTCTCTGCTCCACTCTTTTCCCGCTTTGGCAGCTTGTGTCAGAGTAGAGAAGCCTGTTTGGCTGAAAATGAAAAGGCCCCTGATATTTGTGCTGGGAGATGGATTTCTTAGCGGCCTCTGACGATTCTGAATGCGAACGTAGAGAAGCACAGCATTTTCCAATCATCTTGGCGAGGCCATTCAGCATCTGATCAGCGGGTGCCCAGGGCAAAGGGTTCAAGCAATCCCCCGTACCTGACAATCACATGACCAGCTGGCACACCAACCCTCACACACCGCCTGTGACCAGCTTCAGATGAAAGACAGCAGCCGCCAGCAGAAAAAAAGACAATAACAAAAACTGTTTCTTCCTAGAGGGGGAATGTTTGTGTAATGCATTTTGAAAGAGGCCTACATAAAAAGAAATAGGTTTTTAAAGCTTTATAATACACACCCATACATTCAGTTAAATCATTTCAGTTAATTAAGTTAAATACATAACTCCATGATTTAATAACTTGCAACTAACACATCCAGGTTTATCATACAAATAGTACACTCAAAGTGATAATATAGCAAAAGTCAACCCTATAGTAAAAAAATAGGTCCCACTTTATATTAAGTGGCCTTAACTACTATGTACTTACATTTAATTAATCATTTGATACAATGCACTTATTGTGTACATACGTGTTTTTACATTGTACTTATATTTTAAAAACACCTGCATGTAATTACATCTGTAATTAATTTCTGTAATTACATTTATAATTACACTGTTAACCCATCCCTTACACCTTACCCCTACCCTTAAACCTACCCATACCACCAAAGCTTTTCTGTATCCCACCTCAATAGCAGCAAAAGTGTTTTGCAATTCAATATGAACCTAATAAGTGCATTGTACTTATTTTATATAATATAAAGGCCACTTAATATAAAGTGGGACCAAAAATTAATATTTCAAAATGTATGTGAAATACATTTATTTTATGCTTATACAACAAATAGATGTATATATCTATGTACTTAATAAAAATGCCATGCAATTGTACTTTTGGTAAACTAAATTGATATACTTAGTACTTATTATAAATAATTTTCCACTAAATGTGGACAATTATGCATTAAGGTAAACATTAACATCATTAATTTCTGTAAAGCTGCTTTGAAACAGTGTGTTGTTACACAATTCAAAATTCAAAATTGACAATATATTCTATACAGTAAATACTGTTGAGAAGCTATACATTCTTATCAGATAATATAGCTTTAGTCCCTTTTACTGTCCAAACATGCATCATTAAAGATCTTTTTGAATTTTTTGAGCAAAATATTACAGAACTACAGAAAAAAAAAAAAAAAAAAAAAAAAAAAAAAAAAAAGTGGTGTGCTTTGTATGCCACAATAACAAAACAAAATGTATACATGTAGATTAATCCCTATAAAACAACAGAATGGTGTTTTTATACGGTAATATTATGGACAGCCTAACTAAGGAAAAGAAAGCTTTATTATATATACATAATTGATAGAGCAAAACACTAACAATGTCAAGATCATGGGTTCGGTTCCCAAAAAATACACTTACAGTACACAAGCAGAAAACTGAATTCCAAAATACTGCCTGTTAAACAAAACATCAAAATGACAATTGGACTTTTTCATGAATTAATAATAATGAACCAAAGCTGGGAAAATATTGGTGATCATAGTTCTTCAGGTGCACTGTAAAACTCAATAAGTTCAGAATACTCAAAACAAGGTCAGTGGTCAGTGTGGTGCACAGGTGTCTCTCATTAACAATCACATCACTGGCATTCCTTCACTCCCACAGTTCTCAGCCTCGCCCCACTCAAGTACATATAGTTAATTTACATAAACATCACATTCAGATCTTGGTTAAATGTTAGTTAGCAAAAAACACATGCTATTATTACTAACAAAGAGACTGTCAATATATACTTGCATGTATGTAATCAAACAACATACAGTATGTGTGGTCTTAAAAGAGACCCATCCTCAACCTACACGGTCTACTCTTCACCAGAATGGTAACCCTACAAAACTAACATAACAGAACCCTCTGTCAATCCCAACATAACACAACATTAAACACTAACTTATGTCTCCCTATCTTAATCTTATGCAAAAACACACAAAATAACACTTAATTTCAACATTTATATAGTCTGATGCAAAGCATGCTGGGAATTAGAAATCTGCTGCAACTCAACTCAATCATATTAAGTTCACCTTGCTACAATGAAATTTTGAGTTCACACAACTTTTTTTCTGTTAAGTACAATGAACTTTTATTATTATTTGAGTGAAACAAACTAAGTTCAGCTTTACAGTGCACTTGTCACCATGACCAACTCTTCTAAATTAGCATAACAAAACATTAATCACTACTAAATCTCCCTTACCATTAATCTTGCACAAAAAACATTATATAACACTTGATTTTAGCATTTACTTTTCCTTTCGAGTGCCATGGGCAAAGCATGGGCAAAACAGTTTAGTTTACTTGAAATATGTCAGTGCTGTGAACTCAAAAGTAAAAGAAAGTTTTAAATACTCATAACAGTTAATTTAACTGAACTAATTTGTTTAATTTAAGTTTGTCCTACTCAAACGAATTAAGTATTTTGAGCGTTAGGGTTTACAGTGT